>NC_088878.1:37201000-37551000 GCF_032884065.1 Artemia franciscana | reverse complement strand
CTTTTTAAAAATTTTAATATTAAAATAAATGACAATGATAAAAAGTTCCCTTTCCTATATTGGACTGTAAAATTTCATAAGAATCCCCCTAAACCACGGTTTATTGCAGGAGCAGCTAAATGTCCAACCCGCATTGCTGCTACTGACCTCTCTTTAATTTTAAAGGAAATTGTAAATAAACTTAAAACCTATTGTTCTGGTATTAAAAAATTTTCGAATTTTAATCCATATTGGAGTGTTAATAATTCACTGCAGGTGATAGATTCTTTAACAATGGTTTCAGCTAAAAGAATTGAGTCTTTCGATTTTGCGACAATGTATACTAATTTATCACTTAATTTAGTGTTTGATAATTTAAAAACTGTTATAAAGAAATCTTTCCTCTTATCTAGTAAAAGGTTCTTAAAAATAGACAGTTATAATAAAAAAGCCATATGGACAAACTGCTTTAATACTACAGTTAACTTGAGATGTTACAGCTTGGATATGATTTTTGAGTTATTGGAATTTGTTTTATACAATACTTATATAAGATTTGGGGGTGATTTGTACAAGCAAATTATGGGAATTCCCATGGGGGGGAATGCCAGCCCATTTATAGCTGACTTGTTTTTAAGTCAACTAGAATATAAATATATGATGGATAAGAATAATCCAATTAATTTAAAACATGCTTTGTCAAATAATAAAAGATATATAGATGATATTTTGGTCTTAAATTGTAAGGATTTCATTGATATTTCTAAAAATATATATCCATCAGAGCTTATTCTTGAGCCTAGTCATAGCGCTGGTCATGAAGATCATTTCTTAGATTTAAATATTAATATTTGTGATAATAATAAATTAAGTTTTAAAATGTATAATAAAACGGATGATTTTGATTTTGAAGTGATTAGTTTCCCATTCCCTGAAAGTAATATACACTCAAATATCACATATTCAGCGTTTTTCTCACAGTTACTTCGTTATGCAAGGATTTGTAGTAATTATATTGATTTTAAAAATAGATGTAAAATCTTAAGCCAAAAATTGATATCAAGAGGTTTTTCTGCAAATAAATTAACTTGGCAATTTAAAAAATTTAGTTTTCATTATAACGAACTTTTAAATAAATATCAAAAGAATTATCTAGAAATACTTAAAGAAATTTTTAACTAATTTGGGAGGTTCGAGAAATGTTGTCACAGCGCCATTTATTTTGAATTGCGTTTCTAATTGAGCGTAATTTTTTGAAAAATTAGCCACATGGTAAAGATGAATTCTATAATTGTTTAGTTCATTCAGGTTTTTTGCAATGTGTTAATATTTGTGATTTGGTAAAATTTATAATATTTAGTTTACCTATTGTTGCTAAAGGGAGGGATATATTAACAGGATAAGCTTGTTTTGGTTTTGGTTTTACTTGGTTGTTTTACATTTGCTGTTTTTTTTTCATAGGCATGTAATTTGGGGGTGATACCTGACGCGGGGATGCCATGGATATTCTGTGGTAGCCACAACACTGTGCTGGGTAGAGAATTTAGAGTGGCGAAACCCAATATAGGCCAGTGTATTCTCCTGATGAGCCCTTATGTTGGGTGTTGCCTCTGAATTATTTGTCTATATTATTTTTTCTATTGTTCGGTAAATGACGACTTATACTTATTGACGACATGACTGCCTGTCCATGGATTATTCCTTATGGTTGATTGTGTGTGACTATGCTGTTTGACCTATGTGATTGTATGGATGAGTAGGGTTGAGGCCTCATTCAAGTGCTGGTCTATATTAATCACTAATTTAGGAAAACAGTCTTCCTTTTCTCCTTCTGTCTCTTTATTTTATTTTATTTTTTTTTTTTTTTTTTTTTTTTTTTTTTTTTTTTTTTTTTTTTTTTTTGTGTGTTTGTGCTGTAGCATTGGTGATTTCTCTTTTCATGATATATATATATATATATATATATATATAGTGGCGGGCTCGGCGCATATAGTACCCCGGTAAGTGGCAGGCTATATTCTCATTGTCGCTTGTCCTCTAACCGCAGACAATTTGAGCCTGTTCTCCATGACGTCACAACAGGCTCGGTAAAGCCATCCTGTAAAAATACGAGTTCTTTCTTAAAGTCCTGACCTACTTAGATTGTTTTTGTGGCCTTTCATCGCAGTCCCTTGTTTTCCAACCGTAAATTTCATTTTTTGCATTTTTTTTCATCTTTACATCAGGAAGTGTTTTCCACTCCTCTTTCTTTGGCAGTTTAGATTCATACATAACCTTACTTAATTTCTCAAGACGTTATATATAGCAAGTTTCTAACTACAAACGATCAAGATTTCATTTGCAATTTAATATATATTGCTGTCGTTTGTTCCATGCCTTTTTCTTTAGCTGTTGCGATTCTCACTTTTACTAGTTTTCTGATCAGATTTATCTGTGCTTCATTTTCATCAATCGACCCCTTAAACATTTTAAATGACTTTAAAGTAGAATTACCGTCTTTGTAAAATTTCGTTTTTTTTGTCAGTGGACCTTTAACATTTGCCTTGGCTTGTCTTTTGTCACTATAAAAAAATATAACGCCCAACTTTTCTTTTCCTAAAAACGGCATGGTAAGTATTGATGGCTTTATCCATGTCAAAATTTCAAATCCATCATTTTCAATCTTGCCACGTTTTGATTCTCGCTGTCGCTAATCTTCTAACCCCATTTTTCTTTCTTCTTCGTTTTGGATTTTCATTACTTTAGACAATTTGCAAATGCCCTTTGCTTTAGCTGCCTTTACAGGTCTAGTTTTACATGATGGTATAGGTTGTAGATTTGTTAATTTTTCAGGTGGTGGGACAAAAAATCCTTTTTCTTCCAACGAATGATCGTTTATAGTGCTTGTAAGTGCTTTTGTGTTTATTTTTTTTTGTGTTTGTGTTGTGTTTTTTGTGTTTGTCTAGAAAGTTTTTTTCTTACTGATATGTCTTTTTATACTGCCCTTTTCAAAGATATTTTCTTACTAAAGTTATTATTGAAGCAAGTCCGATTTCTAACACGAATAGTCTGCTAAGCTTCAAACTCTTGTTTATCGTTTTTAAGGTTTTTATGGCACTTGATATCTAAGTGGGAATGAAACTTGACCACACTTGACACACTTTGGGGGAGGGCTGTCATCCTCAAAGATATTATTTCCAAACCTTTCAACTACGACAAAATGGTTATCTCAAAATTTTGATTGGATGTCTTTGGGAAAAGTATGGGCGTGGGAGGGGGTTAATTGCCCTCCAGTTACTTTCGTCTATTAAAAAGGACACTAGCCGTTTCAATTTTCAATCGGATGAGCTCTATTGTGCCAACATAGTTCTTTATTTTTGGTTTACATTGCGCTGCCTATGATGTCAATCAATCATCAATCAGTCATTTTATTAATACTAAAACACTATTACAAAGTAAAAATTTTTATTTGGTCCAAGAAGTTTTGCTTGTTATGTGCCATACAACACAATAATAGAGTGCTAAAAGAACCATAAATAATACTCTAAATGTGGAAGTTGAGTTTTGATTCCTTGTTATATCATTTCGTGCTTAATTAATTTGAGATGTTCTGCCTCTCGTAGAAACATTGTGGAGCCGTTTTAAGAACAATAAGAAGTCCACCGGATAATTCGGAAGAATTTCGAAACGACTTTGGTTATTTTGGTCCGGTACTACACGCTTCTACAGTCAAGGCTCGAGCTATGGTCTCAGGTAAATTTTTAGCATCGGTAAAATATGTGCAGAATTAGGAGAAAATTATGAAAAATCCTACCTACAAAAGTGCACTTTACGAGAAGTCAAATCTCCCATCTGCCCCTCCCTTAAAAACAAAAAGTGGTAAGTGTCCAGTCCCTTCTAAAGTCACAACTGTATGTACTTGTGGTGAATTTATAGCTTCCAGGTTCTCAAAACAGTTTTATTTTGCTGCTAAAACAGGGGGAGGGGGCATGGGGGTCGCGAGGGGGAGGGGTACACCACCCCTCAAACCTTTTTGGTATTTGGTAGAATTTTTCGCCTTGGGCAGAAATGGGCATTGTGGCGAAGCCACGATGCCCATTTCTATTATTTTTTTTTCTGTCTATTTCCATATAGCATGGTTTAGCGCATGTATTTAATTCCCACTACCTAATTTATGTGGATTCGGTAGTTTTATCGTACTAATTCTGCCTAATTAAAAATTCGGTGATTTAACTTGTTCATTTGGTCTCCATTCATTATAGAATTCGGTAGTTGTTTCGTAGTTTCACTCATTTCATTTCCGCTCAGTTGCACTAATTTGAAAATTTGGTAATTTGAATAGTTCATTTGGCTTCTATACGTTACCGATTTCAGTGGTTCTTTTGCACTAGCTCCACCTGCTTGTAAATTTGGTGATTTAAGGTGTTCATTTGGCTCCCTTTTGCTACTACTACTACTAACAACCCACCGCACCACCAAGCCGCCTGAGGCCAACACAGTTATACACGCGCCTTCTCCATTTCAGTCTATTCAAAGCCTCCCTCTTTACATCCTCTCAGGTGGTTCCCATTTCCTTTATGCCTTTCTTTATGACATCCTCCCACCTCATACGAGGACGACCTGCTTTCCGTTTAGCCCTAGACGATTGGCCAAAAAGGACAATCTTTGGGAACCAGTCATCCTTCATCTGCAGAATGTGCCCTAGCCATCTCAACCAATCTTTCATTATAGCCCTAGAAAGTGGGATTGAACCACATTTTTCGTCCAGCTTACAGTTTGAAATACTGTCAGTCAGACGGGTACCCAGAACAGTCCGTAGGCAATTTTTCTGGAAGACATCTAGTAAATCTTCATCCGCTTTTCGGAGCGCCCATGCTTAACAGCCATATTTAAACACTTTCATCACTGTACCTTCCAATATTCTAATCTTGATTTGCAGACTTATTTTCCTATTCTTCCAGACATTTTTTTAACTGTTAAAAAACACCCTGAACCATGGCTATTCTACTTTTAACATTTTCACTGATCCCCCCGTCTTAACTAATAATACTACAAAGGTAAGTGAAGCTGCTCACCTGATCAATCTTTTCGTTACCCTACGTCACTTTTTCATCTTCACTTATTCCTAGCCTTAGTGACTTGGTCTTCTTGACATTAATTTTCAAACTTATTCTAGCACCCTGAGCTCGCAAGACCTCTATAAGCTCATTCATTTTGCTCAAACTTTCATCTATAATGCTTAAATCATCAGCGTAATCTAAGTCCAGGAGAATATTTCCTCCTCATTTGATTCCATGGTCTCCAATTGCCTTTCCTGTGCTCCTTAAGACAGAGTCCATTGAAATGATCCATATAAGGGGGGATAGAACACAACCCTGCTTAACTCCAGATTCGATACAAAATCAGCTGCTAACCTCATTTCCTACCTTAACCGCAGTAGTGTTATTCTCGTACATAGAACTAACTACATTAATTTATTTATCTGGTATACCATACAAGGGTAAGATATTTGCTAAGGCTCTTCTATCAACAGAATTGAATACCTGCTCATAATATATTAAACTGAGGACCAAAGGTGTTTGACAACTAAGGCACTTCTCAATTATTAACCTAAAAGTGAAAATTTGGTCGACACATCCTCTACCTTTTCTAAAACCGCACTGGTCTTCTCTTAAAACTTTGTCTACAGCATCTCTCAGTCTAAAAAGTATCATATTACTTAGCATTTTGCTACCTACAGAGACCAGACTAATGCCTCGATAGTTACCGCACTCACTCTTATCCCCTTTCTTATACAGTGGTTCAATTATGGTTTTCCTAAAATCGTTGGATACTTCCCCTTTTTCAAAAATCATATTTATAATCTTCAGTAACTTCTTCCCCACAAAACAAATCTTCCTTCACATCTAAGTATCAAAAACTTCTTCATTAACCTCTATATCTTTTTCTGCAACTGTATCTCGGCTTAGCACATTCTCAAAGTGTTCCGCCCATCTCTTTTTAACCCTTTCCTTATGAATAATTGTGGCCCTGTTTGTATCTTTTACTGGGATAAGTCTTGACTGACTGCTCCCTTTCAATTTACTAACATGCCAGTACCTCATCTCCTCAGCAATTTTATCCATGGCCTCCACTTCATACCTCCTTAGTTCATATTTTAATGCTTTCTTCACTTTCTTTTCATTTCTTTTGTTTTCATATGATCTATCACTCAGATAATTCTTGTACAAACCCCTTCTGCTCTCTATTAAACACAAAGCTTTTTCACTAATATTCCTAGCTGCAGTCTTAACTTTCTTCCCTAAGACACCATCAGCAACTTCACCAATTGTTTTTCTAAAATTATTCCAACCATCTTTAGCATTGTCAAATTTTCTCTCGAATTCTTATCCTGGAGTCTACCAACATCATAACTTCCCTGGAGGTAATTACCCTTCCGAAATTTCAGCTTTAAATTAACCTTAGACACTACTAGACGGTGATCTTTACTTGTAATATCTATAACAGCTCTCCTACATACCCTAGTATCTTGTATTGGTCCTGCCAGTCTTCTGTTTACTATGTGAATACCATGTCAACTTGTGAGCCATTTTATGACCAAACACCGTATTTGTTATAACTAGATGGTTATACCTACAAAATTGTAAAAGTCTGTAACAATTACTGTTTTCTTTCCCTACACCAAATCTGGCCAGGATACCATCTATCGCTATTTCTACCGTCCTGGGCGTTGAAATCTCCTAGTAAAAACACCATATTTCTACTTGGGACCCTGTCTATTTGCTCCTGTAACTGTGAGTAAAATTCTTCTGAGTCACTAGTATCTTCGTCAGTCGGTTCCTATCGCTACTACAGAATGAATTTGGTAAATTTGTTAGTTCTATTGTGCTAGTACCGATCATTTGCAAATCGGGTAATTTGACTTGTTCATTACAATTTATTAGATTCCTATTGTAATTCATTAAATATTCGCAAATTTTGTTGTTGTAGGCAACTTAAAAGGAACCAAATTCGGTTGTTGTACTGGTCCAGGTCTGTCACTAAATTTGTCAAAGTTTTTCCTTGGCTCCTATCTGATTCGTAACCAAACTTGTTGAATTCGAGCATTAAGCCCATCCCGGTACTGAATTGCATTGGTTTAGTACTTCCACTTACAAGATTCGACAAGTTTAGCTGGTTCACATTCATTACTTAACTGTGTAGTTTGGCTATTAGTCAGAACAAGGTTAACGGAGAATTGCAGACGAATGGATAAAATGGAAGGTAATATTACGAAAAAAAACGAAAAAAGTAAAATCTTGTACTTTGCACAAAAGCTTTAACGAATTAAGTAATTGATTTCTATGAAAGTGAAATCAGAATTGCAGACGAATGGATAAAATGGAAGGTGACATTACGAAAAAAAATCGAAAAAAGTAAAATCTTGTACTTTGCATAAAAGCTTTAACGAATTAAGTAATTGATTTTTCATGAAAGTGAAATCAGAATTGCAGACGAATGGATAAAATGGAAGGTAATATTACGAAAAAAAAATCGAAAAAAGTAAAATCTTGTACTTTGCACAAAAGGTTTAACGAATTAAGTAATTGATTTTTCATGAAAGTGAAATCAGAATTGCAGGCGAATGGATAAAATGGAAGGTAACATTACGAAAAAAAAATCGAAAGAAGTAAAATCTTGTACTTTGCACAAATGCTTTAACGAATTAAGTAATTGATTTTTTATAAAAGTCAAATAAAAGTCATGAAAGTCAAATAGGCTATCAAATAAATAATATCTGTTTCCCTCCATATTTTTTAATAGTAAACAAATAAGTCCATCATACTGAGCTTGAGAACCGGTTTGCCTCCCTGGGATCGGTTAGGATATGCCTATTTTAAGTGATAGAAACTACAATGTGGATATATTCTTATTAAATACTAGTTGTTGGTGTGGCGCTTGGCGCCACATCAACACCTAGTTGGTGGGGGTGCTTCGCCCCCCCCCCCGCGCGCGTAAGTCGTTACGCGCCATTGTATATATACATGTTATATATATATATATATATATATATATATATATATATATATATATATATATATATATATATATATATATATATATATATATATATATATATATATATATATATATATATATATATATATATATATATATATATATATATATGTTTTTAACTATGTAAAACTTGCGAATATACAACATTCTTCGCTGTCCCATTATCTGTGCATATAAATAGATTGTCAGGTTTTCCGACTCTTGAACATGCAACATATAATTGTCCATGGGAAAAACAATCCGTATTCAGATCTATACCGCATTTTTCTAATGATTGCCCTTGAGCTTTGTTGATGGTGGTTGCTAATTGGTCGTCATTTATATATCCCCCCCTGTGCCCCCCGGCGTCCCCGTTGTAGTTGTGTCCCTGTGTCCCGGTCCTCATATATATTCCCTGTGTCCCGGTCGTCATTTGTGTCCCGGTGTCCCAGTCTGTAATTTCTCTTTGAGTGTCCCGGTCGTCATTTATATTCCCTGTGTCCCGGTCGTCATTTGTGTCCCGGTGTCCCGGTCTGTAGCGTCATCTTATAATGACGTCATATGCAAAGCCTTTTATACTTATAATGACGTCATATGCAAACCAACAATCGATTGCCAAATAGAGCGCTTTTTGATTTAGTTTATAAGAAATACAATTCAAAATCGAGTCAAGTCGAAATCGAGTCAAATCGAGCGCTTTCTGAGTTAGTTTACAAGAAATACAATTCGAAAGCGACTTTACTCCGACTTGATAGGAGTTTTTGCCATTTTATATTTCTGTTATTTAATCTCCCATATAATTTCTCCTGTAAATTTTTCCACTCCCCTTCAAAGCTTCTTACGAGCTTTTGTCAATGAAAGTATTTATGTGGCAATAACTACCTCACCAATTCTTAAGGACCTGTCACTACCTGATGACGCCATAGTGAGTGGAGATGCCGGCTTACAAACAATACTTTCAGGCACGAAATTTCTTTTTATCGCATATATATTAACCAGAATTTGTTCTGGATATCTTTAAAGGAGTTAAACGAGCCCGTCATTTCCAGGCGTGGGGTGGAGGGGTGGCATCTCGAATCCTTGGAGTTAATTTGTATGTAAAAGAGCATTAATATTGCAGTGATTCCGCCATCTTCATCCATTTTTTCCGTTCCTCGTTCTTTCAATCTGTTCGTCACGTCTAATATTTGCTAATATCAATTTACTTCGCATTATTACATTCGTCAATATCAGGTAAAAAATACTTGTCGCTATGATTTTAGCAATCATTTTGGAGAATACTCTTGTCCAAGTATTAGATTATGAGTGCATCATAGAAGGTTATAGTTACCGCCAATAATCCATCGGTGGCTGACGTTTACGCTCACGGAAAATGCCCCTAGCGGCAAACATCCCACCGTGGAAAATACCCCTCTGTGGAAAATCCCCCCTCCCCTCTGCGGAAAATCGTTTTTTGAAGTTTTACTGTACTCCCACCACCACCACCACCCCAGAAACCCTCTCCCCAGCAAAAATCCTGATTACGGATTTTTGAACAGTTTTTTTTTTTTTTTTTGTTTGTTTGATTTTGGTTTTTTAGACCAGTGTGACTTGCCTCTGATAATTCAAAATTGAAAAGGAACGAAAACTCGGCGAATTTCTCGCTAATTATGATCCTATACATATTATGTGATCCCTAAACATCAAAGTATATTTAAAGGTCAATCTTTCTTCTTTTTTTTAATTCGGTGAAAATCATATAGCGATTAGGTAAAATCTTTGAAGTTCAACCCCCCAATGTAAAGAGGCTCGGGACGCCCCTGGGGGGAGGGGGTGTAGGATATCTTAACTAAGAATTGTCTAAGAACTTTGTCCCACAGAATATTTTGAAAAGCCCGTCACGATCTACAAAAATTGATCTATTAGGGTTCTCTCTCTCTCTCTCTCTCTCTCTCTCTCTCTCTCTCTCTCTCTCTCTCTCTCTCTCTCTCTCTCTCTCTCTCTCTCTCTCTCTCTCTCTCTCTCTTTCTCTCTCTCTCTTTCTCTTTCTCTCTTTCTATTTTATGTAATTTTTTTTCGCTTTCTCTATCTTCTCCCTGAACACTGCTTTAGAGACAAGGAATGGAAAATGTTGTTTTTTGTTTTATTATGATAAAAAAATTTGTTTAGTAAGCAACAGTAAAAACGAAAATATCTATTTCTAAAGATTTAGTTCATGATACTGATATTTAGTACATGATACTGAAGCAACTGTTTGTATAATATTGTTGTTTGACAGATTTTAGCATTAATTTTTAATTTTATTTAGAGTGTAAAAGACTTATTGTGTGCTCTAAAGAATAAGTAAAGAAGACATACACAGTGATTTCATGTTCCCCTCCCATGAAAGTAGTTTTGGCGGAGTTCAAATCCATTGATCGTCCCTTTGTTAAAATAACTAACACATAGACTTACCTATTGCTAATAAATATACACCTCCTTTATCACCAATTTTCTCCTTTATCACCAAATCCTTTCTCACCAATAAATATACACCCCTTTTATAACCTCCTCCTTTATCACCAATTTCCTCCTTTATCACCAATAAATATACACCTCCTTTATGGACCAGTTTCCTCCTTTATCACCAACTCCTTTATCACCAATAAATATACACCTCCTTTATCACCTCCTCCTTTATCACCAATTTCCTCCTTTATCACCAACTCCTTTATTACCAATAAATATACACCTCCTTTATCACCTCCTCCTTTATCACCAATTTCCTCCTTTATCACCAACTCCTTTATCACCAATAAATATACACCTCCTTTATCATTTCCTCCTTTATCACCAATTTCCTCCTTTATCACCAATAAATATACATCTCCTTTATCACCTCCTCCTTTATCACCAATTTTCTCCTTTATCACCAACTCCTTTCTCACCAATAAATATACACCCCCTTTATAACCTCCTCCTTTATCACCAATTTCCTCCTTTATCACCAACTCCTTTATTACCAATAAATATACACCTCCTTTATCACCAATTTCCTCCTTTATCACCAACTCCTTTATCACCAATAAATATACACCTCCTTTATCACCAATTTCCTCGTTTATCACCAACTCCTTTATCACCAATAAATATACACCTCCTTTATCACCTCCTCCTTTATCACCAACTCCTTTATCACCAATAAATATACACCTCCTTTATCACCAATTTCCTCCTTTATCACCAACTACTTTATCATCAATAAATATACACCTTCTTTATCACCAATAAATATACACCTCCTTTATCACCAATTTCCTCCTTTATCACCAATAAATATACACCTCCTTTATCACCAAATTCCTCCTTTATCACCAACTCCTTTATCACCAATAAATATACACCTCCTTTATCACCAATTTCCTCCTTTATCACCAATAAATATACATCTCCTTTATCACCTCCTCCTTTATCACCAATTTCCTCCTTTATCACCAATCCCTTTATCACCAATGAACATACACCTCCTTTATCACCTCCTCCTTTATCACCAATTTCCTCCTTTATCACCAACTCCTTTATCGCCAATAAATATACACCTCCTTTATCACCAATAAATATATCACCTCCTTTGACGCTTCATAAAAACGAAAGCGTGCTGGCTGAATTTAACCTTTTTGATAAGTGAAATGGAACCCCCCAGGGCAATGGATCCCCCAGAACAAAACCTGATGCTTCTCCCGAGAAAACATTGATTTATGTTGTTTCCTTGCCTTGAAAAGTTTCAAGCTTTTTGTAAGAGAAATGACTTAAGAATGAAACAACACGTTTAAGGAACGACCTTACTCTAGGAATATACGACCAACATTGAGGTTTGAACTGTTTATTGCCAGAGGTTAAGCTGGCCCTGTAATGTACCAGCTCACTTTGCAACACGTTTAAGGAACGACCTTACTCTAGGAATATACGACCAACATTGAGGTTTGAACTGTTTATTGCCAGAGGTTAAGCTGGCCCTGTAATGTACCAGCTCACTTTGCTTTTAAAGAAGATCAACACGGCAATTATCATTCCTAATGTACCAATTGATGAATCAGCAAAATCATTAATCTCTCCTTTTTAGCCTTGGTTAGCCTGGTTTATGAGGCTTTGTAATTTTGCAATGGAGGGGAGGGAACAAAATATTTGGATTTGTTTTGTATTATAAGCTTGGTTTTTTGTTATTAAACTAGAATTTTAGACTTTTCATGAGGTAGTAGAAATCTTTCATTTTGCTGAACATGGAAAGATGGATTGGAATGAATTATGGATACTACTAGTTTTAGGCTTTTCGGAATGAAATGAATATAGAATGTAAGGAACCGAATATAAGTAGAATGAAATGAAGACTTGACTTACAAGGTTTCCACGACCCCTCGTGGGTCTCTTAATTTGTTCCTTCCCTATCTGGATTGGGTTATCACTCATTAAATTTCCTTCTAAAGGCTAAATAATGAGTAAAGTAAGAGGCATATATGTTTCAGGAATGCATACAGGCACATCAATCATACAAAGGTCTGGAAGTGCCACCCCATTGGCCATTCAGAGGGTGGGAACTCCAGTGCAAAAGTTGATAACGACCAGTGGGCGACCAGGAACACCTAGCCAAATGGTAAGTAGTCTTTTTTCATTATTTATTATATATTGTTTGGTTTATATTGTTGCATAATATATCTTGTAGGCTATATATTATTCGGAGATAATTCTCGTCATAAGAAGAAAGAGAAAGGAAAACTTGATAAAGAGTAATATGATTAAGAGTTTTTTTTTTCGAAAATTTCAATGAGGAAGGGAGCTAATTTTCTCAAATGAAGCTTAACAGACAGCGATTTACCATCACCAGAATAAAGGCTAGCTATTTGATGTAATCTACAGGGAAGAAACAGGCACGTTACCCAGGATTTTCTTTAGGAGGGGAATAAATAAAAAAATTGGGGGGTGGGGTAAAAATTACATCTTGTCTGTTAGTTTGAACACGAAGTGCCCATAATTTCAAAATTTAGGTTTGAGGGGGGTCTGATACATCCCCCTGCGATGCCTCCTATTGCTCTCATCTGTGTGGTTGCAAGTGCTACTAAGGCTGTAGATTTATTACAGTTACAAACTATAATCAGGATATGATAAGGAATCATATTCCACAAGGAACGCTGCCAAAATAACGTAAAATGGACCTGGGCCACTTGTGATTTGAAAGTCTGATAATTAATACAAATACTCAATTATCTTTAATAGTGTTTTTATCCTGATACATATTCGTCTTCCTGGTTGGTGAACATAAAATAATAGAAAAAACCCTAAAGAAGATGTGGCATCTCGTCGAAATTATCGCTTGTGAGCCGTACTTTGGAGCCTAAAGATCCGAATATCTGACATTGATAATTTCTTGGGCCATACTGGCCTGTCATAATAATAACAAATTTGGAGGAATAAAGAACGAGAATGGGTTTTTTCTAGGCCAACAAAAATACTCGATAAGTAAAGTGAATATTTCGGGAGAACAGCCACCACTCTTCAGTTGCTATCAGAAAAATTAGAAAGAACTTGAACGAGACAATTCGGATAAAATCAAGCAACGCGGAAAGCCGACAGAAAAAGAAACAGACATAAACTAAAATTAGAAGAATTAAAGATCTAAAGACCAAACATCCTGGGATTTCCAATAAAAATTACAAACAAATGGAATCCAAAATTAGCAGAATTGAAAATTTAAAAAGACAAAAACTTGATTCCAAGATCTGTGATTAGCAAAATCCAAAGATCTCGTTCGGTACTAGTGAATGGCTAAGTATCGAACGAGATTTAAAACAGCTGGTAAGTAGTACGCAGTGAAGCTTATAATTCGAAAGCTATAATATATGTATTCGAACTTATGAATAGTTCGAAAGCTTATAGTTCGCTTTAAGTTCGAAAGCTGTTTCAAAGCTCCTTAAGCTGCACCATAAAACGAGATGCACGGAATAGTGCGCTGTGAGTGTCTGGCCCGTAATTCAATCATAACGCTTGATCACCCTCAACTCTTACCATACTTAGTCTCACTTGAACTTTTTTGCTCTAAAACTTCAACTTTGATTTTATTTTCCTTGTTTTGATTTAGTTTTTGCCTGTTTTTCAAGTTTGACTAAGAGCCAGTTTGTGTTGGACTATAGGCTTTGTCAGGAGCAAGGCCGTATCCAGAGGGGGTTGAGGATTTGAACCTCCTCCCCCTGAAATGTCTGTTCGACTTGTAAAAACGTGACAAAAACGAATACCAATAATTTTTTTTTGCGTTTTTAAAGGTTTTTTCGTAAACCCCCCCCCCCCCCCTCTCACCCCCGAATAAAACATAATTTCTTAGACCCCACTGCTTTTCCATTTACGAAAAATTAAGCAAAGAGCAAACGGGTTTTAATTTCGACAAAGCATTGAAAAAAAATTAATTTTTTCAATACATTTTAAACTACATTTTAACAAAAAATTGTTAAAGGCTCCCGGACGGGACCCTTTAAAAAAAAACTTTTTAAGTTTTTACTTAAAAAGTAAAAAAGTTGAGAAAGGCTCACGGACGTGGGGCCGAAATATTCGGACATGGGTGCTTAGAAAAGTCTTGGAAAGTTTGGCTTTAGAACAATTCCTGAAAGTTTCCTTCACATAGCTAGCAAAACGACTTTTCGAATTAGCAGAAAGAACTAAAGGTTTGCCCCTTTTTTCCAGTTACTATTACCTTCTTTTTTCTACTATTTTTAGTAAGCAAAAATAATGACCAGCAAAGTCAAGTCAAATCAATCTGTATACAAATGAAGTGAAAAGAATGAAGAAAAACTTCAACAGATGATTTTCTTAGCTATACTGTTCAAAAAAGTATTAAATTACTTTCATTATTTCCTTTTACTATTTATATTTATATTAAATAGTAAATTTAAATAAATTTATATATGTTTTTGTAGAGGTGGGCTCAAGATTTAATTTCACAAGAAATAAAGATATGAGGGGTAAATAAAATTGGTAAAAAAAATTGTTTTTCGACCACGGCAGGACTCGAACCTGCAATCTTCGGATCCGAAGTCCGACGCCTTATCCATTAGGCCACGCGGCCTTATAACTTACCAATTATTAGTTAAGGGTTGATATTACATAGGCATATGAGGTTTAGGTTAGGCGCAGACTAAAATTTGAAATCTGTTTTGTTTGTTAAGTAAAATTGCAATTTTGGGTACAATTCTAGTTAATTGACTTCTTGCTATATCGGAAAAGGTTTAGGATAGGAAAATGAAACTTTCAAGGACGGGTCTACAGCCTAAAGTATGTCCCGGGAAGGAATTTTAAAGGAATTTGTCTACATGACAGGCTATACCTATTGAAATTTTGACAAAATGACCTGAATTTTCAGTTACTAGTTGCTTTTTCTCTGCCTTTAGTTCTGAAGATGCAATTCCTGTTGTTTGAGTAGAATTTTGAGCCATATCAAGGTTTTTTTTCCAAAATTCAGGAAATGTATTTGCATATCTTTAAAACCTTATAAAATGGGATTGAGCAAAGTTATGAAGCTGAAAACAATATTGTTGTACTTCAATTAAGCAGAAGATCTATTTTGCAAGGTTTCACTTTTGTAACACACATATTTTTAAAGGTCATCAAAGGTCAGGGCCCTCTAGAGGGAGAAGGAGTGGAGGTAGGTACTTCAAAATACCTTCCCGGGACATACTTTAGCCTGTAGACCCATCCCTGAAAGTTCCATTTTCCGTGGCATTACGAGGGAGGGGGGCTAGGTCTGAATTTTGGCAGTTTTGGCCATTAAATATGGAAAGAGAATTGAATGTGGAATCAAATGGTATATTATGTTATTTTTCTTTTCTGTTTTCTATGTTGCAAGATAAATTTGCCCCGAAAATCTTACTTCCTTCTTATCAGAAGAACTCCGTTTGGCTGATTTTTATATCCACTTTCATTATAATTTACCCCCTTCCCCTACACCCAATGTCTGGCTATTGCCATATGCTTAACACAAAATTTACTGTTTTGTTGTTATGTGTTTTTTTAATTGGATTAATTGTTGAAATTAACAAAATCAGGAAACCTAGTGTTAGCTCTAACTTACCTCAGTTATTTAGGGGGGAAGGGCTTGAGTACAGCTAAACTGAAAGTAATTGTAAAAATTAACTAAATAGAGTTTCCGTAATAAGAATGAAGGAAGAATTACGTTGGTATTGTCACTAGTGTAGAAAGGGAATCTTGTAAGAAAAAAATTACCTAGGGCTCTTTTGCTATGAATGAAAGGTTCAGGAATGGTTCTACAGCTTAAATAAGGACACTGGTCCAGACAAACCCCCCCTCCCCAAAAAATTATATTTCGTTCGATGTTAAAAATGAGAAAATATATGCCAAAAATGGATCTTTTTCTTGAAAATTTCGTCCAAAAAGGATGTTTGTCACTGTACACATAGGAGAACGACTAAATTAGAACGGCAAATCATCTTATTGCAAAATATATTACACATTACCCAGTCATCATGTTACGATGGCTTCGAATAATACGACTCATTACATGCGAGACAATAGATGCATACAAAGGCTTAATGGCTGATGCCCCTATTATTCACAGCCCCAAGAATGTTTTTTATGCTATCGTTCTATTGGCTATAGTTTGAAATTTTACTACTATAACTCCATTCTTTTTTTCAATACATAAGGCTAGCCTCCCTTCCCTATCCTGTAATGTTCCCTACCCTATCAAACGCCAGTGGGACGTAATTCTCCAATCAGGGCAGTAGGCAGGGGTTTGTTTTACAAAGTGTCTTGACTAACCAAACTAAGGCATGCAATTTTCTTACATATTTATCAATTTTTTTCTCGAACTTTAGAAGATGGATACAGCTTTAATAGCTTACAAAGTTTTATCCTGAATGAAACGCCCCTTTTCCGTCGTCTGGTGTATCTTTTTGAACCCGTCGTGCCACGCGTTGCGCAAGCCACCCGGTTAGCACAATTTTTTAGATTTTTTTTATCTATTGTCCTTTCTTTTTTTTTTTTCCAAGGCTAATTCATGAGAACTTGACATTCGCGTAAATATTTGTCTTCATTTTTAGATTTCTCAGGGGAATGTTGTGAAGATTGTGCAGCCTACTCAGAGAACACCGCAACAGAGAATTGTTTATATGCAAAGCCCGTCGACACCAAAAACGACTATGTACAGCGCAGAAGAAGCAATGGATGACACTTTTTGAATAAATATCTAGCAGTGACACATGAAATTCTAGAAGTAATTCACATTTATCGGATTCAAATTGTGAACAGGGTGATCGGTTTATGTCTATGGTTCTAAATATCTTGGAAACTAAGTAGCTTTTTAATAGTGTTTATATTAGGTGCAAATGGGGCTTTGTGGGACAGTTAAAAACAGCATATAGAGTGTCCAGCACTCCCTTCATGAGGTTGAAGGGGGGCGAGCATAAAAATTGTCAACTGTTAACACCTATAAAAGTTAAGGATTTTCATTCTGCATAAAAAACGAAGCCATTTGAAGTTTCGGATGTACCTCCTTGAAGGGTTGCCTCCAAAATTACAACCAAGATTTCCTATATAGTCTCGAATATTCAAGTTGAATATGAAGAAATTTGCTTATTTCGTCCAAAAAATGTCAAAAATAGTTTCCAGTCTAAAGTTAAAATCCTTAGAAAGACCAATGTTGCATTAGTCCATGCTATCGCATTAGGCTATAACCCCTGTTTTTAGGCTCTCCCTGAACTATTTTTCAAAAACGTTTTCGCTGGCAAAATATGCTTCATTGTTTATGAAGAATCCAGACGTTTAGCTTTTATAAAAGCTACAATTCCAAATTCTTATAGAAGTCCCCAGCATCCCCCCTTCCCATAACGATGGTACTGCAGAACCTTGCAGATCAGGTTAAATTGTTGTACTAAGTCCTATGAATACCCGCTAAAAAAATCCAAGAAAAAGGCTTAGCTTCCGATATATTTAGCACCTGCAATGTAAATCGATTACCCAGATCGATAAATCGATTTTGTAATTGATAAATCGAGTTTGTCTTTGGTTTTTACTTTAAAAGTCTTAGTTGTATTTAAGCCTTTTCTATTTTGAGAATTAAATTCGATGTTATAATTCATGGAGGTGTATATTAGCCAATGAATAGCTAGACCGTCTATAAATCTCTTACTCTTAACCCTCTGATGAGAGCTTATTTATCTAAATTTTTGTTAAACTATTGGTATTATTCTGGAAATTCCAAGATAAAGGCTGTAAGAACTACAGAGGTGCTTTATGGGTATGGTTTGTTGGGCCCTTGTCCTGTCTAAGCAATACAGGACGGGTCATCTAACGTTTGATATGTGAATTAATGGGTATTTCGATTCTGAAATGTTAATGACGCTTATGAGTTGACAGAAATTTGGTTTTATTTTTGGCCATGTATGAATAACATGAAGACAGCGAGACGACATTTATATGCTTTGTTGGTACCTTTTCAATTTCAGGACAACACAGGATTGGTCATCTAATGTTCGGAGTGTGAACTACCGGGTATTCTGGTTATTCCGAAAAATTCATGAGTTTTGCCTGTTATTTTAACTGTTTAATCTGGCAACACTGATGGAAATGTAGTTTTGCCCTCGAAACTTTTATTTATTAAACAAATTTTCTTAAAATAATTGAATTAAAATAATTAATAACAATTAATTAATTTGAGTAACAAATACAAGTATAATAGATAATAATCACTACTTAATGAGTAAAACTGAAACCAATTTTGTTAATAAATGAAAATTTTGTTAAAATTCGGCCTGAATATTTTTCGGAAGACAGAAGGAGGGGAGCTAATGAGAGGCCAGGATTGCCACTGAATTTGACTGCATTTTTGTTGATTTTACTGTGTTTTTACTGAAAATTTGTCTATTTTACCGGCATTTCTATCATAACCGATGAAAGGGCCAATCCTGCGCCAGAATAGTACGATAAATACGATATAATACGATAAAAATACGATTTATGAATAATACGAAGAAGACATGACAATTTTGTTTTTTGGAATCTTGTACCCTTTAGGGTAATAAAGAGAGGATCATCTAGAATTTGGAATGTGAACTGTTGGAAATTTTGATTTTGAAAGATGGGCCTTCTAGGCCCATCTCAAATTTTTTACCTGCACTCTTTTTGAGCAGAAATTACTTTTTTGGTCTGGATTTGCACTCATTTTAGACGTTGGCAGTTGGCAACCCTGTCAGAGACTCCACACATGTCATTGAGCAGCCTGTTTATCCTTACGAGTAATTTTTTTATTTGGTCCGGCAACATCGTTGGGCCATGTTTCTTTCAAAATAAATAAGGACCGCCCTTACCCTCAATAGCGAACATGACCATCCTACTCTAAGCGCATTATCCTTTCCAAAAATTAAAGAATATGACATGGGTGGCATTTATTTTTAACAGGATAGGGCTACTTGCTACACAGTCTTCTTAGCCATAGATCTTCTGCGTATGATTTCCTCAGATCAAATAATCAGCCAAAATGCAGATGTCAATTGGGCATCTTGGAGCTACGGTTTCAACTCATTGGAAATTTACCATTGGACCTCGTTGGATGCGGGGAGTCCTTATGTATAAGTGTCACACTAACTGTCCAGACACGATTGGCGTATTGAATCATGGAACCGGAGGTGTAATTCATGCAATTGAAAAAAAGGAGTCATTAAACAGTTAACATGCACAAACAAGAGATTTAAGATCAATATTAGAGATTAACATTATTTTAATAGAAAGAGTAAGCTCGGTTAGTTTATATTGGTTTCTTTGTTTTAGTATTTGCATTATATTTCTCTGAAGACTACTATTAGTCATAGAGCCGAAATATTCGCTTAGGTTATATTTACTCGTGGGGACGAGAATTTGCATTATTTGACATAAGCGCTGCATTAAAAAAAAAGCTTATTATCAAAGAAAACACCGAATTCTTTCACTGTTTCTACTGCACCAACTGTTCTCGAATAAATATTCTCCATGCAGTCTCTTGTATTTGTTCGCATATAGAGGGCATCGCAAGTTTTTTCAATGTTCGCGAACATTGAATTCAGACGATTTCATTCGTGCAGTGCATCTGCATGTAAAAGCTCGATATTTGTAGGATTTTCTGTTTGTCTTCATAATTAGAAATCATTTGGGAAGACTTAATAATTGAATATTTAATAACAGCTGGAAGGTCATTTATAAATATGTAAAACAAAATGATACCTAGGCAGCTCCCCAAGGAACTCCCCTTCCCACCTGAATTGGTGATGAGGCAATACTACCTACCATAACTTTACGTTATTCCAGTAAGATAATCACGGATCCATGAAAGAGCTTCAGGACCATTACTGAGCTTCTCACAGCTGCAGATCAACATTTCTATAACAGTCGAAAGCTTCAGGAAAATAAATACATTGAAAATCAAAGCCATTTTATGAAAATTATTTATTACTTCTACAAGCTTCGTGCTGCGTGACCTTTCTCCTTCTATATCCGTGTTGCGCATTACTCCAGACTCCAAAATAAATACATTGAAAATCAAAGCCATTTTATGAAATTTATTTATTACTTCTACAAGCTTCGTGCTGCGTGACCTTTCTCCTTCTATATCCGTGTTGCGCATTACTCCAGACTCCAAAATAAATACATTGAAAATCAAAGCCATTTTATGAAATTTATTTATTACTTCTAGAAGCTGCGTGTTGGGTGACCTTTCTTCTTCTATATCCGTGTTGCGCATTGCTCGAGACTATTAACTTCAAAATATTTCTTAACGCTGATTACTTATTTTCTCAAAAATTAGGTCTATAATTGACCTGTAATCTTAAAACAACCAACCGTACAACGGTTTGATAATCAACTTCGTCCATACTTTAGGATGCTTGTTAGGTTTTGAACACAAATTATAAGATTATTTTGGGGTACTGCCAACACTGTTGCAAGGTTGCACCAGTGCTCGAAAGCCAGCGTATGTCAGGTCCTTCGTTGCAATCAATTTACAGAGCATTTCAAATACTTGCTCCGCCGCTATATTACTATGATCAAACCCATGTGTAGGATCTGCTTCAGGTGACGACGCTATGGGCACACTGAACCAAAAAAACTGCCTTTTCTGTATCAACCGCAATGTCGTAGCCTATGATCAAACCCATGTGTAGGATTTACTTCAGGTGACGCCGCTATGGGGCAAAATGTCTGTTTTGGTGAAAACACTGAACCAAAAAAACTGCCTTTTCTGTGTCAACAACAATGTCGTAGCCTTGCTCATTTTCAAAAATACATGAAGAAAGTGAACATGTCTTTTGGTTTCTGTTCACATATTTCTGTAACGCTTTGTATATCATATAAAAACTGAACTTTCAAACTTCGATCGATCTTTACGAGTCTGCTTTGTAACTCCATTACGTACTCTTTTATAATTTTCAAACAAGTCGCTTGTTTTAGGCGAAATATACAGTCTCCAGAGCTTGTTTTTTCTTCTATAGTCAAAAACCATAATAACTATGTCTTTGGGGATGACTTACTCCCCCACAGTCCCCGGGGGAGGGGCTGCAAGTTACAAACTTTGACCAGTGTTTACATACAGTAATGGTTATTGGGAAGTGTGCAAACGTTTTCAGGGGGATTTTTTGGTTTGGGTTGGGGGGGGGGTTATGTGGGATGATCTTTTCTTGGATAAATATGTCATGGGGGAAGAGAAATTCAATGAAAAGGACGCAGGATTTTCTAGCATTACTATAAAAAGAAAACAATGGAAAAGTAAACATGAAAAAGTTTTTTTTCAATTGAAAGTAAGGAGTAGCATTAAAACTTAAAACGAAAAGAGATTATTAAGCATATGAGGGGTTCTACTCCTCCTAAATACCTCGCGCTTTATGCTAAAGTATTTTTAGTAACTTCAACTATTTATTCTACGGCTTTTGTGATTCAGGGGTCATTCTTAAGGAATTGGGACAAAATTTAACCTTTAGTGTAAAGAGCGAGGTATCGACAAGGGGTGAACCCCCTCATATACGCAATAAAAACATACAAATATAGAAGTTTGTTACTTAAGTTAATTCTTAAGCTACTTATATTTTTTTACTAATAAAAACGTTCGTTAAAAATTAAAATTTCTAGTTGCCTTTTTAAGTAACCGAAAAATTGGAGGGCAATCAGTAAAGTGCAATTTATGATTCTTCTCAGAAGAAAAGAAAGGCGTGGTCTCTGTAATCATCTTATAAAGAGATCAAACAGTTCGTTGTATCGAACTGTAGTAAGGAGTGACCCGGCTCAATAGTAAACGAAATTCTAAAAAACGGAATTTTGATACTAATAGATACATCAAAAGAATTGGATTTCCATGCTGATTTTAAATATATAAGTTTCATCAAATTTAGTCTTTGTCATTAAAAGTTACGAGCCTAAGAAAATTTGCCTTATTTTGGAAAATAGGGAGAAACACCCCCTAAAAGTCATAGAATCTTAACGAAAATCACACTATCGCATTCAGCGTATCAGAGAACCCCACTGCAAAAATTTCAAGCTCATATCTACAAAAATGTGGAATTTCGTATTTTTTGCCAGAAGACAGATCACGGGTGCGTGTTTATTTGTTTTTTTGTTTGTTTTTTTTCCCAGGGGTCACTGTATCGACCAAGTGGTCCTAGAATGTCGCAAGAGGGCTCATTCTAACGGAAATAAAAAGTTCTAGTGCCCTTTTTAACTTACCAAAAAATTGGAGGGCACCTAGGCCCCCTCCCACGCTCTTTTTTCACCCAAAGTCAACGGATCAAAATTTTGAGATAGCCATTTTGTTTAGTATAGTCAAAAACCATGATAACTATGTCTTTGGGGATCACTTACTCCCCCACAGTCCCCGGGAGAGGGGCTGCAAGTTACAAACTTTGACCAATGTTTACATACAGTAATGGTTATTGGGAAGTGTACAGACGTTTTCAGGGGAATTTTTGGTTTTGGGGGGGTTGAGGGGAGGGGGCTATGTGGGAGTTTCTTTCCTTGGAGAAATATGTCATGGGAGAAGAGAAATTCAATGAAAAGGGCGCAGGATTTTCTAGCATTACTATAAAAAAGAAAAATGAAAAAGTTTTTTCAATTGAAAGTAAGGAGTAGCATTAAAACTTAAAACGAAAAGAGATTATTACGCATATGAGGGGTTCTTCTCCTCCTAAATACCTCGCTCTTTATGCTAAAGTATCTTTAGTAATTTCAACTATTTATTTTACGGCCTTTCTGATCCAGGGGTCATTCTTAAAGAATTGGGACAAAACTTAAGCTTTAGTGTAAAGAGCGAGGTATTAACGAGGGGACAAAACCCCTCATATACATAATAAGAATATAGAAGTTTGTTACGTAAGTTAATTCTTAAGTTACTTATATTTTTTACTAATAAAAACGTTCGTTAAAAATTAAAATTTCTAGTTGCCTTTTAAGTAGCCGAAAAATTAGAGGGCAACTAGGCCTCCTTCCCCACCCCTTATTTCTCAAAATCGTCTGATCAAAACTAAGAGAAAGCCATTTAGCCAAAAAAAAAGAATTAGTATGCAAATTTCATTTTAATAATTTATGTGCGGGGAGCCATAATCAAACATGCATTAATTCAAAAACGTTCAGAAATTAAATAGAAAAAACTAGTTTTTTTAACTGAAAGTAAGGAGCGAAATTAAAACTTAAAACGAACAGAAATTACTCCGAGTATGAAAGGGGCTGTTCCCTTCTCAACACCTTGCTCTTTGCGCTAATTTTTTTACTGTTTAATAAAGTAGAATCGAGAGAAAGAGTCAAACTTTAGCGTATAGAACGGGACGTTGAGAAGGGAACAGCCCCTTTCATACACGGAGTAATTTCTGTTCGTTTTAAGTTTTAATGTCGCTCCTTACTTTCAGTTAAAAAAACTATTTTTTTTTTTATTTAATTAATATATGAAAAGAAGACGATATTTCTTCTAATCGTCTTGTACAAGAACTAAAACAATGTGAAAACTATAACAAGATAATGTTTCAGCAAACTTTAAAAATTTCTAATAGTCGTTTTACAAGTTGAATATAGGCATTGGTTTCCTGACTTTTAAATACATGGAATCAAAAGGAAAAGCTATAACAAAAAGAAGCGTTCATTAGAAACATTGCAATTAAATTGTAAGTCACAAATGTACTTATTCCAAAAAAATATCCTTCAAGTCTTTTAGGAAACCATTATTTCCTTGTCCTTCTAGTGAGAGACGTGAAGGATGACTAGTAAAAGACTTGAAAGCCTACCCTTCAAAATATATATTTTTTCAGTAGAAAACAAACAACTCCTTCATTTTAGACGGTTTGAGGGTATGGGTAGCCCCAGTCTTGCATCTGGTTGCTCTTATTTGTAATCATTTATCAATTAATTATTAATCAATTATTCATCAGCTATTATTTGTCAATTCAATTAATCAATTATTTGTGATCAGTATTATGATTTACTTTTGCTGTAGTTGTTGGAGTTCTGACAAATAAAGAAAAAAAATCCCAGTAATAAACATTTTCAGAGGAGTAAAAATAACACTCTTGCCTTTAGAGGATTTAAGGGGGTGGTAGCACTGCTCTTATTTTGCCCAGGAACTTACGGGTGTAATTTTTAAGCCGATAACAGATAAAAAAGTTTCTTGGCTCTTTTTCGGAATCCATTTTCAGGGTCTCCCAACTGAAATGGATTTCTTTGTATATTTAAGCCCCATTTCAAAGAGTGAAGAGCTAAACCAGTTTTCAATTGAATTGGATATAGTCCTTGCTAAGAATTTGATGAACTTGCGTGAATAACCAAGCACATATTACAAACGTGAGTACTTTTGGGGCGGCAAATTGGAACATTCTGTTCTTGAAATTTGTTACCTGTAGTGTTCACCCCCCCCCCCATTGTGACTGAAGATTGTAAAATGGCAAAATATAAACCGTTTGATCTTGTCCTAGCTTCATTTCAAGGATATCCCTTATGGCCATCAGTAGTTATTAAAACCACCAAAGACCAGAAAAATCAAGCTAGTCTTTTGCTATGGCACCCACTCTGAGCATAATATAGCTGAAGCACACATCCGCAACTGGAATGACCATTTTAAAGAAGCTTGTGCGAGGACAGATAAAGATGTAAATTGAAGAGCAGCGCTTATCCCCTGATATTTTCAAGACTCTAAGTAAGTCCTACTTATCACTACCCGCTAAAACTAAAGGAAAATCCAGCCTAGCACCATTAACTCCAACTTCTGCAGCAGCATCAAATTTAAAAGAAATAATAAATGAAACTCAAGAGGAACTAATGAGCACTAAGTATAACCTAATGAATGATATTTCTCGTGTCGTATCAAATACAATGAAAGATCGCCGAGCTTCGGAAATTATAAGTGAAGATATTGTGAACGAAGTTTATAATTCGATTTCCCTTGAATATAATGCCAAATTTGAAAAAATTGAAACAACCCTTCGAAAACTTTATAATGCCGTGAACTTGCTTGAAAATAAAATCTCTAACTTAGAAGACAAGTTTGACCAACTAGAGCAGGATGCCTTACTTGATAGCCTAATTTTCTACGGCGTGAAACCAAACCCCAATGTGGAACTGAGAGAAAATCTTAATGGAGTGATAACACAAATAATGGGCTTGCAAGATTTTAAAGAAATGGACCTCTTAAAGGTTAATCGATTCCGCATGCCTGCTAATCAAACTGAGAATGTGAAAATCGCCCCAGTTCTAGTAAAATTTTCAAGCTTAGATACTGCTCGTAAAGTGTTTGCAGCAAAAAGTAAGTTGGCAAAGTCAGGTGTATTCGTTTTAGAAAACCTAACTAAAAAGCGTCGGGATCTATTAAACGCGGCCCGTAGCACCTTTGGCCCAAGAAGTGTGTGGTCTGATCACGGTCAAATTCTAGCCAAAGTTCCTGGTGAAACTCGTATACGCAAAATAAATTATTTGCATGAATGTATTAGTATGTGACTGGTTAATATTTTCTTGATGTGTATCCTTTCCTAAGTCATTCTGTTTTACAATTTCTTTTTATTTCGTTTCATTTTTTTTTTTTCATGCTCATGGTTCATCCCGATAGTACCTTCTGTGCTATTAATTATTTATGTGTTTATAATCCTTTGACAGGTTTTTCTTTCGTAATAGATTTAGGTAAAGATTTCTTTTTTGTTCATCTGGTGATTTAAATGGACTCCAAGTAAAACCTGCTTTTGTCAATATTTTAAGTCGTGAAAGACGCCTTTGCGAGCTTGAAAATAATCCTTTTGATCTAATTAGTATTGTGAATAATTCTGTGGGTCAGGTTAATCAAAACCTGACTAATATAAACCCTGTTTGTAATAGTAAATATGTTTCGGAATTGGGGGGAGAGGAGGTTACCAAAGGAAATTATTCTCTGACTGCACTTCAACTTAACACTCAGGGTCTATTCTCTTCAATAGATAATTTAAGACAAATTGCTTCGGATGGACAGCCTGATGTTGTTGGTTTATACGAGACGTTTTTTTATTCTGGCAATGAAATGCTATTGGATATTTATGGTTACAAAATGGAACATATAAACCGCTGCAAGATGGCTAAAGGAGGTCTTGCCATGTATATATCTAGTAATTTGCATTATTGCTTACGGGATGACTTATCAAGGAATTTTGAAGGTATTTTTGAGTCACAATTTATAGAAATTAGAGTTAATGGTATTGATCTAATCATAGGCAATATTTATCGTTCTCCTAGTGGCGCGGTTTCGTTGTTTCTTCGGAATCTTGAGGAAATACTTGACTTAATATTGAAACGTCCGTGTCAGTTAATCATAATGGGTGACTTTAATATAAATTTGATGGATTCAAATTCTTCGGCTTCAGTTGATTTTCTTTCAACCATGCTTGCCGCAGGAACTCTACCAACTACATCCATCCCCACACGAGTAACTAATGTTACAGCTTCTTTGATTGACAATATCTTCTCTACGCTTTGCTTGAAGAAAAACTCAATTTTAGTTACTGATATCTCCGATCATTTTCCCATATATTCTCGGTTCAGTTTTAATCGGGGAAGGAATAACCGGGCTCAAGTGTTTGATTCCTATTCTATTAGGTTTGGTGAAAATGAGTTATCTCTTCTTGGTTCTAAATTAGCGAAAAATTCGTGGAGCTTATTTGATAATAACAAGGATTTTTCTTGTTTATTTGAGTCGTTTTATGGAACCATAAAAGAGGCTATTCTTAACATTTGTAAAGTACCACCTTCTAATCGCAGGTCTAAAAGGATTATTCCTCTAAACCCATGGATGACATCCGGACTTCTCAAAAGCTGGAGAAGAAAAAATAATCTCTGGAGGTATTATAAATGCGCTACACTTTCAACGAGTGCTATTCGTCTTTGTCAATTCAAGATTTACCGGAATATATATAATTCCTTGTGTAGGAAAGCCAAATCTCTCTATTATCTAAATAATTTTGCTGCGTGTAATAAGGATATTCGTAAAACTTGGAAGGTAATAAATTCTGTGCTTAAACCTGGTTCTCAATATAGCTCTTTACCTATGAGTCTGGTCATTGGTGATGAGACTGTAGAGGGTGAGCTTAATGTCCAAGAAGCATTTACTTCATTTTTCGCTAGTATTGGTAATAATATCGCTTCCACAGCTACTTTTTCTCGGTCTAAGTCGGACTTTAGATCTTACCTCGGGCCGTCTTGTGTTAAGTCTATGTTTCTAGAGCCAGTAACAGAAATTGAAATTACTAAAATTTTTAATGGCTTGAAAGACTCATCTTCATCTGGGCCAGATTCTATTCCTACTAAGGTAGTTAAATCTATTCTTCCTTCAATAGTTGTGCCTCTTACAAAACTTGTTAATCTTTCATTTAAATATGGGGTTTTTCCAGATCCTCTCAAGCGTGCTCGGATTATTGTTCTGTATAAAGGTGGACCAAGAAATGATCCAGCAAATTATCGACCAATTTCAATTCTATCAGTATTTAGTAAAATCTTCGAAAAGGCTATGCTTTCTCGTCTGCTTAATTTTCTAAAATCTAAAGAGTTTCTTCATGATTTTCAATTTGGTTTCCGAATGAAGCACTCCACTGAGCATGCCTGTATGACCCTTTTGAATTTTATACATTCTGAATTGGATTCGGGATTAATTCCGGCTGCTATATTCCTGGATATTCGCAAGGCATTCGATTCCTTAACCCATGAAATTCTTCTATCGAAGATGTCTCATTTTGGCATTAGGGGTAATGTATTTTCTTGGTTTCAATCTTATTTGAATGATAGGTTAATTTCTGTCAATCACAAGTGAATTTTGGCGTCCCTCAGGGATCAGTTTTAGGGCCAGTGCTATTTTTGATTTATATAAATGATCTTTTTTACGCAGTAAAAAAGCAGAAAATATCTGGGCTCTACTAGCCCAGATATGATATCTGTAAGTTTTAAGCTGATCTAAAAGTAAATTAAAAGTAATATCCAAGGAGGTAATCAGGTTTGACCCCCCCCCCCTTCCGACAAGCCCGACCCTTAAAAAATCCATTTAAACTAGCTTTGCTGCATTTTGTGAAGATTTTTTGTAATAGAAAATAGCCCCTCCCCCGAACAAAAATCCTCAATATTTCGTCTGAATGTACAATATTTTGCCCCACTTTTGACGAACTCGCATCCCCAGCCTGACAAACCATTTTTATCGTAAGGCCCCTTGACCCAGGGACTTACGGATGAGATTTTCATGCCATTCAGGAAAGAAATTACGTGTATAGGCCTTACACTAATCGTAAAAATAAGTTTTAGGGTAAATTTTCAGGAGACCCTTACCCCTAACACAAATATTTTCGTATACTAGGGTCACCTTGGCTTAGGAATTTAAGGTTACACGTTTTAAATCTATCGGAAAGTAGAGTTTGTTGACATTTTTGGAGCCTCATTTTCATGCGGAACAATATTTTTCATTCAGTTTCTTAGCGTACATTGAAGTTTCTTTAGCAGAAGAACTTAGGGTAAAATTTCAAGTCAATTGGAAAAAAATTTTGCCCATTTTTGGATTCCTATTTCCTTGCCTTCCCAAAAAAACTAGAGGTCCAATGGGCCTAGGGAACGATCCCAGAAAGTTTAGAGCTGATCACAAAATAAAGATTTTTGGCCAATTTTAGGGTGGCACTTTCAAGAGGCAAGTGTGCCGTTGAGGTCAGCACGTCAGTGTACCGTTACATTCAAAACCAAAGGTTTGAATGTAAGTTATAAGCTTTTCAGAAAAAAAACATTGTTTGGCCTTTTTTTTAGCCCCCGTCGAAATTAAACGTGTCTTAGTTTTATTGCTCTGAAACCTATCTTTGAAAACTGAGCAATATGCATAATTTAGGGACCTTGTCCCTGAGGCTTTGTGGATCATGTCGTCTATGAACCATGTTAGTTAAACCTTTCAAATATTCACAGAATAAATGGCTATATGAAAATTCGATTTGACACCACGGGGGGGGGGCTACTAGAAAACCTAGGAAAAGAGCTTGGGACAGGGGCTAGTTGAACTCTAATTTTGGTCCCTAAAAAAGGCATAGAACTTTCTATTCCTGATTAAACGAGATCCCTCCCAATTTTTTCTGAAAGGGCGAGGGTTCGAATCCTAGTGTACCCAATTATTTAGTTGGGACGGGGGTCTGTGGCGTGACTCTGTAAGCTCAGCCAGAATCAACCCAGCTCTAAATGGGTACCTGGAGAAATCTGGGGAAGGCAAACAGGACGGTGTGCGAAAGCACAGGATGGTTGGCCCTCAGCCATTGCACTTCCTGGCTGAAGGGGCCAAGAAACGGAGGTCAGCACCGCTGGTAGGGACTGTAAAGTCTAATGCCGTATTCTTTACCTTTTACCTTTACCTCCCAAGTTTCCACAACCATCCCTTCCATATGAAGTAGCTAGGAAAGGATTGCATTGTAACGTTTTATTAAGTATAAACTTCGGAGGGGGCTTTTTTTTATCCAATCTAGTGACAAAACTACAACCTTCTGAGTCAACCAAGTTTTGTGTAAGGGCTTACCATCCAAAGTGTATAGTAAAATTGATTCCCATTAGTTTTACAAAAAGCTTGCCATGAGTTATGATGCTTCCGTTGAATTTTAATGTTTCCTGGTTATGAGTTGTTTTTAAGGAGAAGCAAGTTAAAAAATCCCAAGTTTGATCGAAAATTTCCCAGAGGATAACAATCTAAACTGACATTTTGTTTCGCAACGTTTTAATTCATTGAAAATACAAGTCACAGCCAGGAAGCGTTAAAATTCAGTTCATACCAGTTTTACATTTGATTTCTCAGTGACCTGTCTGCTTTTTGATGAGTGACTTCGCCAACATAGACGAAATCAGTTAAATGTGAGTAAATCTATTTCCATTTCTGATAAGACAAGATTCTTTGGTTTATACCATTAATATTGAGATTAGGATATAAGCCTAGAACTGTAGTTGTCGAGAAGGAAACTTGATAATAAAACAATTCGGTCAATGTTGGTATTACCTGAACAATTGTTTTGGGTCATGAAACTATTGTTAATAGATGCATTTTGACTTTTTGAACATCTTTTCTCTCTTGCAAAACTACCACAAATTCACCGTTATGTAGTTATTCCGGCCCAAATATTCTTGTATTTACACATATAGAATTGCAATCATTTCCGTTTTCGTTGACCGAATATTTGAAATCGCGAATCTGTAATAGTTTAGAAACAAATTTGGGCTATATATTTGCACATTATGGGGGTGGGGTTAAAGCATAGCATATATTAAATACGTAAACTAACCATTGCTGTATTTAATATATGCTATGCTTCCTCCCCTCCTAATGTGCAAATATGTAATAACTCCATTAACGGTGAGTTTGCGGTAGTTTTGCAAGAGAGAAAAGATGTTCAAAAAATCAAAATGCATCTATTAACAATAGTTTCATGACCCAAAACAATTGTTCAGGTAATACCAACATTGACCGACAATTCTTACTTCAGAATATGCAAAATAATGGCAGTTAACATATTTTCACTGTAGTTCTACTATACTTTACCCCCCAACCCCTCCAATGTGCAACTATATAGCCTAAATTGTATGTTTCCCATATGTCATTATTGTTTCAATCCGTGTACCCATAAATTGATTCAACACTGGCGAAATCAAGAAACGGAAAAACACATGGAAAATATGCAATTTGGGCTCTATGTTTGCACATTAGGGTGAGTCTAGGGCTTAAAACATTGTAGAATCAACTTGAAAATACGTTAACTACAATTTTTCTGCGCAGTAAGAAGTAAGAAATTATTTTATTATCATGTTTCCTTTTATAAAGACCCATTTCTAGGCTTATACCTAAGTTGAAACTTTAGCATAAAGAGCCAAAGGGGAAGGAGGTTTGCCCACTCCATAAATTAAGTGTGTTAACTCCATGAGCGGTGTTAAGTTTTAACACCGCTCATATAATTCATTTCGCTCCTTACTTTCAGTTAAAAAATTTTTTTTTTTTATTTAATTTCTGAACGTTTTTGAATTAATATATATTTTTTATTTTGGCTGTCCGCACATGAATAATTAAAACAAATTTTCATATTAATTTTTTTTTTGGCTAAATGGCTTTCTCTTAGTTTCGATCAAAAGATTTTGAGAATAAGGGGTGGGGGAGGAGGCCTTGCTGCCCTCCAATCTTTTAGTTACTTAAAAAGGCAACTAGAACTTTTAATTTTATACCAACGTTTTTATTAGTAGAAAATATGCGTAACTTACGAATTAAAACACGTAACGAACTGATACGTAACGAATATTTGTACTTTTTTATTACGTATATGAAGGGGTTTGCCCCCCTTGTTAATAACTCGCTCTTTACATTAAAGCTTAAATTTGTCCTAATTCTTTAAGTATGACCCCTGAATCACAAAGGCCGTAGAATAAATAGTTGAAATTACTAAAAATACTTTAGCGTAAAGAGTGAGGTATTTAGGAGGAGATGGACCCCACATATGCGTTATAATTTCTGTTCGTTTTACGTTTTAATGCTGCTCCTTACTTTTAGTTGAAAAAACTTTTCAATATTTATTTTTTAATTGTTTTGTTTTTGTTTTAAATAGTGCTGGAATATCCTGCGCTCCCTTCACGGAAATCATCTTCTCCCATGACAAATTCCTCCATGGAAAGATCCTCCGACGTAACCCCTCCCCTCAACTCCCCCTGTTTTCAAACCAAAAAAAATTACCTGAAAACGTCTGTACACTTCCCAATAACCATTACTATACCTAAACACAGGTCAAATTTTGTAACTTGCAGCCACTCCCCCTTGGACAATGAGGGAGTAAGTCGTCCCCAAAGACATTGTTATTAGGTTTTTTTACTATGCTGAACAAAATGGCTATCTCAAAATATTCACCCGTTGACTTTGAGAAAAAATGAGCGTGGGTGGGGGCCTAGGTGCCCTCCAATTTTTTTGGTCACAAAAAAGGGCACTAGAACTTTTAATTTCCGCTAGAATGAGGCCTCTTGCGACATTCTAGCACCACTGGGTCGACACGATCACCCCTGGAAAAAAACAAATAAACAAAAACAATAAACAGAAGACCGTGATCGGTCTTGTGGCAAAAAATACGAAATTCCACATTTTTGTAGGTAGGAGCTTGAAACTTTTACAGCAGGGTTTTCTGATGCGCTGAATGCGATGGTGTGATTTTCGTTAAGGTTCTATAACTTTTAGTTGGTGTTTCCCCCTATTTTCCAAAATAAGGCAAATTTCTCAGGCTCGTAACTTTCGATGGGTAAGACTAAATTTGATTAAACTTATATATTTAAAATCACCATAAAAATCTGATTCTTTTGATGTATCTATTAGTATCAAAATTTTGTTTTTTAGAGTTTCGTTTACTATTGAGCCGGGTCGCTCCTTACTACAGTTCCTTACCACGAACTGTTTGATTCATCTCTGTCTCTGTATAATTATCAGGGCTATCCTCAGCGTGATAGGAATGGCACCCCTAAATCACCCGTTTTGTGATTGTTTCTACATCACCCGCTTTTAGAGTTTATTTTTTCTATAAAACACTTCAAAAAGATAATCACCCAACACAAATATTCTTCTGCGTGGGAGGTGGGGTTGAAATTATTAAACTTTTTCATATCATAGTTTTATAGCTTTTCAAGGAAGGGGGTGTTTGAGTATATGGGTTTAAAAGCTCCAGTACAGGCTTTTAGGACATGTTAAATTAAATAGGGTACTTGTCTGTTAGAACCGGTCTCTTCGTTAATTTCCTTCAGCTTAGTGTGAGACAACACAAAGAGAAATGACATAATAGATGGGAAATATATGTACCTAACAAATTTTGAATACAGAAACGCTAAACGTTACCCCATCCCCCTTAATGTGCAAATATGTAGCCCAAATTTGTTGATGAAGTATTATATTTTCATCCTGTTTTTTTTTTATATTTCATTAGGATTAGTCTTAGAAACAGGTTCTACTTAGATGAAGAACTTAGCATAGGCGCTATAAGAGACAAGTAACTTAAATATTATAATTTTCATCGAAATTGCCCCCCTTCTTCGGAGGCTCTCCTCCTTTTAGTACTTGTCTATTATATAAAACAAACTTGAGAAGTGGAGTTTGGTGACAACGAAATATGGTGAAAATAGAATATTTTATTAGCAAAATTGTGTAGGTCATTCGTGAATCATTAAATTGGCTCTCATCATCATTTGGGCAAAATGGGATGAGCTCTTGTCGAAGTTTCTACGACAACTCCTTCGATACGAAATGCCCTGGTCTAAAACAAACCAAAAAGAAATTAAAAAAGTAAATCAATAATACATTGTGCCCACATCACTCTTTACTTAGGCAGCGCTATTGCGCTGCCTATGATATACAGCCATTTAAGGGTTAAAATCATTTTTCACCTTAGTATTGAAATGATGCTCAGTCACCAAGCATGAATTAACTGATTTTTGTTTTTAAACTGATAAATCCAAAATAAAATATTTAAGATTTTTTTTTTATTTGCAAGTCACTCTTTTCTTTTTTTTCTATGGATTATCTATATTGCCGAAAAGCAGCGACATGAAGCAGTGCCATTAGAGGAAATTTGAAAGAATCATAAGCCAAATGCAAATATTTGCAGTATTCTCGTCATATTTGGAATACAATTAGGTAAGCTGTCGTATTAGCTAATAATAATTAATTAAAAGGGTTATCAATAATACTCATGTTAATTTTTGCTGTTCGTTTAATATTAAACATGGTCTTTTTTATGGAAAAAATAATATTTTATATCTTTTCAATCTTTCTATAAGAATCCATAGTTTGGGTTCGTATTTGCATGTTGGAGAAACTTTTTCAACAATTTTTAATCCTAACACAAACAGTATTTTTTTATTTATTTTTATAGCTTCTAAAGTTGACCTGAAAATAAAACTTAATATCATTCCCAAAAGATTCTATCTATGCTCTTTGACAACCTGGATACACTTACAATCTTCTTATTTATTTAAATTATAAGAGCAGAAATAGTAATAGTATCCCCAAAATTTCGAGTTAATACCCCAGGTGATCTCGATATGTTGCTGAGCTCTCTTATTGACAACCATAAACACAATGCCTTCTAATTTATTTTTAAAGCAACATTTAGTTTTAAAGCATAATGGGCCAATTGCATAATTTTGGGGGGTTTTCATGCTTAATATCCCTAAAGACATAGTTGCTGGACCATTCTACTACGTTGAACAAAATGGCTGTCTAAAAATTTTGACCGGATTTTTTTGGAAAATGAAAGGACTTGAGAGAAGGGCCACTTGCCCTCCAATCTCTTTTTACTCTTAAAAGGGTACCAGAACTTTTAATTTTGAGTCGAATTAGCTCCATTAAAATTTTTAATGATATTTCTAGCTATTACAGAGTGGTGCTGCCTATGATATTGGTTTTATGTCGTTTTGAAAACCTGCATGCATATAGTTTTTCGTTTGATTTATACTCCTAAACGTTCCCTAAATGTTTTGTCTTAATACCCTTAATACCCTTAATACCCTTAATGTCATTAGTTACAGTAACTATGGTGGTAATATTATAAGTATACATACAATGCCTTCTGGCTAGTACAAAATCCCCCACAACTTACCCTTAAAGGTCTAATTTAATAATATAAGCTGTTCTTTAAAATTGCTTTGTCACCTTTTTGAAAATTCACATGCTCATAGTTTTTCTTTATTAAGTTTAACATCCACTTAAATATTCCTTAAAAGCTTCAGCTTAATACCCTTAGCTTGCGCAGTAGCAATAGTAGTATTACTACCGTAGCAGCAGTAGCAGTAGCAGCAGTATGTATCATTATAGCAGCAGTAGTAGCAGCAGTATGAACATAACACCTTTGGTTTCTCCAACATCCCCTTCAACATTCGCTGAAAGTTTCAGCTTAATACATACCATCAATATTTCCTGAAGCATATCTGATGCGTTTGCTTGACAACTTTTGTGGGCATGGTTTGTTTCAAAAGAGTTCCATACAGTCTCGATAAATTCCAATTTTTTGCTTTAATATCCTTAGTTTAAATAGCAGCAGCAGTCATGGTAGCAGTAGTTGGCTTCCAGTCTTTTTTGACATTTAAAAAAAAGCCCTTCCGATTTCCAATCGAATAGGCCTTTTTGGAGTTTCTACGACTACAATAGTCATCTAAAAAAATTTATCAGATGCATTTCGGGAAAATACGAGGCGTGGGGGGTATCCAATTTCCGATCACCTTGAATGTAGGGTATTCGAATTTCTGAATACCGATCCAATGAGCCTCCTCCGAAATTATACGACCACCCTTTCTGCAAAAACCTTATATGCCCCCAGGACTTCACTTTTATTCCTTGCCCGAGGGCTGTGAGGGGTTGTCATTCTCAAAGACTTAATTCCCGGGTCTTTTAAATACATGGAACAAAAAAGCTATCTCCAAATTTTGATTGGATGTGTCTGGGGAAATGGTGGGCGTGGGATGGGGGCTAGTTGCCCTCCAATCTCTTTTGACTATCAAAAGAGGAACTAGTCCCTTCAATTTTCAAATGAATGAGCCTTTTTCGAAGTTTCTATGACGACAAATAGCCATCTCAAAATTTCTATGAGATGCATTTCGGGAAAATACGAGGTCTTGGGAGGGGGTTGAACTCTCTGATCACTCTGAATCGTAAAAAGGGCACTAGAGCATCTCATTACCAATTCAAAGAGCACACTACAAAGTTTATACGATCACACTTTCTGTATAAACCTGACATGCCCACAGGACATAACTTACAACCCTTGCCCTGAGATCTGTGAGGGAAGGGTGTCATCCTCAAAGACATAATTTCCGAACCTTTCAACTAGGCTGAATAAAATGACCATCTTAAAATTTTGATTGGATGTGTATGGGGAAATGGTGGGTGTGGGATGGGGGTTAGTTGCCCTTCAATGACTTTCGACTACTAAAAATGGCACTAGCCCTTTCAATTTCCAATGAAATGAGCCCTTTTCGAAGTTTCTACGACAACTCCTTCGATACGAAAGGCCCTGGTCGAAAACAAATAAAAAAAAAATAAACAAAAAGTAAATAAATAATACATCGTGTCCACATCGCTTTTTACTTAGGCAGCGCTATTTCGCTGCCTATGATATCCAGCCATTTAAGGGTTAAAATCGTTATTTTTTCTATTTAACATTGAAATGATGCTCAGTCACCAAGCATGAATTGAACTGATTTTCTTTTTTAAACTGATAGCTCCAAAATAAAATAATTTAAAAAGCGTTTTTTTAATCTGTAAGTCACTCTTTTCTTTTTTTTCTAGGAATTATCTATATTGCCGAAAAGCAGCGACATGAAGCTGTGCCTTTAGAGGAAATTTGAAAGAATCATAAGCCAAATGCAATTATTAGCAGGATCCTCGTCATATTTGGAATACAATTAGGTAAGCTGTCGTATTAGCTAACAATAATTAAAGTACAAAGGACATTAGAACAAAAACTTTTGTTGTCTCTGGCCCATCTTAAATATATCTATACCCATAAATTGTGATTTTCCAAGGATTTCTCTGTTTGTTCCAAATTTATGAAGTTTTTAGGGCATTATCCTTTTTCGTCAACGTTGCCAAGTTGAACCGTGAAAACGAATAAGCAAAAGCTTTTTTTGATACATTCACTATTGATATTGATACATTTGATACACTATTGATACTATTGATACATTCACTATTAATCAATTGATACGCAAAGAAAATTAGACCAAAGAGGAAGGCAAGAGGGCACTTCTCCTTATTAGAATAATGAAAAACACATAAAATGACTATTATTATGCGTATAAACTATTATGTATAAACTATTACTATTATATTATATTATGTTATATATATGTATGTTATATATGTTTTCTATACTTGCAGAAAAGTTCAACTTTTAAGGCAATAAAAATAGTTACGTTCCAATAGTCACATTTTACAAATCCCAAGGAAAAAGAGTTCTTATGGGCGAATGTTCATGTGTTCATTCAGAACTTATTTCTCCTTCCGGGAAAAATTAAGTTTAAAATAAATAAATGTCCACGTCCACACTCTAAGAAAAATATGCATTTTATAATCTCTTTTTTTGGCACTCCAATAAACATCTCTTTCAAAAATCTTTGAGGTGGCCGTCTGAGAATTCCTCCGTTTTGAGAAAATTATTGAGAAAATTAAAACGGTGGCCGTCTCGTATTAAATGCGAACGTATACGTTCGCATTTATCAGCTACGATTTACACGAGTATAGTGACTTCGCTCTATCTTTCTGCAATGTATAATTTACCCTCTAGGGGAAAATAGAAGAAAATGGGTACAGGATCTACTAGTCAAGTAAGATATAACCGTTGGTCCTTTGAGAAATTTTCAAATTTTTAGACTATCTTTATTTTTGTAAACATAATTTTTTATTATTATTATTTTCAGAAATATTGAAGCCAGAAATATCAGCCATTCAGTAATTTTCAAAGTCTATGGGTGGACATGATAAGTTTTTAACCATTAAAAAATATTCCTATTTTTTATTATTGGTTAAAAAAAAATTTAATACAAAAGAAAATAGGGAGCAGAGAAACACAATAACAAACACTGGTCATGACAAAGCCACAAGAGTCAATATGATTTAAAAGTATTTCAAAATTCGTGTTTTTAGCTTAGTACATCAAATGATGCTCAGTCACCAAGCATGAATTGAACTGATTTCTTTTTTGAACTGATAACCACAAAATTAAACAGTTTTTAATATCCTTTTGACTTGCATTTTTAATTTTTTTTTTTTTTTTTAGGGATTACCTGTATTGTCGAAAAATGATGGCACACAGTGTAATGCTAGGGGAAATTTGGAAGTTTTGTGAGCCAAGGACATTTGTGGAAGAAAACTCGTAAATTCTGGAATACAACAAGGCAAGCTGTTGTAACAGGACTTTTTAAGAGTTTGAGAAACTCATCTCCCAAGATCAGCAAACATGAAATTTGGTAATATACAATTTGTTCATTCAAGTAGAAGGGTTACATAAGTATGAATTTGGGCCGTGCTGAATGAGGGAGGAGATTCTAAGTCCTGTTCAGACTGGAAAGATAGGACTCTAGTTACTCTTTTGTGACTAAAAAGTGCAAGGTTTGAGTCATAGTGGTATATATCCCTGTAAAAGTGTCTGACGCAGACACTAGTGACTCAGATGAATCACATTAGTGATTCAGATGTACAGTTACTCGCAATAATAGACAGGGTAGGGTAAATCTAGTTGGGTATTTTAGTGCCCAGACCGGAAGAAATACGGATAGATGGTATCCTAGCCTAGAAAAAAAATGGCGTGGTGAAGCAAAGTAGCAGCAGTAATAGACTGCTGCAGTTTTCTCGATATAACAGTCTAGTTATAACTAATACGGTTTTCGTCATAAAATGTCCCATAAGATACTTGGTACTCACATAACGGTAAGAAGGACGACCTTATTGATTATGCTATTGTAGATTGAAGACTAGCAGAAACAATACAAGGCATTATAGAAATGAGGTGTGCTGTTACTGATGTTAAAAGTAAAAATCACCATCTAGTAGCGTCTAAAGTTAATCTATAGCTGAAATTTGGGAAGGATAACTACCTGCCAGGAAGTTATGATGTCGATAGACTCCAAATGAAAGTTTGAGAGGATCTTTCTATGAACAGTGGAATATGAAACCGAAGAGTTTGAAATTGGATAACGTAGAAAACGGATAAAATAGTATAATTAAACTCGTTTGTGGAGTAAAAGAAGTGATTTTAGGAAGGATAGTTAGAAACACTGCAAGGAATATTAGCGAAAGCGCTTCAAGCTTGGTAAAAAACATGAGGGGTTTGTACAAGAAGTTTTTGAGTGATAGATTATATGAAACTAAGAGGAAATCAAGGGAAGCAAAGAAGGCATTAAAGTATGAATTGAAACGATTTAAAATCGAGTCCATGGATATAATTATCAGATATCTGCCATTAAAGCTGTCAAAACCGTGATAAAGTTCAAGGAAATGAGGCGGAAAATTTTTGACAATTTGAAAGGAAAGAAGGAATGATATTGCGAATAGAACCATATACAAAATGCCTATCTCAGAATTCTGATCCGTTGGCTTTGGGAAAAAATGAGCATGGGAGAAGGCCTAGTTTCCCTCCATTTTTTGGTCACTTAAAGGCGCACTAGAACTTTTCATTTCCTTTCGAAATAGCCCTCTTGCAAAATCCTAGGACCAATGGGTCGATACGATCACCCCAGGGGAAACAAACACGCATCTATGATCATTCTTCTGGTGAAAAGTACAAAATTCCACATTTGTGAAGATATGAGCTTAAAACCTCTATAGTAGTATTCTATAATACGTTGAATCTGGTGGTGTGATTTTCATTAAGATTCTATCCCTTTTAGGGGGCGTTTCCCCCTTTTTTCGAAAATAAGGCAAATTTTCTCAGGCACGTAGATTTTGATAGGTAGAACTAAACTTGATATAACTTATATTTGATATCAGCATAAAAATCCAATTGTTTTGATGTATCTATTGGTATCAAAATTGCATTTTTTTAGAGTTTCAGTTACTGTTGAGCTGGGTCGCTCCTTACTTACAGCTCGTTACCACGAACTGTTTGATCCCTCTACTTCACTCCAATTGAAACCTCCGCTTCACTACTTCCAGTGCTGACTCTTTTGAAGAAAAGCTGAGGTGTTGCAGCTTGGCTGAACCAGAGTCAGGCAGCAATTTCAAATTTGAGTGATTTGAGAACCCGAAAAAGAGCCACTTTTCGTTCAACCCTTCCCCACCAAAATTAGCAGAAAGGATTGCATGCTATATTTTATTTTAGTGCGCAAATCCATGTGAATTTCTGAATAAGAAATTCACTGAACAAATTCACAAACAAAGATAATTAAAGCCACAACAATTCCTCAAATAAGCATTTTTAAGCTACGAATTAGAAATTTGGCAAAGATATTGTTTCACCAAAAATCAAAATAGATAATTGAAATTATATGGTATCTAAATTCCAAGGTTGTCTATTATTACAGTCAAATGTACTACGTTCTGGTTAGATTGCCGGGGTTTTATTATGCTACAACAGGTGAATACCACAAATAATTATAATCTATGACACTCTAAAGTTGTCTTAGTAGTTTTATTAATTAAAATACTGATTTCATTGATCCTAGAACATTAAGCATTCTGGGATAATAATAAAAATATATGATAATACATAAATATTCATGATGATAACAAGGCTCCCTCTCCTGAGGTTACCCAATAAAAACCTCATGCTGATTACGCCACGACTGATCAAAGATTGTTCATAGTTACAGGAAAAATTCTCTTTATTATAGAATCTAATATTTTCTTTACTTTGTAGGAAACTTTGAAAAGTGTATCCAAGATTATGAGAACCCAGCTTACACCATTGGTCCATAAGGAAAGGACTACCGGGCCTATATTTTGTATTAGAACCAAATAAATTTTCTGGCTTTTATTCTTTTTGTTTTTTTATGAATGGCTAGGATTTTAGCAAAAACATCAATTCGGACTTAAAAGTAATAAAGGTCTATTCTTTAGGTTGAACTCCATTACAGTTGTTTTCAGGTTATTTTAATTGGTATGCTCTGTCCGATTAAGGGTCTAAGGGGAGATCCTTTGATCTGTACCCGTTTCTTAATACTCCGCCTGTTCTTTTTTTTTATCTGAAATCTGATTCCAAAAACTTGAATTATTCAAACATTTGCAGTCTTTAGGATTGAAGTGCCCCAACTGCGACCCTCATTGATCTTATAACTCTCTTCTCCATTTAAGGGCTTCTGAGCTGACTGATTACAAATTTGAGCCTAATTTTGCGACATCAGCGATCATGAGGAGGAGACAAAATTGTCTCTTCTCCCTAAATTTTACTCCTCCTCAATTTAAATTCCCTGTCCGATTGAGGGTCTAAGGTGAGACCCTTTGATCTGTACCCCTTTCTTAATACTCCGTCTGTTCTTTTTTGTATCTGAAATCTGATTTCAAAAGCCTGAATCATTCAAATATTTACAGTCTTTAGGACCGAAGCGCCCCAACTGCGACCCATCTCGATCCTATACCCCCTCCATTTAAGAGTTTCTGAGCTGGCTGATTACATATCTGAGACTAATTTTGCGACAGCAATGACCAAGAGGAGACTAAATTGCCTCTCCTCGCTAAATTTTATTCCTCCCGAATTTTACTCCTCTCGAATTTTAATTTCCTGTCCGATTGAGGGTCTAAGATGAGACCTTTTGATCTGTACTCCTTTCTTAATACCCCGCTTGTTCTTTTTTTTTATCTGAAATCTGATTTCAAAAACGTGAATTATTGAAATATTTGAAGTCTTTAGGATTGAAGCGCCCCAACTCCGACCCTTCTTTATCCTGTACACCCCCCCTCCATTTAAGGGTTTCTGAGCTGACTGATTGCAAATTTTGTGACATCAATGATCAAGAAGAGGAGAGGAAATTGCCTCTCCTCCTTAAATTTTTAACAAAAACTGAAGTTTAAAGGCTTCTGAGCTTGATGATTGCAAATTAGAGAAGTCCAACGAGAGTCCAAGAAGTCAAAGGTACTGGGGACAAATTACTATATTCGGCTGTACAACACTTTCTAACCCGTAATAAGAATTTCCATCACTTTAAGGATATAAGTAAATGAAAGCATATTTTTGTTCTTATAAATGGAAGATCTGTAGTGAAAAACAGGCCACCGAGCATCTTCTAGGGCCGTTTAATTTATTCTAATAAATGGCCCTTGTCTTTCAAGAGTCGATCTTAAATAATTGAGACAAAAAGTCAAGCTTAAGCGTAAAGAGCGATGTGTTGATGATGAGACAACCTCCCTCATATACGTAATAACTTTTAAATATTTCCACTTTTTTAACCTTAATAAATAAAAAATTATTAAGACTTTAAGGAATAAGTATCACAATATGTATATTAAAAGACAACACTTATTCATTGTTTTATTTTTTTCAGTAAAGTGCAAATTATGGTATGGCCTTGGGAAGCCATAGGGGTTGTCAGTCCTACTTATGTTGATTTCTGTTTGTTCCTGTGAATTTCTCCTTACTTCAAAGACACTACTAAAATATAACTTTTTCAACTTCTCCTACTAAAAGGATTGAAGTAAGCCAAAATCAGCATGAATTCATCATCTTCGGGAAAGGGGGGAGGTAAAAATAAGGATGATTTAAAATTAAGGAGATTGGCCATTTTTTGTCTGAATTTTTTTCTCGTCTTAGGTATTAATGTGACTTTTTACTTTTCTTTGAAAAACTTTTTTGGGGATACGTTTTTTTTTAAATCGCAGTATTAAAGATTTGAGATAAGAGAATGCTTGGGTTTTACCTATCTATGGAGCATCCATGGCTAATCTCCCACTAAAAAGATTGAAGTAAGCCAAAATCACCATGAATTCATGATCTTTGGGAAGGGAAGGGGGAAATTAAGGATAATTTAAAGTTGCGGTGTAAGGGCTAGGGTTTATGTGTGAAACAAAAAAAAACTTGTCTACATAGGATACACGTTGATTTAAAGTGAGAAGTCCGTAAGAGAAGTAGAAAATAGAGCAGCAAAAGGAGAGATACGTAGTCTTAACTTAGTGAAAAGTTAATATGTAAAATCAAAGATCTTAAGCTGCATAAACATATATTTAAACAACAATCCCTTGGTATTTGCTAATTGTATGAGTTTTGGGGTTACCAAAAGGAGGAATAATTCACAACGTAATTCTTATGTGCTATCTTGGCTTTGAGAATATTAAATAATAAATGTTTTTAGCTCTCCAGTGTTGCCTTATTAAAGAGCCACCTAACTCCCATGTGTTACTTCTCTTCATTTTAGGATTCATTCATTTGCAGTATCTATCGTCTTTGTTTGTCAGGGGTGGATCTAGAGCAAAGTATCGGGGGGGGGGAATATGACAAGTGCGTCAATAAAAAAAATCTTGGGGCTCAATGAAACAAGGACACAGATGATTAGCCAAATTGACAAATTTATTTTAAAGAAATTGAAAAACAGAAAAAATAAAAAAGAATGAGGGCACCAGAAAAATCTTGGCCCCCTCCCCCGGTCCCCTGGATCCACAAGTGTTGTTTGTCGTGATTATTCAGTTTAATTTCTGGTTTCATTTGTTCCTTTATTATTGTTGTTATTATTTTTTGTTCTTTATATATTATTTGTTTTTTATTTGTTCTTTATATTTATATTATTTTTGATATTATATTTATTGAATTATTATTCTTGCAAAATTCAGGTTTCATTTGTTCCTTTATAGTAAATTCTGTTTGCTTTCAGGTTAAATTATATTACATGACTCTATTTCCACATGTATTCGGTTTTAGTTTGATTCTTTACTTTTCTTTAATAAATATCTTTTTTCGAAGACTTTTTCAAAATCAATTGATGGTCGTTTATAATTGACGTTATTGAGAAAAAAAAATTGATGAAAGTAAGGAACAAAGTTGAAAATTAAAATCCAACAGATGAAATTTGTTTTCACAAGAGTACAAATGATACTCTGGTTTCTGCTTTCGAGTGGAAAGCTCCGTTCTAGCAGGCAAGCAGGCAGGCACCACTTTCAAATTGAAGATGGACTAAAATCTTTAAGTGTTAAATATATGTGGCAGTTACACGGCCCCACAGCCAATATATCTTCTTTGAGTGATAAATAGAAAAATTTACAGAAGCAAAAAGCGGCATTTTCCCACGGGTCCGAAAGAGCTGCCGTGATTTTCTCTGGGTTTATCATTTGTTTTTTCGGACTTGGGATGGTTATCAGATGTACCTCTTAAAATTTAAAAGTTCTGTCATTGCTAAAGAAATTAGAGCTTATCCTTTGCTCCTTTCTAAGTGGTGACGTTAGAAAGTTGGCCTAAGGCAAAAAAAAATCAACTTTTGAACTAAGACAGATAGAATTTTTTTTCGACGGTAATCGATAGCTCTTGATGAGCTGATCAAAGTGTATGTCATTCATTTTTTGATACAAAAATTCCTTCATGAGATATACTAGTTTGAAAGTTTCAAGGGGTTGACAACTTCAGTTGTAGGGTACACACTGAAACCAAAAATAAGCCGATACCAACTGTGAGACTTGTAGGGGACTTGTAAGGTAAGGTCAGCTGTTAGCTCATAATCATCTTCGGCAGTGAGGAGTTTGCAAATTTTGCTACTTGGTGTACCTATTATTTGTTTCCAGTGTATTTGATGATAAGACCGAGTTGGTTCCAGTGGTAAGACATTTAGGGGACTTGTAAGTAATAATCGTCTGTTAGGCTACAATCATCTTTAGTGAAGAGGGGTTTGTAACTTTTGCCAGTTGGTGTAGCCTACCTATACTCACTGTAACCTAGAATTAAGTGTTTACGCAACAGGTACAAACGATAACGTAAAACAACGAGGCAGTTTCGTAATATATAATACAGTGTCATCTATGGTATTTTGATCCTGAAAAGTTACGGATAGCATTATAATACCAACTAGATCATATAAGATACTGCTTCAAGTTTTCATCCGTCACGATGTCTACGATTGAAAAGGATAAAGTTCAACTGGCTGCAAAGTCAATTTAGTCCCTTCTTTCGGTATTATCGATAGCTCGTGATGAGCTGATAAAAATATGTCATAGTAGTTTTTTTTCATAATTAATAGTGTCATTTATGGTATTTTGATTCTGAAAAGTTACAAATAGCTTTATAATACCAACTGGATTATATAAGATATTGTTCTAAGCTTTCATCGTCACGATGTCTACGATTGAAAAGGATAAAGTTCAACTGGCTGCAAAGTCAATTTAGTCCCTTCTTTCGATATTCTTTTATTATTGTTGTTTTCCAACGCTGAGGAATAGCCTTTGATCATGTGATTACTGATTGAGTTCTTCTTTGAACATAACATTTTAAAAGCTTCGATAGGCTGACAACTTCAGCGTTTAACCGATAGCAAAGAAATATAACTAATGTGTTGCTCTCGCAACACTTTATTCGGCGAAGCCGGACAAAGGTTGCCGAAACACTTCACGTTGCTCAGGCAACGTAGGTCTAGTTATTCCTAAGAAGCGCCCCCCTAGTGCATGCGACAATCTCCACCCGATCTCACTTACACCTTGCTTGGCGAAAGTAACCGAGGCCTTCATATTCAAGTTTCTTCTGAAACAAATCCATGGGCGCATTGATAAATTCCAGTACGGTGGGCTCCCCAAGTGTAGTACTGCAATCTACCTAGTAGGGATGTTTGACTGTGTCCTCCAATAGCTCGAAAAAGGTAGCTGTTTCGCTGACATTTACGCAGTGGATTTCAAAAAGGCCTTTAGCCTAATCCGCCACCTGACTGCAGGCATGAATCTCCAGGAAATGGGTGCTAAACGTCGCACCCTTGGCCTTGTACTTGACTTCTTAACTGGCCGAAAACAAAAAGTCTTTGCACTCCACGAGAAGGATTCGGATTCATCATGGTCAGATACTTCTTGCGGGGCCCCACAAGGTACGAAATTATCCGGAATAATTTTCCTGGTTGTGATTAATTCCCTGCTTAATTATCACGACGACCGTTACAAGTTTCTACATGATCAGGGTTCGGACAGGTCGGTTCGTTTCAAATTATAGGCTCTGTCCTATTTTTATAGGATTTCCCGGGCCCAAATATTGGCCAATATAGGATTCAGAAGTCCTCGGGATCAGATCTGTGGTAGATGGCGTGGGATGCCTGGTCACATAAATTACCAAGTTGCATCCCGATCCCTCCAATCTAAGCGTTTTCTATGATTTTAGGTCCCCCCAATGTCACCAGATCCGGTCGGGATTTAAAAAAAGAGCTTTGAGACCCGATATTCTTTCTAAATATCGAATTTCATGGAGATCCGATCACCCGTTCGTAAGTTAAAAATACCTCATTTTTTCTACTTTTTCAGAATCACCCCCCCCCCCCCAAACTACCCCAAAGAGAGCGGTTCCGTTCTGGTTATGTCAATCATGTATCTAGGACTTGGGCTTATTTTTCCCACCAAGTTTCAGCCCAATCCCTCCAATCTAAGCTTTTTCCATGATTTTAGGTCACCCTAAACTCCCCCCAATGTCACCAGATCCGGTCAGGATTTAAAATAAGACCTTTGAGACACGATATCCTTCTAAATATCAAATTTCATTGAGATTCGACCACCTGTTCGTAAGTTAAAAATACCTCATTTTTTCTAATTTTTCAGAATACCCCCCCCCCCCCTTCCAACTACCCCAAAGAGAGCGGATCAGTTCTGGTTATGTCAATCATGTACCTAGGACCTGTGCTTATTTTCCCACCAAGTTTCAGCCCAATCCCTCCACTCTAAGTGTTTTCGAAATTTTAGGTTTCCCCCTCCAAACTTCCCCAATGTCACCAGATCCAGTCGGGATTTAAAATAACAGCTCTGAGACACGATATCCTTCCAAACATCAAATTTCATTAAGATCTGATCAACCGGTCGTAAGTTAAAAATACTTCATTTTTCTGAATTAACGGGCCCCAAACTCCCCCCCCCCCAGATGGTCAAATCGGGAAATTGACTATTTCTAATTTAATTTGGTCCAGTTCCTGATAAGCCTGCCAAACTTCATTGTCCTAGCTGACCTGGAAGTGCCTAAAGTAGCAAAACCAGAACTGACATAGAGACAGACCGACATAATTTGCGATTGCTATATGTCACTTGGTTAATACCAAGTGCCATAAAAACACCAAGCTACAATGAGATTAACCGGACAGACGGACCAAAGGATGACGAGGCGATAAACGATAAAAAGCTGATTCCGACAATCTTCCATGCAGGAGGGCCAACTTTGCACTTATATCAGGGACATCAAACTTACGAATTATCTTACCATTGTTATACCAAGGGTGGAGATAAAGTAAAAAATTTACAATATCTGAAATAAAAAGTCCCAATCTGATTAAAATCATTTTTCTTTAGAAGGGGATAAAGACCAGATAGATAAAGGACAGATTGATCACAGAATGTAGCATATAGCCTACCCTGTGCACGTCTATTATACTTCCCTCGATTAGCAACTATCTTAGAATAGCCCATTTGGATAACTGGGCCGTATTCACATCAGCCAGCCAGCGTTCAGCCAGGAAACACATAAGTCGCAAGAACTCCATTCTCATTAAGCAGAGACTGCTAGCCTGTTTAATTAAGCAGAGACTATTTGGTCATTTCGGACAGGCTCAACATGACAAAAAAACAAAACATAGGCTACTAAGTCAACACAACAGCATAGCCCAGGCAGAAGTAGCTTACTAAGCCCAACACAAAGCATTAATTAAGTTCAAAAAGCTCTACAGTTGTAATTAATTATCAATCTACACCAAAAGACGGAAAATTGCAAATCAAGAGCAATGTTCTTAGTGCTCTTCAGCCGAAAATATAGGAATAATAGGATTGTTGCCAAAATATAGGCATTCTATAGGAGTGCATTAAAATATAGGAATTGATTGGAATTTATAGGCGAGTCCGAACACTGCATGATCTGTCCATTGTGCTCGCTTACCTGGTCGAAAACACTATCATAACAAAGCAGTTTTCAGAGCAGTTATTTGATCAGCTAAAGACCGAATGCTCAAGTCATGATCTTACCATCAACGTAGCAATGTCGAAGATAATTCGTTTCAACCCTCTGAAGCGGAATATAGATGTGCCTCTAGTCCCTTTTCTGATGGTGAACGAGATGAAAATCTTAGGAGTAACTTTCACTAGTGTCTGTAGTTTCAGTACCTATATTAATTTAACTGTCCAAAAGGCTAATGCAGGCCTTCAGACACTTATCAAAATGAGGCATTTTTGGTGTGATACTGAAAGTCTTCTCCATGTCTACATGTGTTATGTTCGCCTGTAGCTCGAGTACGCGTGCCCGGTGTGGGGTCCATCTGCTATCCCCAAAGCGTACCTATTACGCGACTTAAGAGTCCGTCCAGAAAAGAGAAACAAGGATTATACTCCGAAACCGCGACATACCCATGATCAAGCCCTCGCAAAATTGAATTTATCTCCACTTAAAGTCCGGCTTGAACACCTTATTCTGCAATTTGGAAAATCCGTCCTAGCCAATAAGAGCCACCGATCACTACTACCCGAACCAGCCCCTCCCAATAGTCGGACTCGGTTACAGAATAAACTTCTACCGCACAAAGTACGAACTAATCGTTACGCCAACTCATTTGTGCCTCTCTCCACATCAACTTTCAATGCTGAGTTGTAGTTTGTGATTTTTGTTTAAATGTATGATTTTGTAAAAAAAAAAAAAAAAACTGAATTTAGCTATGCTACGATAGTTTTTTAAATATGCCGATCTCTCTCTCTCTCTCTCTCTCTCTCTCTCTCTCTCTCTCTCTCTCTCTCTCTAATCTAACTGATTACTACAAATTCTATTCATAAACAAAAAACACACTTAAAACCAGAAAATTTATTCCAGTTTAAATACAAAATTTAGGCCTTGGTAGCCTTTTCTTTGCGGACCTTTGGTGTACGCTGGGTTCTCATAATCTTGGATGCACGTTTCAAAGCTACCTGCGAAATAAAAAAATATTAGATTTTACATCAAAGATGGTTTTTCACATAACTAAGAATGATCTTTGATCAGTCGTGGCGTAGTCAGCATGAGGTTTTTATTGGGTAACCTCAGGAGAGGGAGCCTTGTTATCATCATAGATTATTATGCGTTATCATCTGTATATATTATTATCATGGAATGTTTACGCTCTAGAATAAGAAAAGTCAGTATTTCAATTAATACAAAAACCAAGAATACTTTTAAAACTTAATAGAAAAAAAAATTAATTTTAGTATTCAACTGTCTTAAACAATAAAAACCCACATTTACTTGAAATAAAATAAATTTGATTTCAATGTTTGATAACAGTTTATTATAAAAAATAATTGACTTACAAAGCACTGTATATTCCAGCAGTATCGGATTATAATACGTTTGTAATCATTTTGGTATCTAGGAAAGCACAGAACACGAGTCCACAACGAGGTCCATCGCAATCGGGCCAAGGTCGATACCAGAATTTGGCCTTATGTTGAGCACGCTTCACACAAGGACTGTCCCAACCTCTTTCATAAATTGCTATACAAACGTAGGAAAATCATACTGAATTTATCTCAGCATATTTCAACGCATGGACTATTTCGGCGAAGAAAATATTTAGGGCTACACGATCTTTTTCATACTTGAGTGCTAGTAAGTAAAATGGCAATTTTATCTTATGCAGTATAAATTCCAGGTAACTTTGCTATATGGTGGGGTTGACTTTTTTCCATTCGCCTCTTTTGTGCCACTTGTGTTCAGAATGACTAGGAATAGAGCCTGGAAAGGAACTGACAGCTGGGTTCCAAGGTGATCACTACATGCAACTCCATCGTCGACGACCACTGAGCTACCTCATTTTATAAACGGATAGCAGCATACTATCCGTTTTATCTTTTAACGTGTCACGACCTATTTATCTAATTATTATCTGATAAAATTGATAAAATGACATTTTAATAATAACTAATCATTAATATTAATAAATTAACTTTAATCTTAAATTAACTTTAATTTAAATAAATAACTTTAATTAAAATTAAGAATTAACCATTAATTACCATTAATAACCATTTAATTACCATTTAAAATTAAATAAATAAATTTAATAAATAACTTTTAACTAAAATAACTTTAATTTAAATTAATTAATCATTTTTTGACGAAATTGAAAAAACGACATTTTCAAATATTCATTAATTTTAATAAATTATCCTTCGCCAGTTTTCAATGTATCGGTACATTTAAGCTTTGTTTGAAGTTTTTGTTTAATAACCCCGAAAGTCAAGTTCAGCCCTTCGGGGGTTAGGCGATTTTTCAAAATAGATATCTAATTTATCAATCACAATATTACCTTGACACTGACAAAGAGTTTCAGGCTTCTGAACTGTGTTGTTTATCATTAGAACAACTATTATCAGTGAACTACGTTGAAGTCACACGTAATTTAAGTAGGAGCTGGCAGTGGCATCCAGAGTGACCCAAACTACTAATGATTCACTGGACAACAGGGTTGCCAACAGCGGTACAATTGTACCACTTTGATGCATTTTATCTCTATAGGTACATTCTGGTACAATCACAAACTTCCTGGTACATTTTACAAAATGTGGTACAATAAGATTTGACTGGGCGTCAGGACGCAGCAAGCGGAGGGAATTGTAGTTTCTATTTGTTTTCTGTTCTAAAGTTTTAAGTTTTCCTTTATACATTTATTTAAGTGCCTGTTGTTGTCCTCTTGCGGTCATAATATAGCGTGAAGTAGCAAAGCTATCTGTACGGTAAGTACAAAATAGGTGAGCAGCTATTCGGAGGAGTGACACCAAAATGGTTTCTGCAGGGTGGTGGTCCCAAGGGAAAGGTGGTCTCCCACACATCTTTGAAAGAATATATCTGATAGTTTGTTATCTTTATTGTAATGTAATTTCCCGATCGTCCACAAGTTATGCGTAGCAAAAAAAAAATTTTCGTCTTGCCCGTAGCACAACACGCAAAAAATAGATATGGTACAATTTTTTGATCAGTCATGCAATTTTAGGGCGTTTTGCGGTACTTTTACTTCCGAAGCGTTGGCAATACTGCTGGACAATCTGAGCTGAAAATCACACTTGGTTATTACGGGCAAAGAAAGCCAGAATGAAAAGTTCCTTAAAATGGCTGAAATTGCCGTAGACGTCCTTTTCATAGCAGCAAATCAGTAATCGAGAAAGTTGCGACGTTCTCTTCCCCGCCCGCTACGCGGTAGAATTCGTAGCAGCAAACTATAGGTTCTATGACTATTTTAGCTCTATAACTATATATCTTAGTTCTATTGCCCGAGGAATGACGCGTGGACAGATAATAGATAGACATATCTATTAACAGCTGAACTAACATCATTTTTATACAATCCTAACAAGGGGGTTTAATGCCAGAATTGCCACTCGCTCAACTGTACTATCTGTCTTGGCTTTTTCTACAATTAGCCATGATTTGAGGCCCACAACTATTTGATTTAATTCAAAAATCAACGGCTACCTGTCACAAATAAACCTATGAAATCAGTAGCCAAAAAAGCAAGATTGGCATTAAAAATGTGTTTTTAAATCATTCTCTTTCATTTTAATTCAAAAATCAAAATGCTACCTCGTGGTAGCAGCAAACTCATGACATGTAAAAGAAGCGAGTATCTCCTCACGTTAGAATTTTTTTTTAAACTGGTAGAATTTTTGGTAACAGATTCTTTACAACAAGTGCAAGATGGCCTGGAATTTTATTATATGTTCTAAGATGTCACTCAAAAGATCTGGGCATATTCAAAAATGATGTTTTTCACCACAAGTTTACCTCAATTTTACGTAGGAATTTCAAGATATTTTTCAAAAATAATGACATAGTAATTTGTTACACCAAGTGACGCAAAGAGCACAATTGTGACGCGTTTAAAAAAAAACGAAAATAAATCTAACAAATGAATAGTTTAGAAAAGTTCAGGGTACTTTCTATGTTAGAATTATAAAGAATAAAATTTGGCGTTTTGTGATATATGCAATAATTCAAAGTCGCAATTATAATTCACAAAAAACTGCGTTTGCTAGTAAAAATCGCCTCCAGTAATATTATTTGAGTTCAATGATAAAAATAATTAATTATTTCGTACTCGTGTCCATTTTGAGATAAAAAGTTTTAATCAAAAAGTAAGTCTGAGAAGTTTTATAATCAAGTTGTAGAAGGTTTAAGTTCGTACTACTACTATTAACAAACCATTGCTGCACCAAACCACCTAACCAATATAACCACCTAGCCATGCACCAAAGCTACGTATATGGGTACCAACCCAGCTACGTATGCCCTCTCGCAATTGGTTATAACCAGAAACCGGAAAGCAAAGAAGCCCCGCCCTTCTTGTCACCAATTAAAGTCAATCAAAATGGAGAACATCATTTGTTTTGGTAAAAAAATTAAAATTTATCATGAACAATGTAACTAAGGGATGTTTTTTCCCTACCAAGCCAGTGACTAACAATTTTCTTATATACAAATAACTAGCTAATCAGCTAGCTATACAAATATAGAAGTAATGGCGTCATAGAAAGCTACATAAAACCAACAAAACGTACGCGATAAAGATAGAAAAAAAGGTGCTGCTATAACTTCTTTGGCCTGACATTGTACGTTTGTTTGTAACGGCACGAATCGTCTTAATTTACTTTGAGCACACATTTGACGTAGATACTTTAGTTAACTTAACTAGCGCAGGAGAAAATGTACTTACAGCGCGAAGATCCTTTCTATATCCTCCCTTGACAAGAAAATTTCTAAGTTTCATGTTGGCGCGACGTGGGCCATATTTCATTGGCATCTTCACAATGCTCTTAGCTGGTTTTCTCTAATGGAAGAAAAAGAATATATTTATAAGGTTTAAGTGAAAAAAATGACACAATAATCAAACAAATCAAATTAAACAAAAATTTATAAAACTTGTTTATATTCCTTGTGCTAGTACTTGGTATGTTATTTTTCTGTTGTCCCATGGATTTGACGTTTCAGCATGAGACAATAATATAAGTTTGCTTCGCAGTAGTAGGAAAAGTAGAAAAATATCGTAACTTTCTTAATATCACAATTTTGGCTTGGTGAGTGGATAGATTCGTTGCAAGTTACAGCAGTAGCCTTGTTACAAAACCTGGAGACTGAGCAAAAAAGGGATAATTGCACAGCCAAAAAAAAGAGAAAGGGAGAATTACTCTCGCCATCAATTAGAACTTTACCAAATCTTTGTTCGATTTGGCAATACAAACATCGCCAACACTAAAATTAGAAATATTATGATTAAATGATAAATTTTTATATTTATTAAAACTAATTTTACAACCAATCTTGACCATTATAAACTTTTTATGGCACTTGGTATTCACCAAGTGACATATAGCAATCGCAAATTCTGTCGGTCTGTCAGTCCCGATTTTGCTACTTTAGGCACTTCCAGGTAAGCTAGGACGATGAAATTTGGCAGGCGTATCAGGGACCGGACCAGATTAAATTAGAAATAGTCATTTTCCCGATTTGACCATCTGGATGGGGGGAGGGCGTTAATTCGAAAAAAAATAGAAAAATTGAAGTATTTTTAACTTGCAAACGGTTGATCAGATCTCAATGAAATTTGATGTTTGGAAGGATATCGTGTCTCAGAGCTGTTATTTTAAATCCCGACCGGATCTGGTGACATTAGGGGGAGTTGGGAGGGGGAAACCTAAAATCTTGGAAGACACTTAGAGCGGAGAGATCGGGATGAAACTTGGTGGAAAAAATAAGCACAAGTCCTAGATACATGATTGACATAACCTGAACGGATCCGCTCTCTTTGGGGTAGTTGGGGGGGGGGGGGTAATTCTGAAAAATTAGAAAAGATGAGGTATTTTTAACTTACGAACGGGTGATCGGATCTCAATGAAATTTGATAATTAGAAGGATATCATGTCTCAGAGCTCTTATTTTAAATCCCGACCGGACCTGGTGACACTGGGGGGAGTTGGGAGGGGGAAATCTAAAACTTGGAAAACACTTAGAGTGGAGGGATCGGGATGAAACTTGGTGGAAAAATAAGCACAAGTCCTAGATACATGATTGACATAACCGGAACGGATCCGCTCTCTTTGGGGTAGTTGGGGGGGGGGGGGGGTTAATTCAGAAAAATTTGAAAAAATGAGGTATTTTTAACTTACGAACGGGTGATCGGATCTCAATGAAATTTGATATTTAGAAGGATATCGTGTCTCAGAGCTCTTATTTTAAATCCCGAACAGATCTGGTGACATTGGGGGAGAGTTGGGAGGGGGAAATCTAAAACTTGGAAAACATTTAGAGTGGAGGGATCGGGATGAAACTTGGTTGGAAAAATAGCACAAGTCATAGATACATGATTGACATAACCAGAACGGATCCGCTCTATGGGGGGGGGGGGAGTTAATTCTGAAAGTTTTGAAAAAATGACGTATTTTTAACTTACGAAGGAGTGATCAGATCTTCATGAAACTTCATATTTGGAAGGACCTCGTGACTCATATCTCTTATTTTAAATCTCAACCGGATCCAGCGTAATTGGGGGGGGGGTGAGGGGAACCGGAAATCTTAGAAAATACTTAAAGCGGTGAGATCAGGATGAAACTGGATGGGAAGAATAAAAACCTGTCTAAGGTACGTGACTGACATAATCGGACCGGATCTGCTCTCTTTGGTGGAGTTGGAGGGGGGGGGGGGGGGGTAATTTTGAAAATTGAGGTATTTGTAACTTACGTAAGGGTGACCAGGTCTTAATGAAATTTGATATTTAGAAGGGTCTTGCGCTTTAAAGCTCTAATTTTAAATTCAAACCAGTTCCTGTGACATTGGGGGGAGTTGGAAGGGAAAACCGGAATTCTTGGAAAACGTGAAAATTGGGGTATTTTTATTTCACGAATAGGTGATCGGATCTTAATGAAATTTGATATTTAAAAGGAATTCATGTCTCGGAGCTCTTATTTCAAATCCCGACCAGATCGTTTGATATTGGGGGGAGTTGGAGGGGGAAAATCTTGGAAAACACTTGGAGTGGAGGAATCGGGATGAAGCTTGGTGGATAGAATAAGCAAATGTCCTTGATACGTGATCGACGGAACCGTACTGGATTCGCTCTCTTTGGAGGAGGGGTTCCATGATTTGGCGAGTTTGGTGCTTTTGGACGTGCTAGGAAGATGAAAATTGGTAGGCGTGTCAGGAAGCTGCACAAATTGACTTGATAAAGTCACTTCCCCAGATTCGACCATCTGGGGGGCTAAAGGGAGAGGAAAAATTAGAAAAAATTAGGTATTTATAACATACGAGTGGGTGATCGGATCCTAATGAATTTTGATATTTAGAAGGACATCGTGACTCAGAGCTTTATTTTAAATCCTGACCGGCATTAAGCCTTTTATTTTCCTTTTAAATCAATCTATTGATTCATAGAATTTTGCTAGAGCTCATACCATATGATCTCTTGGCTCTTACTCTTCTTGCCTCGTCACAAGTGCCATATGAGCTCTTAGCTTTTGTTTAGTTTGGCCATTCCTTTTTAAAATTCAGGAAAGCGTTGTCCCTAAAAACGTTCTAGTATACCTGCAAACAAAAATTCCAAAAATCACCTCAAAACAGATGTCATTGGATCACTTTGACAGCTCCTGGATGCAGTTAAAATATTCGGATTTTTTATTAATTAATGTGTTGTCTGTTTTTATTCTTCGTTACTGCATTATTTAAATTATACCCGTTTTTCTTGCTTAATTTTTCGACAATACTATTGTCTTTTCAAACGAATTTCATAATCAAATCAATATTCTCAACAGGTTTCAATGAAGTAGTCCCCTGGAACAATTTGCTAATGGACCATTTGCCTTTGACATAGTCAGCCAACAAAAAATGATTCTTAATTCATCATTTGTAATATTATTGCTTGATATTTATTTGCTTCTTTTTTTTTAACTCGTTTTCTTCAAATCACCGACTTTTTTTTCACAATTACAGGACTTGATAACCATTGTTTCAAACTGGAAACTGAGATGGCACAGTATTTAGAAATATGAAGCATATACAAATGTTTGCAAAAGGATAAATACACTTTCAAGATAATAAAAGCGAAAGACTGAAATGTCGAGAATTATAAACAGGTAAAAAAATTCAGGTTTTCAAAATGGATTAAAAAGTAGAAAATATTTTTCAGGGGGGGGGGGGGGGGACACAAGTGGAAACGGGTAACGAAAAACAGATTGGACTAAACAATTTTTTTTTTTTTTTACTGGCTTTCCTCAACTTGCCGACTTTTTTGATTTATGCGTTTACAACTTTTCCATAAAAAAATGTCTATGTTATGTAAAGCCAAATTAGTTTTATATCCCTCGTTTTCACTATTATATTATTCATAAATTGTGAAAAAAATTCTACTTCTCAGTCAGCTTTGAAAACAATTTTTTTAAATTTATTTTATCAAGCTGTCTCGAAATGGAAGCAACATTTATAACAACTTCCCTCTGGTTGTACTAACATGCTCACTTTTGAGCTTTGACAGAAGTAAATAAACCAACATGGCTACAGTTACAAAGTACATCAATTACAAAATAATCACACCAGTACTTAAAAAACAGCTTACAACGGCATGGGTGTTGGCTACTAGAACAATTCCTCTTTTGTCTTTAGGTTCCTCAATGCCAACCGTTCTCCTATGCACTAAGGTGCTGTGTCTGTAGGTGTTTGTGTTGGTGATATGGTTCCTCTCCTAAAAAAATAAAGTAAAGTGTTTCAATTCATTTGAAAGAATTCACGTGTATTCAACGCAAATGAAAATTCGCGTGATTGTTTGGGTAATATGGTTCTTCTTCAACAAAATAAAAGTGAAGTTTTGTAATTAATTTGAAAGAGTTCACGTGTTTTTAATGTGCGAGAACATTCACGTGATTATTTGGGTAATATGTTTCTTCTTCTACAAAATAAAAGCAAAGGGTTGTAATTCTTTGAACTAATTGATGTATAATCAATACCCATGAAAGGCTATATACCAACATCATAATTTCCCGGGAGGTAGTTACCCTTCCAAAATTTTCAGTTTGAAGTTAACCTTGGACACTACTATATGGTGATCTTTACGTTTAACATCAATAACAGCATTCCTATATACCCTAGTACCTTGTATTGATCGTGCCAGTCTTCAGTCTGCAATAACATAATCAATAAGTTTGCTTTCTTACCATCACGTGAATACCATGTTAACTTATGGGCCATTTTATGACCAAACACTGTATTAGTTATAACTAGATTGTTATACCTACAAAATTGCTGCAGCCTACAGCCATTACTGTTTCCTTATCTTACACCAAACTTACCTATGCTAGGATACCATCTTTCCCTATTTCTACAAACCTGGGCGTTAAAATCACCTGATAAAAACACCATATTTCTATCTGAGACCCTGTTTATTCGCACCTTTAACTATACGTAAAATTCATTGGTGTCCCTAGTATCTGTCAGCCGGTTCTACACGGGCATATACTACTATTACTAATACCCTAGACCTTCTAGTCATAAAGTGAGCAATTAGTATTCTATTATTAATACCTTCCCAGCCTAAACAAGACCTAGCAGCTTCCTTATACATCATGAGCCCTACTCCCTGTCTATTTACCCCATCCTTCCTGCCTAAGTAAACAAATTCTATATCACCTAATTTAAATATTTTACTATTATGCCATCTAGCTGCATCTTCTATGATCTCCAGTAATTTTTTCCATGGCCTCCACTTCAAACCCCCTTAGTTTATATTTTAATGCTTTTTCTACTTTCTTTACATTCCTCTTACTTTCATATGATCCATAACTCAGATAATTCTTATACAAGCCCCTTCTTCTCTCTATAAGACAAAGTATTTTCACTAATATTCCTAGCTGCATTCCTAACTTTCTTCCCTAAGACACCATCAGCGACTTCATAAACTATCTTCCTAAAATTTGTCCATCCGTCTTCTACATTGTCAAATTTTAAAATTTCCAGTTTAGTATCCAACTGTTTCTGGGAAGTTTTAGCTTTTTTTTGGCAGATTTTCCACACATGCTTTATTTTCTCTAATTCAGCTCCTACTAATACCAAAAACTACATAGCTACATATGGAGGTATTTTCCATTACAAATTGAACTCGCGATTTTCATAATCTTTAAGGATTTAGGTCTGCATGGTTGTGAAAGTTTAATTAAAAAGTTTAATTAATTAAAGTAATTAATCCATTGAAACATCAAAATTTCATTTTCTTTGTCCTTGGCACCTAAGGATTTGTGCATATATGGCAGGCAGCTAGGGGGTCCAGTAATAACCTAGGACAATGGGGGTAGACTTCAATTTTACCTGACAACACAGCTTTAGTTCTACAATGGAATGAAAATTTGATTCTGCCAACAAGGTCCAGGGCCTAACGAATGGACGTAATTCTTCCTAATAGTCTTGCTCTCATCAGGCACTGCCCTCCTTCAAAACCATTAAGCAACAAATATCTGTCACGGTTATTCATTCAAAAAATATTTTACTTATTTCAAGGAATCTAGTTTTTAGCAAAATCTGAAAGAATATTCAGAGATCTTGCAGTATTCATTCTATGTTATATATATATATATATATATATATATATATATATATATATATATATATATATATATATATATATATATACTCCATTATAAAATATTTACACAATAAAGCTATTTAACTTAATTTACCTTATTTATACATTTTTTGTTATTTATACAATAACACATATTTATAATGGATTCCAATATAGATTATTGGAGATTGACATTTTCAAATTCATAGGTTTTTCAAAAAGGTGGAACCTTTAAATTCAAACTAAAGAAGTATTTTTGAAAAAAAAACAGATCACACAAATCTGCCACAAAATACCAGATTAAAATTCGTCAATATTTCAGCTTAAAAATAAATGACGAGTCTTCTTTTTACAAAAAGCTAATGCCTTATTCAGTCTCTATTAGGATTACAAAACTTCTCCTGTTCTTTTTATGTCCTTTATCATCAGCCTTCTGAACTACGGGCACTTCGCCCCTCTTTTTATTGCAGGGATACCATTTGGGCAGGGATTATATGATTTTGAAAAATACCTCGTTTGGGTATTTTCATTGAAAAAAAAACTAAAAGAAAAAACGACCACTCTCCCATAAATCTTGAAAAACACCTTTTTTGTCTTTATTAAAAGAAATTTTAAAAGCATACTCTCCCCAAACATTTTTGTGAATTAGCATCCCCTACTTTATAGTATTGTTCTATCAAAGCAATAACTATATTGTTTTGTGATCTTTCTCGTAGATTTAATACATTAAAAAGCTCTCTCTTTGGCCAAAACACTCTAAATTGTCCAGGGGATGTAAGTTAAGGCCACATAACTATAGCATTGACATAATGTTTAACCTGTAACTATTCTACAAGCCCTTCAAAGGAAAACTCATATCCAATGGCGAATAAATTTCATGGCATGGAAAACACTTCAAATGTCCCCAGAAGCTTCTTCTCATACCCGCCTCTTCTTCTGATGATGATTTTGTAAAAGGTGATTTTTTTTTAGCTATTGATTACCATCAAACAGTTTGTGGCAACAAACTGTAAGTAAGGAGCAACCCAGCTTAAAAGAAACCGAAACTCCGAAAAACGAAATTTTGATACCAATAGATACATCAAAAGAATTGGATTTTTATGATGATTTCAAATATATAAGTTTCTTCAAGTTTAGTCATACCCGTCAAAAGTTACGAGCCTGAGAAAATTATGGGAAAAACCGTAGAATCTTAATGAAAATTACAAAATCAGATTCAACGTATCAGAAAATCCTACTGTGGAGGTTGAAAGCTCCTAACTGCAAAAAACGGGTGATCTAATCGACCCAGTGGTCCTAAAATACCGTGGGAGGGCTCAATGGAACGGAAAATAAAAGTTATAGTACCCTTTTTAGGTGACCAAAAAATGGGGGGCAACTAGGCCCCCTCCCACACTCATTTTTTTCCAAACTCACCCAATCAAAATTGTGAGATACCCATCTTGTTCAGCATGGCTGAAAAATATAAAAACTATGTCTTAGAAGATGACTTAATCCCCCGCAGTCCCCAGGGGAAGGGCTGCAAGTTATGAGATTTGCCCATTGTTTACACATAGTATTGGTTATTGGGAAGTATGCAGAAGTTTTCAGGGAGGATTTTTCTGTTAGTGGGGGGATGGGTTCGGGGGTTGCGTGGGAGGATCTTTCCATGGAGGAAGTTTTGGAAAGGACATTGCTATGAAGGGGCACCAGACTCCCCAGCATTATTTAAAAAAACATAAATTAAATAAAAAACAAATTTTTAAATGAAAGTAAGGAGAAACATCAAAACTTAAAACGAACATAAATTATTACGCATATGGTTCATCTCCAAATCAATATCTGAGGGGGTGAGGAGGTTCACCCCCAAACCAATATCTCGCTTTTTGCGCTGTTCTTTTAGTACTTTCAAAAGAGCTGTTTATTCTAATTCAACAGCCTTTATGATTAAGGGGTCATTCTAAGACATTGGAAAGGATTCGAAGTTTAGCATAAATAGAAAAATATTGACTAGGGAGCGAACTACCTAATATACGTGATAATTTTTGTTCGTTTTGTTTTGATATTGCCCCTTACTTTCAGTTGAAATTTTTATTTTATTAATTTTATTACCAAAAGTCAGCTTTTTCATTTTCTATTTAAGAGATGGTGCCAGTAAGATGCAAAAACATGTTGGCAGCCAACATCCTGGTTTTGGGAACTAAAATACCCCCCCCCCCTAAAAAAAATTCAGCCATGTTGAATGATTACTAAAAGGTCACACTTCTTCTTTTAACATGGCTGAAATAATTAGAAACATTCCCTGTCATTCATCATATGGTGGTTCTATATCTTCATTGAAAAACTGAGAAAAGAACAAAGAAAAAAACTTTCTTTTTAAGAAACAGGTCAAAGGCCAGTGAAATATATAAAATAAGAGAAAAACAATGCAAAAACTCTGCTTTGTAACAACACCAAAAATGAGCATAATAAAAACTTAACTTACAGTGTTAGTTAAAATGAACATGCAAACATAAAAAATGAAGGTAACAAAAACTGACTTACAGTGTTGAAAGGGTGTTTGAGGTTCCTCTTTTTCAAGATAAAAGCACTGTTTTTGCCAATGATTTCCCAAACAAGTGATGATGACATTTCTAACAAATGACCTCTTCTGAAATATAATTTATCATTTCAAAAAATATGTCACTAAAGTAAAAAAAAGGACACAACCAAGCACTATACTCCTAAAATAAAATATTAATGAAAATATTTAAATATTATTAATATTTCACAATTAGATATATTTCACACTCACAAAACTCCACACCAACGGTTAAAACTGTGAATAGATTATCAACTGGTATCAAGTCCAAAATTTAGAAGTTCAGTGTTTGAAAGTAGAATTGTAATATGAACTTCTGAAAATAGAACTCAGGGGGCAAGAGGACTTATAATTTAATGTCTTGGGAAGGGTGCAAAATAAATTCTCTTTGGTTCTCAGAAAGAGTATATGCTATATGGGGACATGGGGAGCATACTACTAAGGGGACAAGAGGACTTATAATGTCTTGGGAAGGGTGCAATATACATTCTCTTTGGTCCTCAGAAAAGAGTATATGCTGCATGGGGGCCTGGGGGGCATATTACTCAGGGGGCAAGAGGACTTTTTTAATGTCTTGGGAAGGGTGCGAAATACATTCTCTTTGGTCCTCAGAAAGAGTATATGCTACCTGGGGGCATGGGGGGCTTACAACTCAGGAGGCAAGAGGACTTGTAATTTAATGTCTTGGGAAGGGTGCAAAATACATTCTCTTTGGTCCTCAGAAAGAGTATATGCTACATGCTTGTCATCTGAGAGGCTCTTTGAACAGTAAATAAATATATGTTATGGTGAAAAGTGTGATTTGCTGTAATGTATGGTATTCAGCTCATGTACATGCCAAAGGATGAAAAGCCACCACCAAAGAAGGTAGTAGAGCTGGTAGAATTTTAAAGAGAAGGAATGGAAGATGCCTGGAGCTTCTAGAGCATTTAGCTGGAGAAAACTTCACCTGATGCAACAGCAATTCGAGCCCAACTTTAGAACAAGAAGAAGTAAAGTGTTAGATTTGATAATGATCTCTTCATAGCATGAAAGATTGGCAAAGGAGTGGCATTTGAGTGACACTGTCATTCTTGGACCGTTGAGAAATTAAATTCAGAACTGATATATCTCAATTGCAAAGAAAACTGTTGAGAAATATAATAAAACAAATTGGGACACTTATAATAAAGTGTTGGCAAAATAGCTCGCAGATTTGCCTCCCAATTCTAGAAAACTGAAGAAGATCTAAATAAGGAAGCAGAAATACACCTGACCTGAATACTGAAGAAGATTTAGATAAGGAAGCACAAGACTCACAGAAATGCCTGTTGAAGAAAGAAAGTGAGCAAATGACAAATGGACTTGGGAACTAAGTCAAAGGAGGAAGCTGACCTGAAAACTGAAGGAGATCTAGATAAGGAAGCAGAAAGACTCCTGACCTGAATACTGAAAAAGATCTAGATAAGGAAGCAGAAGACTCACAGAAATACCAGTTGAAGAAAGAAAGTGAGCAAATGATTAATGGACTTTGGAACTAAGTCAAAGAAGGAAGCTGACCTGAGAAGATCTAGATAAAGAAGCAGAAAGACTCACAGGAATGCCAATTGAAGAAAGAAAGTGAGCAAATGACTGATGGACTTTGGAACTAAGCCAAAGAAGGAAGTTGACCTGAAAACTGAAGAATTGCTGCCCAAACGAATAACCTTGAAAACTGAAGAATGCACACTTGGAAGATTTGAACCTCCTTAGTAAGAAATAAGGAGAGCAAACGTAGCCTGATGGAGGATTTTCTGTGGAATTTTCAAGTGAGATGAAGCTACTAACAGGCTAAAAAGACCATTGGACACACTTGAGAAGTGTGACTTGGAAAAAACCCAGGACCAAATGTTTGAGGTGCATGTAAATAGCCTGGGAGAAATTAGTCCAATGCCAGCCTACTGAATGAACCCCAGTATTGAGGAGTCTAGCATCCCAAAATTTAAAAGAGGACAGGAAAACTATAGATGATTTCCAACCATCCACACACCCAGATACTGATGGGGGTATCCCGTGATCCTCCAGGAATGACAGGACAAGATACATGTCCACAGTTATGAAAAAAGTTTCTAAGCTGCCAGTAGCAGAATTTGACAGAATTCTAAAAAAACCAAATCTGCCAACAAATTTCACTAGACCATGAACACTACCAAGGAGCATTGCTACTATGCTACCCCACTTTTTCTATTTTCCACAGCAATATGTACATTATATGAGGATCACCAAGAGAAACTTCACTTTACCCCATACATGTCAAATCTAGGTGTCTCCATACCCAGACAACAGAAAGAAAAGTATTCATACACCTGGGCTTATAGAATGATTATTTTACCATTATTTCAACTGGACGTAATGGAACAATTGGCTTATTTTCCACAGTAGAATGTCCGATATATCAGGATCATGAAGAAAAGTCTCACTTTAAGCCATGTCCTCCATACATGTCAAAGCAAGAGGTGTCTTCATACCCAGACAATCATTTCAACTGAAGTTAATGGAACAATTGGCTTATTGATATCATATAAACCAGATATCACAAACATGATACCTGATCATCAAATGGGATTTAAAACAGGAAGCTTTATGGATACAGCAATTCATCCATTGGTGGGAAGAAACTACAGTATGGAAGTGACTATATCGGAAGTGAAGTAACTACAGAATAGCTCCTATAGGCAAGATCCAGAACTAACAGCATAGTCACACATTGCCTAGCTACTACAATAAGAAAGGAAATGGAAATATATTGCAATTAATATTTAGGTAGTCTATATAACAGACTATCACAATATTTTGATGGAGCAGCTCAATTTCACTCCTATCCTTCATGTCAATCTGGAACTACCTTTTAGGTTTTAGGGATAGGATAATGAACCAAACAGAAATATATTATATATTTGATAATGCCAAACAAGAAACGGTTTCTGTTTGGCATGAAACACAGAGCCACTTTGCACTTAATACACTTCATCTTAGGGTGGGTTTGAACACAAGCTTGGCACTTCTGGTTGTTATTTATCAAAGCTATAAAGTGCTCCTGGCTGCCAAGCCTTGTTGAGTCTGGTGGGCAGTAACTATACTTCCTTTTGGAATAGAGCTGTGTTGAGGGGTCAACCTCTCTTGGGTGTTGCTGAGCATGTGCCAGACAGTAAGGCACATGCAACATCCATTTTGAACTGCAGCAAGTTTATGGATTTTTGTCCAGTAGTAACACACTTGCAATACAGGACCAGCCCATTTACTATGGAAAGGTCTAACAAGAAAAAGGAAATTCACATGTACCATTTGTTTAAAGACTTGAATTTAGGCAAACTTTGGGGTGTAAGGAATATGGTATGGTGTTAGTAGCTTTACTATAGAAAGGTTAAACAAGAAAAAGGAAATTCACATAGCAAACTGTCTCCCTCTTTATTGTGCTTGGAAAAAAAAGGTGTTACCTGGAAATGCGGTATACTTGCCCAATTTGCGGTGATTTCGATGGGCTAGACCATTTTCTTTTCAGGTGTCAGGGGCTAAAAGAGCTAAGAGGGAACTTTCTTGGGGTGTGTGGTCAGAGTTATCAGAGCACTTCTGATTTGAACAAGGAGATCATTACTTATCATCTGGGAGAATTTATTTCCTTACTTAAAGTTACTCATCATCAATGATCATGCCAAGGTCTTTTTCCTTGTCTTTGACTGGCATAGTGTGTGTTTTGCCCAGCTTGTCTTGAATTGTTATATGAGGGGGGGGGGGGCAGCTGTCTTTGTCTTCCAATCTACATTACTTTGCACTTCATGATGTTGAGTTTGAGGCCAAGATTTGAAAGGTTTGAAGTGAAAATGTTGATGTCTCTTTGCAGGGCGTCTACATTGTAGGAAAACTATTAGCATAGTTTTCCATGCCAAAATGTCTTATAGAGCATGCAGTTAAAAGACTAGTACAAATGAAAACCATAGGACAAGATATTCCTATCCTAACTGATAATCAACCATGCTCAGAAGCTCTGCAGAATATAAGGAGAAGACAAAACAGATAATTGTTTACTGTGAAGCTGTGAAGCATTTACTGTGAAGCCTCCATTCAATGAAAACCAAATTACTGGATACGGGTCCCATGACAATCTGGGGTTGAGGTTAATGAAATCACTGATGAAACAACCACAACAGGAACATCATTGAAATTGTAATAAGCAGAAGTTTTACCCCAATTTCCCAGAGCTGCTGGAAGGCAGCAGTGAGATTTTTTATCCCTACATAACTAAACATATTCTACAACTGAAATGATCAAATACAACAATGGTCACAGAAGCCAAGCATCTACAATGAATAGGGATGACTGAGTCTCCAATTTTAAAAAAAAAAAAGTCTGAGATGACCACAATCAAAACAAGAAGGTATCTTATAGAAAAACATCTAGCCAGGATAAGGTGCTAGCTTGAGGTATCTTACAATACTAATTACAAACTGGAGGACATAGTGAGGGAAGGAGGGGCAATCCATGAATGGCCTCTTTGGCTGCAAATTAAGTGTAGTCATATTTGAGATACAGAGGCATTGGGCCTTTGAGGCCTGAGCCTTGATCTAATTTTGAGGGTTTGCCTATACATTGAACTAAATTAAAAATCAAATGTGTTTCATGATGCAAACACTTCTTGATCAATAACTTAAGGGCAAAATTGGTCAATACATTCTCTCCTTATACTAAAACTATCCTACTCTCTTCTAAAAGCTGCAACTACTGCATATCTTAGTCTTATGTCTAAGATTACACTATCTGAATTTGCCTCCCACACAAAAACTCTATGAACAAAAGAGTAACACCATTTGACTCCCTATTAACCCTCTTTCAAAATATATTGGGTGCTATCATAACAATTGTATTCCAGCTCCCCTCCATCCTAACACCTGGATATACCCCTCAGCTATACACAAAATGTTACTGATTGTTTTTTATTAGTTGATTTTTTTTATTTAATTGTTTAAAATTAAGTTTTTCAACTTATTTTTTTTATAAGCCAACTGCTGATGATAAAATAGGTACAAAACATTTTCTAAACCAACCAAATCAGGTGAAGGAATCACTACCTGAGCAAAGAATGATGTGCTCACAATCTTTTTTTTTACAACAAGGCAGAAATAATGTATAGAAAAACATACCATCAAATTTTCTATTCAATTCTTTCCACCTATAAATCTGCAGTTGAAATTCCCTCAGCCCCCCTAATGGTACCACATTTAGGCCTAGCTTATATACCAAAGTTTGCTTATTTTGTGGGTTCTTAATGCCAAACATAACCAATAAAAAAAAAAACTTCTGTATATAGCATAGGGCTATGTCTGGGAATATTAGAGAGGAGAGAAGGAGCATAGGACACAATTTCAACAGCAGTGATTGCTACATGGATTGAATATTGAATATTTTTTTCCTATCTGATATCTATACAGTAAAAAACTATAATACTGATAAGAAATATTTTGTAAATAGCACAGGGCTTATTAGGGCACATCAGGATACAATTGTCACAGAAGTACTTATTTTATTTGGAACGTTTCTGAATGGGGCATCAAGTGATACTCTTGTATTATTAGTGTTTAATCCAGGAAAAGAACTTTGTAGCAAGATCACTAAATTTTTTGGGAAATAGCTTTTTATGTTTTGGTAGCTTTAATATGGTGTAAGATGTCTTCTTTACCGAATACAACAGCAACAGGTTCCCTATATAACACCCTTTTTTGAATGTAATTTTTGATATTTTTATCATTGCACAAAAGTTCACTTAATATCTGGCTATAGACCTAGTCTTTTTACAAAAGTTGGTTAATACATAATATAAGAGAGAGAGAGAGAGAGAGAGAGAGAGAGAGAGAGAGAGAGAGAGAGAGAGAGAGAGAGAGAGAGAGAGAGAGAGAGAGAGAGGGGAGAGGGAGAGGGAGAGAGAGAGAGAGAGAGAGAGAGAGAGAGAGAGAATAAAAGGAAAATACCCTTTGGTCTTCTTTTCAATGCTTTTTGCAAATGTAACAATCAACACAATTACAATTGCAACCAAGCCTCCCTTCAAAGGATGAGCTACAGCCCTTACACTTTATACAAGAGTTTGCAGATCTTTTTCTTAAATCTATATTGGGCTATACCCCCTAGGCCCTATAAAAACAGTTTGCAGATTTTGTCCCTTTGATGATCCCATATATAGCCCTATTTATCAAACAGTTTACTGTAACAAACTGGAGGTAAGGAGCAACTTGGCTCAATAGTAACCAAACTCTAAAAAAAACATAATTTTTAATTTAATAGATACATGAAAAGGATCAGTTTATTATGCTAATTTAAAACATAAAAGTTTCTTCAAGCTTAGTGTTACCCATCAAAAGATACAAGTCAGAGAATATTTGCCTGATTTTCAAAAAAGGGGGGAAACATCCCCCAAAATTCAAGGAATCTTAATAGAAATTGCACTATCAGGTTCAGCATATAAGAGAACCCTACTGTGGAAACTTGAAGCTCCTATATACAAAAATGTGGGATTTTGCCAGAAGAAACATCATGGATGGGTGTTTATTTATTTTTCCAAGGGGTGATTGTATCAAAACATTAGTCCTAGAAGATGGGAGAGTGTGCATTCAAATGAAAAATTAGAAGTTCTAGTGCCCTTCCTAAGTTACCAAAAAGATTGCAACTAGCCCCACTCCCATGCCCCTTTTTCCTCAAATTTGTCTGATCAAATTTGGGATAGTCATTTTGTTCAACATAGTTGAAAGATCCAATAAATATGTGTTTAGGCATATCCATAGGAAAAAATTTTCAGTGGGGAGGGGAATTTCCAGGGGAATTTTTTTTACAGAATTCCTAAATGAATTTATTTTAGTTTGTCAGCTCAATTTTGCATTTAGAAATGTTATGAAGTTAATTATACAGGTTTTTTCAGCATGTTTGGACTTTCAGGGAAAATTTTTCATGGAAGGAGGATTTCTGAAGTGATCAAGAAAACAATTAGAAATTGAAGTCTTTTTCAAACAAAAGTATGCTAAGTAGAATTTTTCAGTCTTAATATCTGAAAGAAATTTAACAAGGGGGAGGGGATTTACAGCAAGCATAGAACTATCTAGAGGAAATTTTATGGGGAGGAGGTATATTTTACATGGGAGGAAATTTCTACACTAACATAAACACCTCTTTATATTAAATATTGATTAAAATTTTACTAGCATTGTAGTTTATTTCACGAAAGAATATGCTAATTATAAACAAATGCAAGAGAAAACCCCAGGATTTGATCTAAAAAAAATTGCAATAAACTCAAACTTTAGCATAAAGAGCAATGTATTGGGGAGGACTGCAACCCTATTACATACAGAATAATTTCTGCTTGTTGAGTTTTAATGTTGCTCCTTACAGTACTTGTTTGCAATCCAGGACACACTCAAGAAGTTGGCTTTGTTTGATCTGAGTAAACCAGTTTTTTATGAAATAAACTACAATGCAGGTATATTTTCATTAAATATTTAATATATAGAGGTGGTTAGGTATTTAATATAATGTGTTCTGGGCAGCCTGCTTTCCATAATTCTTTGAAAACAATTTGTTTCTATATTTTTTTCTTTAGTTAAGTATTATATTTTCATCATATTTTGGTATATTTTGTTTGGATTAACACAACTTCACTTTTTTGGTATGGTCTGGATTGTTAACAAGTGCCAGCTCATAAAACACAAGGACTGTTAATTCAGAATAAGAATCTTTATTAAAAGTGCTAAGAGCTTTAGCATAAAGAGCAAGGTATTGAGCAGGGGGCAGCCCCTTCACATACGGAATAATTTGTTTGTTTTGGGTTTTAATGTTGCTTCTTACTTTCAGAGGAAACAATTTACAATAAAATTCTTACTAGGGTAAGATAACATAGTAGTCAGTCAGCTAAGCTACTTGTTAACAGATAAATCATGGTAAAATCTAAATCATACAACCTAGGAAGTGGATTGTTTCACCATTAGACATGTCAAAATTTTCTTAACAAGTATGTTATTAGCTTGAATATTTCAACCACACACAACATTCAAAATTTCAAACATACTGATAGACAACAATAGGGTCTAAACTTTGCCACACATTTAAAACTTGAACCTAATCTAAGAAAATGCTGTCTAATATTTGAAACAGGCTCTTAAAATTAGAACTAAGTCAACACTGGATAGACTTAATCCAAGACAAGTCTTGTGAAATGGAATTAGTGTATTTAAATAGGTAGAATGTATAGGTAACTTTTGTCTAAATTTAAATTGGTGAAATTCTAGTTTAGTTACTATTTGCTATCTTGGAAAGGGTAATGTTAGAAAATGAAAATTTCAGCAATAAAACCAGGGCCAAAAACATAATCTGGAAAGGTATTGCCAAGCTTCTATGTTAACCCTTTTCTGATTTCTAAGTCTTAGAAATTTGCCTACTTGACAGGTCTATACTAATTGGAATTTTGACAAAACATAATTTTAACTTAATTTTCAGTTATCAGTTTATATTTCTCTAGTTTTGGTTCTGAAAATGCAATTCCATCTGAGTAGAATTTTAAGCCATATAGATGGATTTTTGTCTAAACTTAGGAGAATGCATTTGTAAATCTTTGAAACCTCATAAATTGGGATTAAGCAAAATTGTGAAGCTGAAAACAGTTTTGTTGTACCTTGTTCCTTCAGAAAATCTATTTTGCAAGGTTTTACTTTTATAAAACAAAGATTTTTGAAGTTCATCAAAGGTCAGGGCCTTCTAGAGAGATGAGTGGAGGTAGTTATTTTAAAATACCTTCCCAGGATGTACTTTAGTCTGTAGGCCCATCCCTGGAAGCTTCATTTTTCTAACCTAACCCCTTTTCAAGATATCAAAATGTAGCTAAACTAGAATTTTAGCTGTTTTTATTAATCTGATTAACATGATTATTTCTATTGTTATGGATGTTTAAATCATTTCAAAGAATATTTGGTAAATTTTCTACTTAATCAAAGATGAAGATAGCTTACAGGTAGTGAAAATCTTTAAATCTAGACTAACTACCTGTTATAGGCCAACAAAACCTCAAGAGATGAAAAAAAGAAATATTTTATTAGAGCTATATATAGGACCATCAAGCATGGGGGTAAGGGTGGTTTGCACTGCCAGAGAAGCAACATTGATACTTGGAAGGAGAATAAAACAAGGAATAGCCTAAAATGGGACTATCTTTATTTTAATGTTTCCACAAAACATACTCTAGCTCACTTTTATTTGTTCAGTATATTTCTTTGAGAAAAGGCCAAACACTTTATGTTTACTTGAAATTATGGTAAAATTCTAGTTAATTGACTTCTTGCTATCTTGGAAAGGGTTTAGGTTAGGAAAATGAAACTTTCAGGGATGGGGCTACAGGCTAAAGTATGTCCCAGGAAGGTATTTTAAAGTACCCACCTCTACTTTTTCTCTCTCTAGTGGGCCCTGAAATTTGACTACATGACAGGTATATGCCTATTTTGACAAAACATTATTTTACCTTAATTTTCAGTTACTAGTTGCTTTTTCTCTGCCTTTAGTTCTGAAGATGCAATTCCTGTTGTTTGAGTAGAATTTTGAGCCATATTGATATTTTTTTCAAAATTTTGGAAATGTATTTGCATATCTTTAAAACCTTATAAAATGTGATTGAGCAAAGTTATGAAGCTGAAAACAATTTTGTTGTAGCCTACTTCAATTAGGCAGAAGATCTATTCTGCAAGATTTCACTTTTATAACACACATATTTTTAAAGGTCATCAAAGGTCAGGGCCCTCTAGAGGGAGAAGTAGTAGAGGTAGGTACTTCAAAATACCTTCCCAGGACATACTTTAGCCTGTAGACCCATCCCTGAAAGTTTCATTTTCCTAACGTAAACCCTTTCTGAGAAAGCAAGAAGTCAATTAACTAGAATTTTACCATATATTAGCCTAGGCTATATACATTAAAAGAAAATATACCCCCTTAATTACCTTAAATTGCAGCTTAGAGCAATCTTGGAGCAAATTTCATGCACAAATATATACCCAGAATTGCATTCTGAATCTAAATATAACCTTCATTTGCATCATCACAAAAGAAAATTACTCCCACTGCTAAATATATCCTGATCAGGGTAGGCCTATAAGCTTTATTTGCATATCATGACATGGGTAAAGTTAATTTGTGATACAAATCAAGGTTATATTTAGATTCATAATACAATTCTAGGTGTATATTTGTACATTAGAGAGGTGGGGGTATATATTCCTAATACATAGGTACTAAGAAATTCTTGGATTACTCAGGTAAAGTGCAAAAACAAAGAAAGAATTGAAGATAAAGATTTTCCTGCTGCAAAATGTGTATATCTAGAAAGTACTTAATTCAGACAAATTGTAGCCTATTAGACTTTTTGATGATTTTGCACCTTGTTTATAAAAGGGATCTTGCTACTAAAAAAATTATGGGCATACTGGATATACAAAAAAACAGATGATTCTCCTAAAAATTAGCAAAGCTTCCTAAGACAGCAAAAAGTTCCAAACTAAAACCTTGCCTACAATTCAAACCTTGTGACAATTCACACCAAGATCGGTAAAAACTGCCTCAATATGATTTTGAGAAGCTCTGTCTAGCAATAAATTGGTGAAATTACCGGATATTTGAACAAGCAAAGATGGCGATGATGGAAATGAGGATAAAACATTATGACAGCGTTTTCAAATATGGATAAATACAGAATTCTCAGGATCTCTAAAGAAATTTCGAATCGCCAAAAATAAAAGCTTAATAAAACAAACTTCCATCAGAAATTTCATATTCAATTTGTAAGACAACATCACAAAAATGAAAAGACTGATACTAAATATAAAAAACAATTTACTGTTGCCTATTTAAATGTAATAAGCTAACGTCTGCAGAGCTTGTCCTTCAAATCCTCCAAATTAGACTGTTAACGTGCTTCAATCGCCAATCACCAAAAAATCCCAACATCAGCCAAAATTCTAGCTTACCTAATTTAGAAACAGAATACTGAGCTTCAAATATGTCCCCTGATATTTCAGCTTCTCAACTCAAAAGAGTTTCTGCGATATATATAATTAGAAACAAGCCATCGCAAGAAAAACAAGTAGAAATCACTCGCTTCAGTCTGGTTCGTCCTATATAGTCAGTCAAAAGCAAAATTTCAGAATAGTCTCGACAAAAAAGCCCGTTCACTCCAAATTAAAAGAAGAAAGACACATTACCCTTTGTTTTTCATCAGCATACAATTGCACAACGCTTATTGTGCGTTAGGGGTCTAAGCCACTTCTAAAGCTCTATTTTTATTTTGGACTGATCTTTTTTAGCGTCTTTTCACGTTTTTTTGATCTAATGAAATTAAATAGTAAGTTCTTTATCATCCAAATTTGATGTAAAAAAGATGAATATTACTTTCATTTTTGATGCTTTGAAATACAATTTGAAATATTTTTTTTTAATTAAGTTCAGCTCCGACATTAAAATCTATTATTTTTTTTATCTAATTAACTGCCCTGAAAAGCTCTAAGTTAATCAAACAGCAAACTGCTTATCTTCTAAAATTGACATGAAAATTTGAATTGCAGCTTTTATCTTTTAGTCTTGATAATCTTGATTACAATATTTAAAATAGGTAAAATGTCTTTTGTAAATACATCAATAAAACTGTGAAACTCATTACCTGATAGCTGTGTTACTCTTTGTACCGCTCTTAGTGTTAAGACTGAGTTAGTGAACACTACTTTTTACAGTGATGCATATTGTCAACCATAAGTCCACCATTGATTTTCGTTAAATAATAATAATAATAATATTTTATTTTTGACCCGCTACAAAAAATCAAAGCGGAGTATCAATAAAAGAAACAAAACAAACAATACACAAAACAGAAAAAAAACAAGAAACTAAAGCAAACGGGTAAGGCCTCTGTGGGCGGGCAGATACTTATAAGTAGACTGGGGTGTTTTGCCAGCAAGCTCCGTGAGCTTCGACCCAATATCCGGGAAACTGTAAATAGATATGAGGCTTCTATTCCTATACCATGGAGGCAGATACAATAGAAAACGGGAAGACCGGAAATAATAAGAACGAATCGAAGTGATATCTTTTTTATGAAAAATAGGGTAAATACTAGAAAGAAACAAAACCGAATAATCTGTAAAAACCGAGTATAATTTAGCAAGAGACTTTCTATTTTATCTACCTCGGTTAGCAACAATTTTAGAGTAGCTTAATTGGATTCTCTTCTTGCAACCAGCAACAGCGAGAGTCCGTAAGGATAAGATCCACAGATTAGAGGAGTGGTGATATTACTATTAAATGAAAGATATTTACACTTTGGAAGATTAAGAGAAAGTCCAATCGCATGAAGTTTAGATGCTAGTGTTGAAACAGACAAAGAGAGCCCTTTTTTAGTCCTACTGATCAAAAGAATATCATCCGCATAGGCAAGATAAGAAATATTTACAGAATTAAGGATGCAAGTAGGTGGGATAGAGGAAAGGACAGATGATATACAAAGTTTGAAAATAGAGAGGGAGAGGAAAGCACTTTGCCAGACCCCACGTCGTACTGGAATTTTACTATCTGAAACCCTCATATCCGTTTTAATAAAAGTTTTTTATTGTTTTAAAAGTAGAGTTGCGAGAAAGAATCAAAGTTTAGCGCAAGGAGCGAGGTGTCGAGGAGGAAAAGCCCCTTTCATATACGGAGTAATTTCTGTTCGTTTTAAGTTTTGATGTCGCTCCTTACTTTCATTTCAAAAAACTTGTTTTTTTTATTTAATTTCTGAAAGTTTTTGGATTAATGCATGTCTGATTTTGGCTCTCCGTACATAAATTATTAAAATGAAATTTGCATATTAATTCTTTTTTTGGCTAAATGGCTTTCTCTTTGTTTTGATCAGACGATTTTGAGAAATAAGGGGTGGGGAAGGAGGCCTAGTTGCCCTCCAATTCTTCGATTACTTAAAAAGGCAACTAGATCTTTTAATTTTTAACGAACGTTTTTATAAGTAAAAAATATACGTAACTTAAGAATTAACTTACGTAACAAACTTTTATATTATTATATTTTTGATTATATATATGAGGGGGTTGGTCTCCTCGTTAATACCTCGCTCTTCACACTAAATCTTGTTTTGTCCCAATTCTTTAAGAATGACCACTGAGTCAGAAAGGCCATAGAATAAATGGTTGAAATTACTTAAAAAATTTTTAGCATAAAGAGCGAAGTATTTATCTCCTCCTAAATACCTCGCTCTTTATATTAAAGTGTTTTTAGAACCTCTCATATGCGTAATAATCTCTGTTCGTTTTAATGCTTCTCCTTACTTTCACTTGAAAAAACTTTTTCATGTTTATATTTTCATTGTTTTTTTTTTAATAGTAATGCTAGAAAATCCTGCGCCCTTTTCATTGAATTTCTCTTCCCCCATGAAATATTCCTCCAAGGAAAGATCCTCCCATATAGCCCCCTTCCCTGAACCCCACACCCAAACCAAAAAAATCCCCCTGATAACGTCGGTACACTTCCCAGTAACCATTACTGTGTGTAAACATTGGTTAGAGTTTGTAACTTGTAGCCCCTCCCCCAGGGACGGTGGGGGGTAGGTCATCCCCAAAGACATAGTTATTATGGTTTTCGACTATGCGGAACAAAATGGCTATCTCAAAATTTTGATCCATTGACTTTAGGAAAAAAATGAGCGTGGGAGGGGGCCTAGGTGCCCTCCAATTTTTTTGGTCACTTAAAAAGGGCACTAGAACCTTTCATTTCCGTTAGAATGAGTCCTCTTGCAACACTCTAGGACCACTTGGTCGATATGATGATCCCTGGGAAAAAAAAACAAACAAACAAATAAACACGCACCCGTGATTTGTCTTATGGCAAAAAATACGAAATTCCACATTTTTGTAAATTGGACCTTGAAATTTTTTATACAGGGTTCTCTGATACTCTGAATGCGATGGTGTGATTTTCGTTAAGATCCTATGACTTTTAGGGCGTGTTACCCCCTATTTTCCAAAATAAGGCAAATTTTCTCAGGCTCGTAACTTTTGATGACAAAGACTAAATTCGATGAAACTTATATATTTAAAATCAGCATAAAAATTTGATTCTTTTGATATATCTTTTAGCATCGAAATTCCGTTTTTTAGAGTTGCTCCTTACTACAGTTCGTTACCACGAACTGTTCGAAAGCAGCGAACCTACTACCAAATCGATTTTATAAAAAGTCATAAGTAATACTTCAATGAATCACGCATAGTAAAAGTTTAGCACAACAAATTTAATCTAATAGAGTCAAAATCTATTCAAAAGTGCGTGCAACTGAATAGCACAATACACGGGGCTGCTAGAATGGTGCTTGGTTCAACTATAAGATTAAGTATACTGCGCTGGGATGGGGGATTGGGGAAGTAGACGGGGGATAGGCTCTGCAACATTAGTGATGAAGCCTGCTGAAAAAGCTGAATGCATATGAAATTCACCTTAGTCCACGCAAAGCTTTTTAAAACTATACCACGGACACCTGTAGCAACTCATTGCCGATAATTTTAGTAAAAGCTTGATCACATAAAAAAAAATCCTGGAAATGACCCAGTTTTATTCCATGTAATTTTAACCTACAAATTTTTGGCCTAGAATAAAACAAGAATGTATATTTTGCGTTATGCATGTCGTTTTTGCCTTCATGTCAACCCATCAGGATTTTTTTCTCTTGACTGGAAAAAAAATTTCCAAGCATATGATGTTTTTGTTTTTGGCCATATTCTCTTCTAAGTTCTATTTGGCTAATTTATCTGTTTAGATAATGTGGCTAATAAAATTTTAGAAGATTACCAAAATAATCTTTTCCATGTCATTTTTTTGTCGTTTTTAGAAGGTTAGATTTTGTTGTTTGTTTCTTCTTTGTTTCTTTTTTTTCTTTTTCCTCTTTCTTATTTTTTTGAGTACTGAGGACGACTTGGCGGAGGTCCTTGTCGAAATATTTGCTTGTTTTTCATATTTTGCTACTGGCTGACAAAATCCTCGTTCTTCACCTATTTGATTTTTCTCTTTTCATTTATTATTTCCTTTCTTGTTTTCATACGTGCATGCATGGCCAGTATGGTCTCAGAACGTATTTTAGTTGAACATCCCCTCAACATGCCCAAAATTTTCGATGCAAGACAACTAGCTGTTTCTAGGATATTGCAGAGACGTTTAAAATTCTGGTTGCACTTTGTGTCTTTTGATTTAGTTTTACACCCCCTTCATCCTTCCCTGAAAGTTTGAGCTTAATACCCTTCCCTTTTCCTGAGATATCGCATCCATGCCATTTTGACAACCTGGATGCTCATGAACTTTTTAGTCTTATACTTGCAGTAGTAGCAATAGTAGTAGTAGTAGCATTAGCAGTCGCAATCGCTGTAGTAATGACAGCAGTAGTAATTGTTTCAGTCACAAATAGTTACAGGTGCATTAGTCGCATTATAGTCCCATTAACTAGTAGTCTTGGAGTCTTGGTCGCAGTCACTGCAGTAGCAGTAGTGATAGTTGTAGTAGTTAGTTCTGATTAGTTCAGTGGTTTTGGTTAGTTTAACATCCTCTCAATACACCGTAAAAATTGTTTACCTTAAGCCGTTCCTGAGATAATAGGGATACTCCCTTTTGACAGCCTACATGTACATAGTGTGTTTTGATTTAGTTCAACATCCCCCTCAATATGCCCTGAAAGCGTCACCTTAATACTTTTAACTTTTTTGAAGACTCACGATCAAACACCCGGCCTACCTTCCCCGATAACAAGATCTATTTATAAATAATGGGCAACTTGCATAACTTACAGCCCTTGTACCCATCACATCCCCGGAGGCATAGTTATTATACTTTACAACTATTTTGAATAAATTGAAAAAAAACTTTTTTGTATGCTGACCAATGGTCTGCATTGTGCAGGTACTGATCAGCTGATTCACTGCCTTCAGCCGGGAGTGAAATGCGGGGTTGGAGGCAAATCATTCGACACTTTTCGTGTTTCCCCCCAGATTTCTCCAGGTACCCACTTATAGCTGGGTAGTCTCTGGTTGAGCTTATGGAGTCACAATCTTTACCGCCGTCCCAAACCAAATAGCCAGCGACACCAGAACTCGAACCTCCTGTCCTCAAGATTTGAACAAATTGGCAGGCTCAAAATTTTGATTGGGTGTTTTTGGGAGAGGGCAGCTAAAAAGGTCGTGGGAGAGGGTCTGGTTGTACTTCAATCACTTTTGACTCTTATAATGAACACCGGAATTTTCAATTTATAATCCATTGAGCTCCCTCTGAAGTTTTCATGACAACTCCTTCCATGTGAAGTGACCTGGGAAAAAAAATACACTGAAGCCTTATCGCTCTTATTTAGGCGTAACTTTTACTTTTGTGCAGCTGAGCGTATGATTGTATTTTAACACTAATTAGTGTTGCTCGTTTTAGCTTTTAGTGTCACTTTGATTTTCTTGTTAAAAAAAACTTTTAAATGTTTAAAAATAAACATTTTGTTAAGGGTCATTTCAATTTTAATATTAAGAGTAGAAGGTAGAAATGAGCCCTAGTCCAGTTAAACACACGCACTCTCAGGGAAAAATATATTTTAGTCTGACCATTTCTAGTATTGAGGAATATTTTGAGATTTTATGTTCCGAATATAGGAAAATAGGGCTCGAGTTTAATGCTGAAAAGAGTGAATTTGTGTCAATTAGTTTGTCGGCCCATCCCCCAAATCGTTTGTCTTGGTGGTCATCCTGTTAAGCTGTCGCCAAGCATAAATTACCTTGGATTATCCATTGGAAAGGACCTAGAGCACACTCGAGCACTTTTATTAGAATTTCTAGGTGCAAAGCTTCGCAAGGCATGCGGCCTGCTTGCTCCTTGCAAAGCATACTATAAAAGAAGAGTGCTTTCTAAAATTTACGACGCGTTTTCTGTGCCCCATTTGTTAGCTTTGTCACCTTTTTGGAATGTTTTTAGTATGTCAGATAAAGGAGCTTGTCGGTCAAGTTTTTTTCATTATGCTAAGTTCCCACTGGTTGTACTTCTGTGGGCCAAAAATTGGCGTATGGTTTCTGTATACGGTGTTGTCGATCCGTTTGTTGTTGTCGCGGAGCGTAGGTTACGCTTTGAACAGAATTTGGATACTTCAAATAGTTTATTTAGTGCCTTATTATTAAAGTTTTTCTTATTGAAGTTGTTTTTTGTGTCCTTTTTTCTTGTATGATGCATTTTGACACCATTGTGTGTTTATTGGGTTAATGAAGTTTCATTTATTCATTCATATTGTAAAAAACATTTTTAATTTTTACATGCGTATTATTTTGTTTTGTTACAGAAAGATATTTGTTACAAGATATTTTGTCACAGAAGATATTATGGTACATAGATTGTTGGTATTATGGTATTTGTTGGATGATCTTTAAAAATTAATCTCAGAATATATGTGTCTTCTCTTGATGTTTTTTTTTGTGTCAAATGTTGATCAGTGTAAAAAAGAATTTTTGTGTCAATTAGTAATCACTGATTTGTATTTGTTGGATGATCTTTAAAAATAAATCTTAGAATATATGTATCTTCTCTTGGTGTTTTTTTTTTCGTGTTAAATAGTGATCAAATAGTGACCAGTATCAAAAAAAATTTCTGTGTCAAATAGTGATCAGTGATTTGTATTTGTTGGATGATCTTTAAAAATAAATCTTAGAATATATGTATCTTCTCTTGGTGTTTTTTTTTTCGTGTTAAATAGTGATCAAATAGTGACCAGTATCAAAAAAAATTTCTGTGTCAAATAGTGATCAGTGATTTGTATTTGTTGGATGATCTTTAAAAATAAATCTTAGAATATATGTATCTTCTCTTGGTGTTTTTTTTTCGTGTTAAATAGTGATCAAATAGTGACCAGTATCAAAAAAAATTTCTGTGTCAAATAGTGATCAGTGATTTGTATTTGTTGGATGATCTTTAAAAATAAATCTTAGAATATATGTATCTTCTCTTGGTGTTTTTTTTTTCGTGTTAAATAGTGATCAAATAGTGACCAGTATCAAAAAAAATTTCTGTGTCAAATAGTGATCAGTGATTTGTATTTGTTGGATGATCTTTAAAAATAAATCTTAGAATATATGTATCTTCTCTTGGTGTTTTTTTTTTCGTGTTAAATAGTGATCAAATAGTGACCAGTATCAAAAAAAATTTCTGTGTCAAATAGTGATCAGTGATTTGTATTTGTTGGATGATCTTTAAAAATAAATCTTAGAATATATGTATCTTCTCTTGGTGTTTTTTTTTTCGTGTTAAATAGTGATCAAATAGTGACCAGTATCAAAAAAAATTTCTGTGTCAAATAGTGATCAGTGATTTGTATTTGTTGGATGATCTTTAAAAATAAATCTTAGAATATATGTATCTTCTCTTGGTGTTTTTTTTTCGTGTTAAATAGTGATCAAATAGTGACCAGTATCAAAAAAAATTTCTGTGTCAAATAGTGATCAGTGATTTGTATTTGTTGGATGATCTTTAAAAATAAATCTTAGAATATATGTATCTTCTCTTGGTGTTTTTTTTTTCGTGTTAAATAGTGATCAAATAGTGACCAGTATCAAAAAAAATTTCTGTGTCAAATAGTGATCAGTGATTTGTATTTGTTGGATGATCTTTAAAAATAAATCTTAGAATATATGTATCTTCTCTTGGTGTTTTTTTTTCGTGTTAAATAGTGATCAAATAGTGACCAGTATCAAAAAAAATTTCTGTGTCAAATAGTGATCAGTGATTTGTATTTGTTGGATGATCTTTAAAAATAAATCTTAGAATATATGTATCTTCTCTTGGTGTTTTTTTTTCGTGTTAAATAGTGATCAAATAGTGACCAGTATCAAAAAAAATTTCTGTGTCAAATAGTGATCACTGATTTGTATTTGTTGGATGATCTTTAAAAATAAATCTTAGAATATATGTATTTTCTCTTGGTGTTTTTTTTTTCGTGTTAAATAGTGATCAAATAGTGACCAGTATCAAAAAAAATTTCTGTGTCAAATAGTGATCAGTGATTTGTATTTGTTGTATGATCTTTAGAAATAAATCTTACAAGACATGTGTCTTCTCTTCATGTTTTTTTTTGTCTGTCAAATAGTGACCAGTGTAAAATTTCTTTTTTCTATGTCAAATAGCGATCAATGATTTGTATTTGTCGGATGATTTTTAAGAATAAATCTAGAGGATATATTTCTTCTCTTGGTGTTTTTTTTTTCAGTGTCAAATAGTGATCAGTGGTTTGTTGGATGATCTTAAAAATAAATCTTAGAAGATATGTGCCTTCTCTTTTTTTTTTTTCCGTGTCAAATAGCCACAATCATCTTCCCAGACCAGTATCTAAATTATCCTTGCTGTGGTTTATTGAGAGGAAAAATAGTTTAGCAATAATTACATTTGAATAATTACAATTCTAATTAGACAATTTTCTCCCAGAGAAATGCCGATTAAAATTCCAGACTATTATAAACATGGGATTCAGTAACTGCCTGAAGATAATATCAACCGAGCCATTCGGGTCGCACCACAGAATCAGATCTCCGCTTTACCCTTTAGCTTTTTAGCAATTGGCGGAATTACAGTTTTTTGTGCAGTCGGTTTCTTATGCAATAGACCAATAAATTGGATGCTGGACCATTATTGCAAAGGGGTTTAGGGAAAAAATAACTTTTTGCTTTTTGTACGCTTTGTAAAAGCTGCTTACGTGGGGAGAACTTTGAGGCTCTCCCCAGAATGTTATCTGGGGAGAACGTTGACCTTCTCTCAGAACGTATGCACGAATTCTTTTTTTCCTCAAGAGCTAATGTAAAAATTTTTGTTTTGGAGGAACTGATGCGAAACAATACTGAAAAAAAAACATCAGAAATAACCGAAAGATACTATTTTTGGGGGAGGGGAAGGTCCAAACGTGCCCTCCTTGCAAACGTGCATGTCCTCCTCCAAGGTTTAAGCGCACAAAAATATGACAGAAAAAGATAAATTTTGAGTATGGCTAGGCCTGGAGGTTCACATGGGATGAGAGAGGGAGTGATTCCGTAGACCGCCTCTTTGTAAAAGAAGAACAATTTCAAAAGGAGGGATAGATTTTGCAAAACTGTGACATATATGATGGCTTTTGGTATAAAAAATCACACTTAATGTTCTCGCGTATGGGATGAAATTCTATGGTGATGGGGGAAATATTAAATTGGATACAAACTCACGGGAGGCAAATTTTTTCAACTTTCTTGAAATCTTCTTTTGAATTAATTAACAAAAGAATTAAGAAAATGTATACAAAGAAAAGTAAACAGTAATGTTAAAAGCTAAAGCGAGCAGAAGAAAAGTGATAAAATAATTCAAATAAGCACAAAATGAATAATCGTTTCAAATATAAAGATAACATATACTAAAACAGCACAATATCATATTCTAAAAAAGTGAGATTATAAACACATAAGCGTAGGAGAATTTCGTTGTGCCTCTGGTTTCCAGAAAACGGATTGCTTAACCCTTACGGGTTAAGCGTACGGAAAACGTTTTCCCAAAAAGATACTTCCCGTAAAGATTCCATCGACTCCCTGCTACTCCTCATCCTTCTTCTACTTTGTTCCCGTCCCCACTCGATACCATACTTCAAGATGGAAAAATCTTTTGTTCCCCACGCTATGGAAAGATAACAAACCATCCCAATAATTTCCCTTTTTCTTGTTACTTTTCTTATTTACCTTATCTTTGTTTTTATTTACTGAAAGGTTTAATTTCATTATAAATTCTACTAGTTATTGAATAAAAAACAACAAACCGTTTTTTTTTTAACTGAAAGAAAGGAGCGACATTAAAACTTAGAACTAAAAGAAATTATTCCCTATATGAAATGAGAAGGCTATCCCCTCGCTCTTTACTCAAAATTTTTTTATTACTTTAAAAAGTAGAGTTTTTGAAAAGGGTCAAACTTTAGCGCAAAAGTGAGGCGTTGAGGAGGAGACATCGCCTTTCACATACGGAATAATTTCTGTTCCTTTTAAGTTTCAATGTCGCTCCTTACTTTCAGTTTTAAAAAAAACCTTTTTTATATTTAATTTCTGAACTTTTTCCAACTAATGCTGGTTCGAATTTGGCTCACCGTATATGAAACATTAAAACGAAATTTGCATATTATTTTTGGTAGATTTATTCCGAATATGAAGATTTGCCCCCTCCTCAATACCTTCCTCTTTACACTAAAGCTGTTAATTTTTTAAAACAGCTTCCTATTCTAATTAAACGGCACCCGTGTTTCTGTAGACGCTCTTGAAAATTTTGACAAATAGTCAAACTTTAGCGTAAAGAGCAAAGTATTGAGAAGGGGGAACCCTTCACACATGGAATAATTTCCGTTTTGAGTTTCAATGTTGCTCCTTACTTTTAGTTAAAAAATGTTTTTTTTTATAATTTTTGATCGTTTTTCAAATAATGCCGGTAAATGTAGCTCACCCTCCATGAAATACACCCCCTCCCGAAAAAATCCTCCGTGGAAATTTGATCTAGCGTAAAGTGTACCATCACCCCCTCCCCCGTCAAATTCCCTCTAGATAGTTCTATCCTCGCTGAAAATCCCCCTTCCCGTAAAATTACTTGCAGACGATTCAGCCTGAAAAATTATCATTGGCATTCTTTCATTTTAATAAGACTTCATTCTCTAATCGCTTTCTTCATCACTCCCGAAATGCCCCGTTCCGCGGAGATTATTTTCTGGAACTCAAAATACGCGGATAATGACCCCCGGTTAGTTCCCCCGGAACATCTCCACATATAAAATTTGGCACAGAAAATGTAAGACAATTAAAAAGAAATTTAATATGTAGTAATTCTGTCAAATCCCCCCCCCCATTGAAAAATCCTCTCTGGAAAATTCTCTCCCCGGATCACCCACCGGCAATTTCCTTCCCTAAGGAAGATTCCCCCTATGGAAATCCACCCCAAGCACAACCCCCTCCGGAAAAATGTCTGTATACTTTCCAACAACAAATACTATACATAAACAATGGGCAAATTTCATAACTTACAGGCATCTCCCCACGGACCGTAGGGGGGGCATTTTACACTTAAATAATAGGTATTTGATCTTTCAACAATACTGAACAAAATGGCTATCGCAAAATTTGGCTCAGATAGCTTTTGTGGAAAATGGGCTTGATAGGGGCTCCAGTGGCCCTTCATCCTTTTGGTCACTTAAAAAAGGCGCTAGAGCTTTTAATTTTCTTTAAAATGCACCCTCTCCCGATCTTCTAGGACCATTATTTCAATACATTCACCCATAAGAAAGAAAAAAAAAAAAAAAAACAACAACAAAACAAATAAACAGTTTAAACACGCTTCCGTAATCTGTCTTCTGGCAAAAATAGCAAAATTTCGAATTTTCTTATATAGAAGCTTGAAACTTCTACAGCGGGGTTTTTTTAGTACGCTGAATATGATGACGTGATTTTCATTAAAATTTCTTGAATTGTAGTGAGAGTTTCCCCCCTATTCCAAAAATCAGGTCAATTTTCTCAGGCTTGTAACTATTGATGGGTAACACTAAACTTGATACATCTTATATATTTAGAAGCAGCATAATAAGCTGATTCCTTGATGTATCTGCTGATATTAAAATTTAGTTTTTTAGAGTTTCGGTTGCTATTGAGCCGAGTCGCTCGTTACTTATAGTTCGTTACCACGAACTGTTTGATATTTGTCACTAGGCACGGATTTCATGACTAAGATAGGCCTGGGTATATAAAAGTGGAAGCTGTTCCAATGTTATGAGACGGTTTGAGGTTTCCTTTTTATCACAAACTTCCTCCGTCCCTATTCCGGAACGGTAAACCCTGCTCGCATGGCATCAATATGGCTTCTGGTGGACCTTTCACGAGTTTGCCTAACCACTGTGACTAGAAACAGCACTGAGGGTTGACCTTGCGAAGTAGGCCTCTTGAGGAAATAGTAAATGCCCTTTATTTTGACCAATCGATGGTTCTTCTGGGTTTGTTTATTTTGGTGATTTTTTTTATGCTGCATAACTCCTTCCTGGCTATATAGGAGGGTAATTTGCTATGGGGCAGGGGTCCCTACCTGGCATCGGCTTGCCCCCATCCCCGACTCCAGTTTGGCCCCCGGCTTTTGTCAAAACTACGACAAGTCTGTATAATTCAAGCATCCACAGAAACAGGTCAGTTTTCTTTAATATATCTTAACCTTTATGGTACTACATTTCTTATTATTCTGTTTTCATTGTCAATTTCAGTTGATTTGGGAAAATTAACTCCAACTTTGTTCCCTTCTCCCAAGGATTTTGGCGAAATTACGCCACCGTAGCTTTGCTTTCTATTGTGGGCTGCCTACCCGTTATAGTATAATATTTTCAGGCACAGATATATAACGAATCGGAAGTAATAGGCTTGATATTGCTTGTACAAGATATCGACTCATGTTGATAGAAGAGTAATGTGTGGAAATCATATAGTGACCACGAGGGGTTCAGGATCGCATAAAGCTTCCATTTAACTGGAGGTCTCAGGAACTTCTTGCTGTCAGGTTCTAAGCCCGGTAAAGTGCTCTGTGTAGATCTGAGAAGAAGTCCTATCAGTAAACCTGCACTGATGGTATTTTATGGTTTTCTTGAGGACATAATGTCGATCATTTAAATAAAATGAAAATTATGACATGAAACGTTGCAACGTTAAAAACATTGACGTTTGAACTGACGATTTCAGACGTTTTGAACTGGAATTGTTAGGAATCTCATAAACTCATTTCCCAGGGTTAGGAAACATGAAAAAAGTGAATGTAGAATTTGTTTGTTAAAAGAGTAAGGAGGGTGTAAATGCGGAGGGAGTAGGGCTTCTGACTAATAAGGAAGCTCATTGCCTAGGTTGGGAAGGTATTAATAATAGAATCATAGTCGTTCATTTTATGACCAAGTCACAAAGTCACTTGACCAAGTTGTTGGCTGTTACAACCTCGTTATGACAACTTGGTTGCCAAGTTGGTTATGACCAATTTCATATGTCACCATGGCATATTCCCCTATAAAGCGACAGACGGAGATAGTTGTGGATCGGATAAATTTTATATCCTGATAGAGGAACAAACAGACGGGATCCCAGTTGAAAATATAGTATTTTTATTAGGATATTCCAACGCCTAAGTTGGTATAAAATAGGATATATAGTATCCTAGCTAAGGTATAGTTGGTACAGGAACTGGAAACAGTAATGGTTGCAGATTGCAGAGATTTCGTACGCATAATAATCCAGTTATAACTTGATATTTGATCATAAAATGACCCCTAATTTAACGTAGTACTGAAATGACAGTAAGGCGCCGAACCTTATTGATTATGTTATTGCAAATTGAAGACTGACGGGATCGATACAAGACATAAGGGAATATAGGAGTGTTGTTATTGATGAAGTAAAGATCATCATCTAGTAGTGTCTAAAGTTTGTTCAAGCCGAAATTTACCAAGGATAACTATCTTCTGGGAGTTTATGACATTGGTAGAATCCAGGTTGAAAGTTTAAGGGGAATTTCCCAAGAACAGTTGAATATGAAATTGTAGAGTTTGAAATCGGATAATGTAGAAGACGGTTGGAATGATTTTAGGAAAATGGTTTGTAAAGTTAGAGAAGGCATCTCAGGGAGGAAAGTTAGAAACACAACAAGGAATATTAGCGAAAACACTTTAAGAGAAGAGGTTTTTTTTAAAAGTTTTTGAGTGATAAATCATATGAGAATAAAAGGAGTGCAAGGAAAATATGAATTAAGGAGATGTGAAGTGGGAGTCGTGGATAAAATTTCCAAAGATATGGAAGATGCGGCCAGACGCTGTATTGGAATCGTAAGAAATTGAAAGGAAGAAGTTAGTCTGGACTTGTCCTGGCTAAAGGTTGGAACGGGATCTCAGTTAATGATAAAGGAAATATAAAAGAGAGTTTGGCAGATCATTTCGAGAATGTGTTAAACTATGGCAAAGATTTAGGAAACGATATAAACAAGAATAGTGCCCCAAGTACTGATGGTCAGAGTTATTGTAATATGGTGGTTGCGAAGGTAGAAATAAACTACTGAAAATTATAAATATTATTTTTGGAAAACGGAAGAAATGTTTTCCAGGGGATTCATGCACGAATAATTTTAGGTACGTGTTTTACTGACCGCTTATCCCGAAATAAAGTTTGAGAAGGCTAGGACACATTTTACGGATGAAGAATGATAGGTTGACTTGACTTGACTTAAGTCCCGTCTGTCCTCGAAGGTCGCTTTGGTGCCTCTTCTTTAACCAGTTCATTGATATGCCTCCTGTAGGTGCTTCTGTTGTCGGCCAGGTGGAAGAGTTGTGGCAGGTTATAGGCTGAAAAGTTTTCTTTCCATCTTTTCGGGGAGCGACCTCTGAGGCAAGAACCGTGCATTCGTCCATCGAAGACTATCTTTGGAAGATTAGTGCTAGCCATACGTTGAGTATGTCCTAGCCATTTGAGTTTGTGTAGTTTTATTTTATCCAGTGTTGGGAGTTTGACTTCAGATTATGGATAAGTTTGGAGCTGGGGACTCTGTCGTGGTAGGTGATGCCAGTGATGCGCCGTAGGGATTTGATGTTAGCTTTAAGCGTCTATGATTCACAGTCATAGATGGTAATTAGATTGATGGGTGAGTACAATAGTCTCGTTTTGAGAATTGTTGATAATTTCTTATTTCCCCAGATGGGCATCAGGGTTTTAAAACTGGAGTTCGCAAGTGTCAGGCGTCTCTTGACGTCTTTGAGTTAGTTGTTATCAGAAGTAAGTAGGCACATGCAATTGAAATATCCAGATTTTTTTTTGTCATTGTTTGTCACTGTCTAATAAAATGATTTATCCCGGTTCGAACTGTTATTTGAGAACGCTGTATGGTCTTTGGAAAGGCTCTATGGTCTTTGCAAATACCTACTGGCTAGCTCTAACTTGTTCAAATGGAAAATCTTTTCCATATATTTTATCATGGGTGCCACAAGGGAGTGGCAGCAGGTCATGACACCTTTGGGAAAACAGCAAAGAATTTTAGCCCCTATTTATTTGCCCCCTCTCCTCCTTGCCCTCTGATCTTTTTATAACCAAGTCATTTTCTTTTAAAAAGATATTGTGGCCTACAAAACACCTAAAGTATTACAATATATCACCATCACACCTATCATAGGAAATTTTTCACTGAAAACCCTCCCACATTTTCAAAAATTTCGAGATAGCGTCGTTAGATTTCATATATTTCGTAAACGACAAATATTTTGCAAACACGACTTACTTGTTACTGCTAAACAATTTGATCACTACATACCCCAGTGTCGAAAAAGTGCCCTTTTCCTCTAAAGCAAAATTCTCCCTATGTTTCAGCTCCAATTTTCCATATAGTCTTTTTTTTCTATACAGCAAAGGATTGATAATGAAGCTCCCTTGCTGGTGGGCTAAGATCAAACAAATAGGACTTCAGTGCTGGCTCTGGAAATTATCTAACTCTTGTTATTAAAGTACCAAGGACATCGAAAATAAAGAAATCCCCCCGGGCCCATCTTAGGTCTATTCATGCCTAAAAACCGTGATTTTCTAAGATTCTTCGTTTGGTTGTTTCAAAATAATGAAGTTTTTAGGGAAGTACCATATTTTCGTCAGCGTTGCCTTGTTGAATCATGAATACAAATAAGCGACACCAATTCGTTGATTTTGACAGTGCTTTTTTACTCTAAAAATTCAAACATCAACAATCTATTGATTCCTAAAGACAACTGCACCTTGGACGGAAAGCTATCAAGTCCTTAGCTGTTTGGTGCCATCAGGACAGGATTTACGCATAGGCCCACTAGGCCCGGGCTTAGGGGAGCACAACGGAGAGAGGAGTGAAAAAAATGAGTGATTTTTTTCTTAACAAAAACTGGACTGATGTGGTTTGTCGTCAAAGTGCTAGGTGCAATTTGCTGCTGCGCTGCCTATTAACAGAAAGGTTATTTTAAAACAAAACAGGAATTCTTTAGCCCCTTAGAAACTGTCAGATGTCTCCCAAGAATGGTAGCTGAGAGCTCAGTATCTCTTGCATTACTTTTGACTCATCGCCTTCTCTTTCCGGTCCTCCACTATCCCCAAATTTTCGGGGATTTTCCCGTAAATCTCTTGTCTCCCCGAAAAAATTTCTTGGGCCTAGGAGTACCAAAGATTTAAATCCGGCCCTGGGTGCCATATGATTTTGGCATAATTTTTACAGTTTCTTTTCACTTTTTTTTTTAATTTGGTGCTTTATACTAACTACGCATATGTAGATTTTTTTCATTACAAACTGAGTTCCACGATTTTTACCTTTTTAAAAGATATACGTAGTTGTGTAAGTTTTTACTTAATCTTTTTAATTAATTACCTTTTATTTTCATTGTTCTTGGTAATTCAGTAGGTCTGATGGCAGATAAATCTTTCTTTAGTGGGCCTTAAAACGAGATTAAAATTTACCAAACTACAATAAAATTCGCAAAATCATGGTGTTTCGTGACATAATTTTATAATTTCCTATATTTGATTGACTGGACATGTTCGGAATAGCCGCCCCCCCTCCCTTATACTTGTCAAATCCACTAATTAATGTCAATATAAGGTTTTAGGCTCATTTGTTAGAATTTCCTATTTTTGTTTGAATCTACTGAATAATTTATACAAGTTTTCACCATGGGTCCCATCTGATAAATGATTTACGTTACATCATTGAAGGATAATAAGGCTGTGGAAGACCCCTGAGTGGCCCCTTATTGATTTGGTACAACAAATCTCTTTTGCTACGTAATCGTTTGTCTAAAGAATGAGCTGAACACAAATTACTACCTTTTTTCCAGTAACACCTTGGTACACGGGTATGAGGCTTTTTGAAGTCTTATACCTACGCTTCTACCTAAGCTACGGAGTATTACCTATCGAGTCTAGTAACTTGTAAGTGAACAATTTAGTTTATGTAGATTTTGTACGGGTATAAGATCTTCCATTATGATTGCGTATGCTGAATGCTGATGAATTGTGCGTTTTCTTATTTGAAGTGTTAATGTTTTGCAAATTTTGGATATAAATTTCAGTGGAAAACCGCGGTGTATCCTTTTCTGTTCCTCGAATGTAGGTATCTCTCCTTTAGATCAAACAAATTACTAACTACTTTCATGTGAAAATATTAACTTAAAGGAAAGAAGATGAAATCTCAACCCCCCCCCCTGTGCCATGGGATAGGAAAATGGGTATATGTTTAGTTTCATACTATAGTACTTGGAAATGCTAATTCTAGGAGCGCATCCATTTCTGGTTGACCCTCCTCTTCCATGGGTTAAACTAAAAATGGCTTAAGGGGGCTTGCTTAAAGGTAACATTACCTATAGAGCGAAGCGGATTAGTTCATGAGCCCTGCGGGCAGCGGGGCAAGGCCTGTATTCTATATTTATTTAATAAACCTCGTTTAAGGTTTTTTTTTAGTTTTTTCACTCTTTGTTGAATAAATATAGAATACAGACCTCGACCCGCTGCCCATGGGGCTCATGGACAAATACGCTTCGCTCTATAGGTAATGTTACCTTTAAGCGAGCCCATTTTACACATTTTGGTAAAATTGGTGCAAACAGTATTACTGGCTTTCATATAAAGTGAATATACCACTCGATGCCTTTTTTAATGCTGTTTACAAATATAATAATCGCTTCTACCGCAAATTCAGATTTAAGCACTTTTTGACCTCTTAAATTATGACCTATATATGGGGTCATTACAAATCTGTAATGGTTTAGAAACAAATTTGGGCTATATATTTGCACATCAGGGGGGTGGGGGTAAAGCATAGCATATATTAAATACGTGAACTAACCGTTGCTGTATTTTTTTTTGTGCTGTTGCACTGGCAATTTCTCTTCTCATTAAAATTCGATGTGCACAAACACACACACACACACACACACACACACACACATATATATATATATATATATATATATATATATATATATATATATATATATATATATATATATATATATATATATATATATATATAATACAGCAATGGTTAGTTTACATATTTAATATATGCTATGCTTTACCCCAACCCCCCTGATGTGCAAATATATAGCCCAAATTTGTTTCTAAACCATTACAGATTTGTAATGACCCCATATATAGGTCATTTTTAAGAGGTCGAGAGGTCAAAAAGTGCTTAAATCTGAATTTGCGGTAGAAGCGATTATTATATCTGTAAACAGTATTGAAAAAGGCATCGAGTGATATATTCACTTTATATGAAAGCCAGTAATACTGTTTGCACCAATTTTACCCACAATTTTAGTTTGCCCCATGGAGGAGGAGAGTCAACCAGAAATCAATGCGCTTATCTAATAATGACAAATAGATAATATGCAATCATCAGAAACTTACTATGGGCAGCGATACGCACTTTAGACAGCTTGAGACGAAACTAAACATATACCGGAAAATTTTAATGAGAGAATATAAAATATTTCGTCTTAAAATGTGCACGGCGACTTTAAAATTTGTAATTTGGTTCATTATAAGCTAGGTTTTTTTTCCCTTTGTATTATTTGTTGAAAAATAATTTTTTGGATACTTCTCTATACCCTAAATTTACCTTTGCTTCTCCATACCCTAAATTTGTCTAAAGCCCAAAATGAACAGATATTATTAAATAAACAATCATTGCAAACATACATATAACAGGTAGTAATATAAATTAATAAATAAATCCTAAAACGAGTAAGAATCAAACAGTTCGTGGTAACGAACCGTAATAAGGAGCGACCCGGCTCAATAGTAACCAAGACTCTAAAAAATGGAATTTTGATACCAATAGCTACATCAGAAAAATTGCATTTTAATGCTGGTTTAAATGTATAAATTTCATCAAGTTTAGTCTTACCCATCAAAAGTTACGAGCCTGAGAAAATTTGCGTTATTTTAGAAAATAGGGGGAAACACCCTCTAAAAGTCATAGAATCTTAACGAAAATCACACCATCAGATTCAGCGTATCAGAGAACCCTACTGTAGAAGTTTCGAGCTACTATCTACAAAAATGTGGAATTTTGCATTTTTTACCAGAAGGCAGATCACGGATGCGTGTTTATTTGTTTTTTTTCCCCCAGGGGTGATCGTATCGACCCAGTTGTCCTAGAATATTGCAAGAGGGCTCATTCTAACGGAAATGAAAAGTTCAAGTGCCCATTTTAAGTGACCCAAAAAATTGGAGGGCACCTAGGCCCCCTCCCACGCTAATTATTTTCCCAAAGTCAACGGATCAAAATTCTGAGATAGCTATTTTATTCAGCGTAGTCGAAAAACCTTATAACTATGTCTTTGGGGACGACTTACTCCCCCACAGTCCCCGTGGGAGGGGCAACAAGTTACAAACTTTGACCTGTGCTTACATATAGTAATGGTTATTGGGAAGCATACAGGCGTTTTCAGGAGGATTTTTTTGGTTGGGGGAGGGGTTGAGAAGAGGGGGATGTGCTGGGGGAACTTTCCATCGAGAATTTGTCATGGGAGAAGAAAATTTCTATGAAGGGAGAGCAGGATTTACTCGCATTATTTAAAAAAAATCAATTAAAAAATAAATGTGAAAAAGCTTTTTCAGCTGGAAGTAAAGAACAGCAATAAAACTTAAAACAAACAGAAATTATTACCCATATGAGGGGCTCACCTCCTTCTAATACCTCGCTCTTTACGCTTAAGTATTTTTAGTAATTTCAACTATTTATTCTACGGCTTTTGTGATTCAGGGGTCCTTCTTAATGAATTGGGATAAAATTTAAGCTTTAATGTAAAGAGCGAGGTACTGACGATGGGGCGAATCCCCTCATATATGTAATAGAAACATGAGAATACAAAAGTTCTTTACGTAAACTAATTTATAAGTTACGTAAATCTTTTACCAATAAAAAGATTCGTAAAAAATTAAAAGTTCTAGTTGCCTTTTTAATTAACCAAAAAATCGGAGGGCAACTAGGCTTCGTCCCCGCTCTTTTTTTCTCAAAATCATTCGATCAAAATTATGAGAAAGCCATTTAGCCAAAAAAAAAAAAAAAAAAAAAAAAAAAAAAAAAAAAAAAAAAAAAATGCAAATTTCGTTTTGATTATTCCTCTGCGGAGAGCCAAAATCAAAACATGCATTGATTCAAAAACGTTCAGAAATTAAATAAAAAAACAAGTTTTTTTAACTGAAAGTAAGGAGCGACATCAAGACTTAAAACGCACAGAAATTACTTCGTATATGAAAGAGGCTGCTTCCTCATCAACGCCCCGCTCTTTAAGCTAAAGTTTTTTACTGTTTTAAAAAGAAGAATTGAGAGAAAGAGTCAAACTTTAGCGTAAAGAACGGGGCACTGATGAGGAAGCAGCCTCTTTCATATACGAAGTAATTTCTGTGCGTTTTAAGTTTTAGTGTCGCTCCTTACTTTCAGTTAAAAAAACTTGTTTTTTTTTATTTAATTACATTGAGTATTCATGTCAAACGAACAAAATCCATACAGACAAGAGTTAAAAATCAACTGAATATTTGATATATGGTCAGGGCCGCATCCATAAAATTTGTTTTGGGGGGGGGGGGGAGGGGGTAAAAAAAACTTAAAAAGCATCGAAATATTTTTTAAATATTTTTGTTACGTTTTTACGAGTTACACACACATTTAGGGGAGGGTATCAAACCTCCCCAACCCTTCCCCTAAATACAGCGTTGATAATGATACTACTTTTTAAAACAGTAAAAAAATTTAGCGTAAAGAGCGGGGTGTTGATGAGGAAGCAGTCCCTTTCATATAAGAAGTAATTTCTGTTCGTTTTAAGTTTTAATGCCGCTCCTTACTTTCCGTTAAAAAAACTTTTTTTTTTTAGTTAATTTCTGAACGTTTTTGAATCTCCGCAGATGAATAATTAAAACGAAATTTGCGTATTTATCTTTTTGGCTAAATGGCTTTCTCATAGTTTTTATCGAATGATTTTGAGAAAAAAGGAGCGGGGGAGGAGGCCTAGTTGCCCTCCGATTTTTTGGTTTCTTAAAAAGGCAACTAGAACTTTTAATTTTTACGAATGTTTTTATTAGTAAAAGATATACGTAACTTACAAATTAGCTTACGTAACGAACTCCTGTATTCACATGTTTTTATTACGTATATGAGGGGGTTCACCCCCTCGTCAGTACCTCCCTCTTTACACTAAAGCTTAAATTTTGTCCCAATTTCTTAAGAATGACCCCTGAATCACAAAAGCCATGAAATAAATAGTTGAAATTACTAAAAATACTTTAGCGTAAAGAGCGGGGTATTAGGAGTAGGTGAGCCCAACATATGATTAATACTTTCTGTTCGTCTTAAGTTTTAATGCGTCTCCTTACTTTCGGTTGAAAAAAACTTTTTCATATTTATTTTTTCATTGTTTTTTTTTTAAATAATGCTAGAAAATCTTGCGCTCACTTCATGAAAATTTTCTTCCCCCATGACAAACTCCTCCAAGAAAAGTTCCTCCAACATATCCCCCTCTTCTCACCCCCCCCCAACCTAAAAATCCCCCTGAAAACGTCTGTACACTTCCAAATAACCATTACTATATGTTATCACAGGTCAAAGTTTGTAACTTGTTACCCCCTCCCACGGGGACTGTGGGGGAGTAAGTCGTCCCCAAAGACATAGTTATAAGGTTTTTCGACTAGGCTGAATAAAATGGCTATCTCAGAATTTTGATCTGACGAGTTTGGGAAAATAATTGGCGTGGGAGGGGCCTAGGTTTTTTTTATGCTCTTTACGAATATAATCGCTTCTGTCACAAATTCAAATTTAAGCACTTTTTGAGCTCTTAGAAATGACCAAAACATGGGGTTTAAAAAAGGCTTAAAACATTGGTCTCAAACTTTGAACATACCACTTGATGCCTGTTTTTATGTTCTTTACGAATATAATAATGCTTCATCCGCAAATTCAAATTTAAGCATTTTTGAGAATGACGAATTTTCAATTAAAGTATGAGTATGAGGTCGTTTTCGACAAAATAATACCATATTTCCTCAGTGCCGTTTTCCCGGTTGTTTTCGACCAAATAATACTACATTTTCTCAAAACTTATTTATAGTTAGGTTAGGTCAAAAAGTGCTTAAATTTGAATTTACGATAGAAGCGATTATTATATTCGTAAAGAGCATAAAAAAGGCATCGAGTGGTATGTTCACTTTATTGGTAAGTCAATAACATGAACAGTGATATATTTACCCTCTATTGTAAGAATTGAAATATCTGATTCTAATTTATCGGTTCAAATTAGCGTCTTTTAATTTATTTCAACATCCTCTTCATCATACCCTAAAAGTTTCGACCAAGACCATTACATTCCCAGAGGTATAGCTAATAGACCTATTAACTAATTAGAACAAAGTGGCTATTTCATAGTTTTGACCTGCGTTAATAGTGTCCAAAATGGATTAAGGGAGACTCTTTGCCCTCTAAGCACTGCTCAACATTCCCTTAAAAATTCAACTTGACACCGTCAGCTGTTTTTGAAATATTGCTAATATGCCCTTTTGACGATCAGCATCCACATGCTGTGTTTTGATTTTGTTCTAAATATCCCTAATTATTGCCTGAAAGTAGTCACAACTGGCTATTTCATAGTTTTGACCAAGGTAATAGTGTTTAAAATGGATTAAGGGAGGCTCTTTGCCCTCTAAACACTGTTCAACATTCCCTAAAAAATTCAACTTAACACCCTCATCCGTTAATGAAATATTGTTAATACGCCCTTTTGACAATCAGCATCCACATGCTGTGTTTTGATTTTGTTCTAAATATCCCTAATTATTGCCTGAAAGTAGTCACAACTGGCTATTTCATAGTTTTGACCAAGGTAATAGTGTTTAAAATGGATTAAGGGAGGCTCTTTGCCCTCTAAACACTGTTCAACATTCCCTAAAAAATTCAACTTAACACCCTCATCCGTTAATGAAATATTGTTAATACGCCCTTTTGACAATCAGCATCCACATGCTGTGTTTTGATTTTGTTCTAAATATCCCTAATTATTGCCTGAAAGTAGTCACAACTGGCTATTTCATAGTTTTGACCAAGGTAATAGTGTTTAAAATGGATTAAGGGAGGCTCTTTGCCCTCTAAACACTGTTCAACATTCCCTAAAAAATTCAACTTAACACCCTCATCCGTTAATGAAATATTGTTAATACGCCCTTTTGACAATCAGCATCCACATGCTGTGTTTTGATTTTGTTCTAAATATCCCTAATTATTGCCTGAAAGTAGTCACAACTGGCTATTTCATAGTTTTGACCAAGGTAATAGTGTTTAAAATGGATTAAGGGAGGCTCTTTGCCCTCTAAACACTGTTCAACATTCCCTAAGAAATTCAACTTAACACCCTCATCCGTTAATGAAATATTGTTAATACGCCCTTTTGACAATCAGCATCCACATGCTGTGTTTTGATTTTGTTCTAAATATCCCTAATTATTGCCTGAAAGTAGTCACAACTGGCTATTTCATAGTTTTGACCAAGGTAATAGTGTTTAAAATGGATTAAGGGAGGCTCTTTGCCCTCTAAACACTGTTCAACATTCCCTAAAAAATTCAACTTAACACCCTCATCCGTTAATGAAATATTGTTAATACGCCCTTTTGACAATCAGCATCCACATGCTGTGTTTTGATTTTGTTCTAAATATCCCTAATTATTGCCTGAAAGTAGTCACAACTGGCTATTTCATAGTTTTGACCAAGGTAATAGTGTTTAAAATGGATTAAGGGAGGCTCTTTGCCCTCTAAACACTGTTCAACATTCCCTAAAAAATTCAACTTAACACCCTCATCCGTTAATGAAATATTGTTAATACGCCCTTTTGACAATCAGCATCCACATGCTGTGTTTTGATTTTGTTCTAAATATCCCTAATTATTGCCTGAAAGTAGTCACAACTGGCTATTTCATAGTTTTGACCAAGGTAATAGTGTTTAAAATGGATTAAGGGAGGCTCTTTGCCCTCTAAACACTGTTCAAACATTCCCTAAAAAATTCAACTTAACACCCTCATCCGTTAATGAAATATTGTTAATACGCCCTTTTGACAATCAGCATCCACATGCTGTGTTTTGATTTTGTTCTAAATATCCCTAATTATTGCCTGAAAGTAGTCACAACTGGCTATTTCATAGTTTTGACCAAGGTAATAGTGTTTAAAATGGATTAAGGGAGGCTCTTTGCCCTCTAAACACTGTTCAACATTCCCTAAAAAATTCAACTTAACACCCTCATCCGTTAATGAAATATTGTTAATACGCCCTTTTGACAATCAGCATCCACATGCTGTGTTTTGATTTTGTTCTAAATATCCCTAATTATTGCCTGAAAGTAGTCACAACTGGCTATTTCATAGTTTTGACCAAGGTAATAGTGTTTAAAATGGATTAAGGGAGGCTCTTTGCCCTCTAAACACTGTTCAACATTCCCTAAAAAATTCAACTTAACACCCTCAGCTGTTTTTGAAATATTGTTAATGCGCCCTTTTGACGATCAGCATGCACATGGTGTGTTTTGATTTTGTTCAAAATATCCCTTATTATTGCCTGAAAGTAGTCACAACTGGCTATTTCATAGTTTTGACCAAGGTAATAGTGTTTAAAATGGATTAAGGGAGGCTCTTTGCCCTCTAAACACTGTTCAACATTCCCTAAAAAATTCAACTTAACACCCTCAGCTGTTTTTGAAATATTGTTAATGCGCCCTTTTGACGATCAGCATGCACATGGTGTGTTTTGATTTTGTTCAAAATATCCCTTATTATTGCCTGAATGTAGTCACAACTGGCTATTTCATAGTTTTGACCAGCGTAATAGTGTTTAAAATGGATTAAGGGAGGCTCTTTGCCCTCTAAATACTGTTCAACATTCCCTTAAAAATTCACTTAACACCCTCAGCCGTTAATGAAATATTGTTAATACGCCCTTTTGACAGTCAGCATGCACATGGTGTGTTTTGATTCTGTTCAAAATATACCTCATTATTGCCTGAAAGTAGCCACACGTGGCTATTTCATAATTTTGACCAGCATTAATAGTGTTTAAAATGGATTAAGGGAGACTCTTTGCCCTCTAAAGACTGTTCAACATTCCCTAAAAATTCAACTTAACACCCTCAGCTGTTTTTGAAATATTGTTAATGCGCCCTTTTGACGATCAGCATGCACATGGTGTGTTTTGATTTTGTTCAAAATATCCCTTATTATTGCCTGAAAGTGGTCACAACTGGCTATTTCATAGTTTTGACCAAGGTAATAGTGTTTAAAATGGATTAAGGGAGGCTCTTTGCCCTCTAAACACTGTTCAACATTCCCTAAAAAATTCAACTTAACACCCTCAGCTGTTTTTGAAATATTGTTAATGCGCCCTTTTGACGATCAGCATGCACATGGTGTGTTTTGATTTTGTTCAAAATATCCCTTATTATTGCCTGAATGTAGTCACAACTGGCTATTTCATAGTTTTGACCAGCGTAATAGTGTTTAAAATGGATTAAGGGAGGCTCTTTGCCCTCTAAATACTGTTCAACATTCCCTTAAAAATTCACTTAACACCCTCAGCCGTTAATGAAATATTGTTAATACGCCCTTTTGACAGTCAGCATGCACATGGTGTGTTTTGATTCTGTTCAAAATATACCTCATTATTGCCTGAAAGTAGCCACACGTGGCTATTTCATATTTTTGACCAGCATTAATAGTGTTCAAAATGGATTAAGGGTTAATCTTTTCCCTCTAAGCACTGTTCAACATTCCCTTAAAAATTCAACTGAACACCCTCATCCGTTAATGAAATATTGTTAATACGCCCTTTTGACAATCAGCATCCACATGGTGTGTTTTGATTTTGTTCTAAATATCCCTAATTATTGCCTGAAAGTAGATGTAGTAGCTGTAGATGTAGATGTAGTAAATGTAGATGTAGTAGATGAAAGTAGTCACAAGTAGATGTATTAGCAGTTGCAAGCAGTCACAATTGCAAGTTGTCCCAGTCCGGAAGAAGTCACGGTCGCATTTCCAGCCGCAGTAGTACTCAAGTCCTCAGATTTTGCAGATATGCCTGTTTGATAACCTGGATGCAGATAGTTTATTTTTAATGTAGCTCAACATGCCCCTCAAAATTCCTGAAATTTCACCTCAATATCTTTAGCCTTTTAGACACACCATGGACAAAACTTTCCCCCCTTTTTTAGTGAAAAATCCTTAATATAAAAATAAATAAGTTGCATAATTCACATTCTTTGCCACCGAGGGTTATGGGGGATGGTATCCTCAGAGGCATTTTTATTAGACTTTGCGACTATTTTGAATAATTTTTTTCTTAGATTTCTATCAGTGTTAAGGGTGGGTTCTAAAAGGGGAAGAAGGGGGGTGGCTGGTTGCCCTCTGTCCAGTTTCTAACATGCCTCCCAGCTTGCCTTTAAAGTCTCAACTTAATACCCTTATGCATAGATATTACTGTCATGTCATTTAGACAACCCTATTGCATATAGTCTGTTTTGATTTTGTTTGACATCCCCGTTGACGTTTTCTATATGTTTTACCCTAATACCCTTAGCCTTTTTTGAGACTCAGGATCAAACATGCCTGCTTTTCCCAATAATTAACCATGTATATAAAAAATGGGCAATTTATATAAAGTTCAACACTCGCCCCATGTACTGTTTTTTTTTATATCCAAAAGGCATAGTTATTTGGCTTTTCGATTGTTTTGAACAAGACAGCTATGCAGAAATTTTAATCAGATATCTTTGGGGGTAGGACAAATAAAAGGGGAATAGAAGAGTAACAGGTTGCCCTCTGGCCACATTTTAATATCCCTCTAAGCATACCCTGAAAATTTAAACTTGATACCCTTGGCCACTCTTGAGATATTGAAGATACGCCTTTTTGATAAACTGGATGTACATAGTATCTTTTGATTTAGTTTGACATGCCCCAAGTTTTACCTTCATACCCATAGCCTAATACCCTTAGCCTTTTTTGAGACTCAGGATCAAACATGCCTGCTTTTCCCAATAATTAACCATTTATATAAAAAATGGGCAACTTATATAAAGTTCAACACTCGCCCCATGTACTGTTTTTTTTTATATCCAAAAGGCATAGTTATTTGGCTTTTCGATTGTTTTGAACAAGACAGCTATGCAGAAATTTTAATCAGATATCTTTGGGGGTAGGACAAATAAAAGGGGAATAGAAGAGTAACAGGTTGCCCTCTGGCCACATTTTAATATCCCTCTAAGCATACCCTGAAAATTTAAACTTGATACCCTTGGCCACTCTTGAGATATTGAAGATACGCCTTTTTGATAAACTGGATGTACATAGTATCTTTTGATTTAGTTTGACATGCCCCAAGTTTTACCTTCATACCCATAGCCTTCCCGAAAACATCCATAATCAAACACACTCTTTTCATAACGATATGTCCTGCGTGTAAAAAAGGCACATTGAATGATTTACAATCCCTACTCAGGGGGCTGTGGGGAGGGGAGGTTATTGCATCCTTGGAGGCACAGTTACTAGACCTTTTCACTATTTTTAACAAAGTCACTTTTTCAAAATCCTTATCAGCAGGGGCGTAAGTTGCTATGTGGCAGGGGGCAACTGTCCCTCCCAGACCTCGTTTTGCCTTTATAGTACTTTAAAGTACCTTTATAGTACTTTTATTGTACTAAATAGTACCTTTATGGTAGCCTGTCATGTTTACTTGATTTGGGAAAATTGGCTCCAACTTTGCCCCTCACCCCAGGATTTTGATGAAACTACGCCACTGTTTATCAGTGATGAGAGAAGGGAGCATGCCCCTTAACATTTCCCAAAGTTTCAGCTTCATACCCATAGCCTTTCTGAACACACCCAGAATAAAACACCACCCTTCTCATAATGACGCGTCATGCATGTAAAAAAAGGCACACTGAATGATTTACAATCCTTACCAAGGGGGCTGTGGGAGGAGGATATTCATCCTTGGAGTCATAGTTACTTGACCTTTTGACTAATTTTTAACAAAATCTCTTTCAAAATCTTCAACAGTGATGAGAGAAGGGAGCTTCTAAAAAAAGCAAGGGGGCTAGTTGCCGTCCAGTAGCTCTTCAACGTCCACCTCAACATCCACTGAAAGTTTCAACATAATTCCCTTAGCCTTTCCCTAGATGTTACTGATCCGTCCTTCTGACAACCAGCATTCACTAAGTGTGTTTTATAGTGTTTGGAATCCATCTCAAAGGCTTTGGGTGATTATGTGGTACCCATAGGTGTAACTATTTGACCTTTGGACTATTTTGAACAAGATGGCTTTTTCAAAAATTTTGATCAGAATGTTTTTGGAGGGAGGGCAACTAAAAAGGCATTGAAGTGGGGGCTGGCAGCCCCCCAGACACTTTTTAACATCCCCCTCAACATGTTCTGAAAGTTTCAACTTAATGTTTTCAACCGTTCTCAAAATATTCCAGATCTTCTTTTTTGATAAACTGGATGCACGTAGTGCCTTTTGATTTAATTTCACATACCCCTTAACATCCTCCAAATTTTCACCTTAATACTCTTAGCCTTTTAGGGCAGACCCAGAGGCAAACACTTCTTTTTTTCGTAATGATAAGTCCTACCTGTAAACAACGGGCAAATTGTATCATTTACAATCCTTGCCCTGGCTTTTGGGGATACTGGATCCCTGGAGGCATAGCCATTTTGACTCTTTTGAAAAATTAAAATTGCAAAATTTCGGTCTGCACTCAGCAGAGAAGGCACCTAAAAAAGGCAAAGAGGTAGGACTGACCTTCAATCTCTTTTCAACATCTTCTCAACGGCGGCCGGCGTTTACCACCCCCCCGGAATCTACCCCTAGAAAATACCCCCCCCCCGCGCAAAACAACCCCCTGAAAAATAAATATTCCCGTGGAAAATACCCCCCGCGAAAAATAACCCCTCGATGAAAATACCCCCCCTGATGAAAATACCTCACCCACCTTAAAATACCCCCTATTTAAAATAGCCCTTCGTGGAAAATACCCCTCGGTAAATACCCCCCCCCCCGTGGAAAATAAGGCTTTCAGATTTGAGAATTTTATTTGGTCTTTGTTTTTTTTTCCGTAGGGGGAAGGAATTTTGGTACTTGTGTATTATACGCCACTCACTCAATTCTACGCTGTGTAAAACTCGAGAACAAACCGGTTTCTTCGTTAGTTTCTTTCGGCTTAGCGTGAGAAAAGACAAAGTCAAGTGACAGAAAAGATGGGAAATATATAATTTGGGCTGTATATTTGCACCTAAGGGGGGGGGGGTAAAGTATTCGGACAGTTTGAAGTTAGAAAACATTTCTTACTTCATAATATGCAGAATAATTGTACCAAACACATTTTGCATGCAGACTCGCTATAATTTACCACCCCCTCTTATGTGCAAATATATAGCCCAAATTTTGTCTAAAGTAACGAAGAAACTAACAAAAAAACCGGTTTGTTCTCGAGTTTTACGCATCGTAAATTTGAGTGAGTGCAGTTTAATACACAAGTACTGGAATTTTTTCATGGAGAGAGAGTCGGATTTCACGGTATTATTTAAAAATGATCGAAAATGAAACTAAAAAAACAAGTTTTTCAACTGAAAGTAAGGAGTAACATCAAAACTTAAAATGAACAGACATTATTACATTTATGAAAGGAGTTGCCCTTTCCACAAGACCTTGCTCTTTACGCTAAAGTTTCGACTTTTTGTCCTAATTCTTTAAGTACGATTCCTGAAACACAATTGCCCTTTAATTACAATAATAAGCTTTGTTTTAAAATTCCAAAAAAACTTTAGCGTAAAGAGCGAGGTCGTGAGGAGGAGGCAATCCCTTTCATATACCTAATTATTTCTGTTCGTTTCAAGTTCTTTTTAGGTTTTAGGACCAAACCAAAAAGCAGGTCGTCCCGAATGTGGCGGGAGGATGTCGTAAGGCAAGATTAAAGGGAAATGGGAACTTCCTGGGTGGGTGTAAAGAGGGAGGCTTTTCGATTGGGGTAGAGAAGAGTGTATGTAGCTGTTTTGGCCTCTGGTAGATTGATGCTACTTTGTGTCGTTGTTAGTAGGAGTAGCAGTAGTAGTAGTAGTCGCTCCCTCCAACTGTTATAGAAATATACCCTACAAATCCTCATCCTAAAATCCATCGAAGTCGCAATGGCTCTGTAAACCGCTACTTTTTCTAAATTGAAAGGGAATGCTACCTCATTGAAACACCATAAGTTAGTCCACTCGAGCATCATAATTTTTCTAAATCCACCAATCTTCTAATTTTTCTAATCAATCTAATTTTTCTAAATCCACCAAGTGTTATAGAAATATGCCTTAGACGTTTTTATATTAAGGTCTATCAAAGTCATAAATGCCTGGTAAGCAGTTATGAATAACCAGGCCAGGGAAGTCATTTCTAAACTGAAATTAGGTCAAATCTCGAGACTACTAGATGCACATTTTTTCCCTAAAAAGCTAAAAGGAGTTTTAATCTCCATTTCCATTACGCATTTTTGACCAATAGGCCTATTTGATTTACTTTTGACCAATTTTTGATTTATGGTGACTTTGATAGTCTTAGACGATGATTATAATGTTTTCATGGATTTTCACGTTTAGTTCCCGTTCGGATTTTTACGTGTGTAAAAATTATACGTAATGCAAAATAATTCCTTAGCACGGAAAATTACATACGTAGTGTGAAACCAGATATTCTATACCACCAATCCTAGCACATAGCCTCGCGTCGTACGTGCCTTTGCTGGTCCAAGCTTTGCAAATACATAATAATAGATTAGCCGCCCTAACATCACGAAAGTATCATGTTAACTTATGAGCCGTCTTATGAAACCACATTTTATTGCTAAGCCATTGAACCTACACAATTGTAGAATTCAGTTATTTTCCAGACCTATTATCTCCAGCGCATTATGGATTCATGCCTTTAAATGTTGCGCTACTGTGCGCAACCCTTACACACAAAAAAAATTCCCCACGAGAGAACGTTTCCCCAAGGAAAACTCAAGGTGTTTTGATTTAGTTCCACACTCCCCTCAAAATGCTCTGAAATGCTCACTGAAAGTAAAGGTTAAAAAAGGAAAATAAAGCCCAGCTTATGAATAACATATACTATGCGTAAACAATTATCAAATTGCCTAGTCTTCGGCTCTTGCCCTGAGGGCTGTGGGGGGTCGAAATCCCCTAAGGCGTAATTATTGGACTTAAACAATGCTGAACAAAATAGCTGTCTCAAAATTTTGATTGGATGTTTATTTTGGAAAATGATGGGTGTAGGGGGGCTGTTTGTCCTCAAATCACTTTTGACTCTTAAAAAAGGCACTATAAATTCTTATTTTCAACCAAATGAGCCCTATCTGAAGTTTAAGCGACCACCCGCTCCATTAAAACCATATGTGCCCCCAGGGCATAACCTACAACCCTTGCCCCAAGGTTTTTTTTTTTGGGGGGGGGGGTTGTGGCAACCCTGGGAGCTTTGTTATATGCTGTTTGGACAACTTTTAACAAAGTGGCTATCTCACTATTTCGATCGAATGCGAATCAGGAAAAGCGGCCGTCCATCACGTTTGACTCGTAAAAGGAAACTAGAACTTTTTATTTCCAATTAAATGAGTCACCTCTAAAGTTTATACGATTACTCCTTCCATAGAAACGTTATATAACTCCGGGTTACAACCCTTGCCCCCATGTTCTAAGAGGTTGTTTCAACACCGAAGGCCGTTATATGATCTTTAGACTGTTTTGAACAAAATGCCTATCTCGGAATTTCTATTGAATGCATTTGAGGAAAAGAAGACGGGGGGGGATAGTCGCTCTACTATCACTTTTGACTCTTAAAAAGGGCACTGATTTCCAATTGAACGAGCCTCTTCTGAAGTTAATATGACCCCTCCCCTCCATAAAAATCGTTAATGTTGACAATGGGCAACTAGTATAACTTATAGTCCTTGCCCCGAGGGCCTTAAGGGGGGGTTGTCATCCCCAAAGACATAATTACTGAACCTTTCAAATATTCTGAACAAAATGGCTATCTCAAAATTGAGATTGGATGTGTTCGGGAAAATGATGGGGATAGGGGAGTGCTTGCCCTCTAATCGCTTTCGACTATTAGAAGGGGCACTAGAACTTTAAATTTTCAATCGAATGAGCCTTTTTGAAGTTTCTATGACAGCTCCTTCTGCACGAAGTGCCCTGGTCTAAAAAAATTATACATCGTACCCACTTCACTCTTTACTTAGACAGTGCTATTGCACTGCCTATGATGAGCTTTTCTTTAGTTGTTTCTTTTAGTCTTACTGATTTTGACTCGCGGTATCTCTATACTGCCTTAGTGTTTTATTTTTAGTTTTTGTATCATTTGATGTGAAACGCGGTTTCGGCTTGTGACAGTCGTTTCTCAACAAAGTATCAGAATCGGAATCAAATTTTTGGATTCGGAAAATGTATCGACTCTTCACCTCTGAGGATCTAGGCTATAAGAGCATATGAAAATAGAGATGCCTATAATTTTCAGTATTTGAATCAATTATTTAGAAAAAATTCTTTGTTTTGGTATATTTTTTGTTTCGTTTCTAAAATTTTATTTCCTTACACATTTCTTTGCATTGCGTCTCGTAAATGTAATTACTTTCCGCCCGTTAAGTTATTCAACGCCGTTCTTATTGTTGCAGATGACTCCAGGTATCAAATAATTGGTGTGTGACCCATTTTTTATCTTAAAGCCCAACGCAAATCTGACATGGGAGGAGTCCAAGGAAGACTACAAGATTGTGAAAGTGAGTCTATATGTGCTTACTTTTTTTATGTATATATAGAATCTTATGCAAAAGCCACACTGTAGTCTTACAGTGTGGCTAAAAACAGACTTACCTTTGTATAACAGTGGTAAGTGGTAAGTCTAAAATCAGTGGTAAGTGTAAAAACAGACTTACCTTTGACCACAGTAAGAATAATGTATCCCGTGTGTAACATAGTGAGTTTAGCCTTGCCCAAATTTCAAGTGTAAATTGTATGATTCACCAAGGAGAATGGGGATAGATGGCATTTTTTTACCCATACGGAAGCTTTGAACCAGGCATATACATAGCAGGGGCCTCGTCCCTCCCCTCAGAAATTTTGAATTTCGAAGAACCTTCTCGTTCAAATAATCAAATACATCATTTTTATTACTGCCTTTGTACGTCCTCGCTTGGTATAGTAGTTCTCTTAGCCTAGCCTGAAAAAAGATGGATAGTCAAAATAATTGTGTTTGAACTTGATAAGCAACATGTTAGTTCAGCTGGTGTTAAAACCCCTCACGATTTTTATTCTTAATTTCCAGACTTGCCGTCAAATTCACATATTTCTTACAGAAATGTACAAGGTTGCAATGGTTGCTGTAGAGACAAGTTTGCGTTTATAGGAACTTCAACAAATCCCATGCAAAATATAATCCTTGCCACCTTATTGGTTTTGACAGAAAGATCAAAACAAACCCACTCACCAGATGTAACGAGGTCGATTCAGTTGAGGTCTGTCCATTTTATGGCACTTGGTATCTACCAAGTGCCATAAACCGATCACAAATTCTGTCGGTCGGCCTGTCAGTCTGTCGGTCCTGGTTTTGCTAGTTTAGGCACTTCCAGGTAAGTTAGGACGATGAAATTATTCAGGCGTATCAGGAACCAGACAAGATTAAATTAGAAATTGCCGTTTCCCCGATTAGACCATCTGGGGGGGGGGATTGGGGATGGTTAAATCGGAAAAATTAGAAAAAAAGAGGTGTTTTTAACTTACGAACGGGTGAACAGATCTTAATGAAACTTGATATTTAGAAGGACATCATATCTCAGAGCTCTTATTTTCAATCCGGTGACATTGAGGGGAGTTAGGGGGGAACCTAAAATATTGGAAAACGCTTAGAGTGGAGGGATCGGAATGAAACTTGACGGGAAAAATAAGCAGAACTCCTAGATACGTGATTGAAATAACCGCAACGGATCCGTTCTCTTTGGGGGAGTTGGTGGGGGGGGGGGTTAATTCTTAAAAATTAGAAAAAATGAGGTATTTTTAGCTTATGAAGGAGTGATCGGATCTTAATGAAATTTCATATTTAGAAGGACCTCGTAAATCAGATCTCTTATTTTAAATTCCGACTGGATCCAGCGTCTTTGGGGGGGGTGTGGGGGGACTGAAAATCTTGGAAAACACTAAAAGCGGAGAGATCAGGATGAAACGGGGTGGGAAGAATAAAAACAAGTCCAAGATACGTGACTTATATAACCAGACTGGATCCACTCTCTTTGGTGGAGTTGGGGGGGGGAGAGTAATTCAAAAAAATTAGAAGAAATGAGGTATTTATAGCTTACGAACGGGTGATCATATCTTAATAAAATTTGATATTTGGAAAGATCTTGCGCTTTAGAGCTATTATTTTAAATTCCGACCAGATTTGGTGACATTGGGGGAGTTGGAGGGGGAAACCGGAATTCTTGGAAAACGTGAAAATTGAGGTATCTTTGTCTTACGAATGGGTCATCGGATCTTAATGAAACTTGATATGTAGAAGGATCTTATGTCTCAGATGCTCCATTTTCAATTCGAATCGGATCCAGGGACATAGGGGTTTGGTGGGGGGAAACAGAAATCTTGTAAAACGCTTAGAGTGGAGAGATCGGGATGAAACTTGGTGGGAAGAATAAGCACATGTCCCAGATACGTGATTGACATAATCGGACTGAATCCGCTCTCTTTGGGGGAGTGGGGGGGGGGGGGTTTAAACCGGAAAAATTAGAAAAATTGAGGTATTTTTAACTTAAGAACGGATGACCGGATCTTAATGAAATTTGATGTTTAGAAGGAACTCATGTCTCAGAGCTCTTATTTTAAATCCCGGCCAGACCTGGTGGCACCGGGGGGAGTTGGATGGGGAAGCCGGAAATCTTGGTAAACACTTAGGGTTTTTGAGAGGTCGGGATGAAACTTGGTGAGTAGAATAAGCAAATGTTTTAGATACTGTATTGACATAACTTGACTGGATCCGATTTATTTGGGGGAGTTAGGGGTGTCCAGTGCTTTGGCGAGTTCGGTGCTTCTGGACGTGCTAGGACGATGAAAATTGGTAGGCATGTCAGGGACCTGCAAAAATTGACTTTATAATGTCGTTTTCCCCGATTTGACCATCTGGGGGGGGGGGGGCTGAAGGGAGAGGAAAAATTGGAAAAATGAGGTATTTTTAACTTACGAGTGGGTGATCGATCTTAATTAATTTTGATATATAGAAGGACCTCGTGTTTCAGAGCTCTTATTTTAAATCCCGACCGGCATTAAGCTTCTGATTTTCCTTTTAAATTAATCTGTTGATTCCTAGAATTTTGATAGAGCTCATACCGTATGAGCTTTTGGCTCTTGGCTCTTCCGACCTCGTCACAAGTGCCATATGAGCTCTTAGCTCTTGTTTAGGAACGAGACGTTATGGTCGACGAAAAACATGGGTCATCATGAAATTTGGTTTGTAAATACTACCATGATAAATAGGGGAGCTTGGGGATTAGAATGCATACAATGGGTGCAACCTGTAATTTTTTCTAGTGGGGTATGGTACTACCGGACATTTCTTATTTTCCTCTTTTGATTCATTTTTTTAAATGTTCTCTTGTTTCTCAGGGGAGATCATTTCCCCCTCCCTGGTGGTGCCAATGGCTCATACGCCTTGCCTCGTAAAAAGGGTCTTCAATCATATACTGTCTCTACAGAGTCTAATTTCTCGATAGAGAGAGAAAGAATTTATTTAACAAAAAAAAGATAAAAAGAAAAATTTGCCAAAAAGCCTTATGGCTTGTGCGGCCATTCTCGGAACTACAAAACAAATTACCTATCAATGGATTCTCCTAAAGAGGAAAAAAAAAAAAAAGCAAAAAAGTCACCACTTTAGACTTTGTACTACACTAACCTAACATAACAACACTTTTGTGCATTGTTTCCCTACTTTATCTATATATAAAAAAAGAAGAAAAAAATCATAAACAGAATCAACATCGTAGAATCAGAATCAATAGAATCAACAAATATCAACAGAAATTGAGATTCTCAATTAAAAAGACATAATCTCGAACGGAAAAAATCAAATCCGAGACTTTTTAGAAGTTTATTATCATGATCATTTATTTATGCTTTCAATTTTTTTAAAACCTGGATTTCTAACGCGATTCCATGGATCTTTAAAAACCTTTCTTGAATGAGAGCTTTCTTTCTACCATAAATAGCTGTTTTTCCTTAAAACTTAATTGTTTTACTGCAACAATGTATTTGATTCTCTCTGGTTTTACTAATACTGTTCATAAGTTTCTTGATCTATGTTACTGATAATGTCTGAAATTTGGTTATGTCCATATTCACCGGTGAATGTCCGAAATTCCTTTTTTCTGCTTGGGGTACTTATCTCCTATACCCACCCCACTCAAGTTCTTGGACTGACAGAAACGGTTTTTTCTGTAGTTTATTTCAGCTTAGCGTGAGTGAGTGTATATGCACTATATTGTAGGTATATTTTAATTAAATATTTTTGTTGGTATGCTGGTTCGGTTTGGTTAGAAACCATTGAATATAATGTGTTCTGAGGGGGCCTGATTTCCATAAATCTTTGTTGAAGTTTCCATAATTTTTTTACTAAAGTATTTTATATTCATCATACTTGGGTATATTTCATTAGGATTAACCTAACTTCACTTCTTAAGTGTGGTGGGAATAAGGGATAATTACCTTGCTTGGATTCAATTAGCTTTGCGAATCAACTTTTTCAGTTTTATGCCAGCTTTAATGATAAAAGTTAGGTTAGTTTAAATTAGGCGATAAATCCCAGAAATAGGTTAAAAAACTAACCTAGCCCAACCTAGCCTAACCGTACCTGTCAAGGAGAATCCAAGGAGAAAAAAGCATTTCGGGTATTCACGGTAACAGCTCTATATAAATTTCAAGCTATCATCCCATTGGGCCAAATAGGACTGCTTATAAAAGAGCAATTATGACTTGTCGGGACTTATTTTGTCTGCATGTAGATGTCTAGCTAAGCACGCATGTGCATTGCGCCTAACCCAAATCAGCTGCATTGATTTTGTTGGGGTTACTTTATTTTTAATTTTGTAACTTGGATTTACAGAATATCCTCTTAACTGGTAAAAAAAAACGTAAAGGATACGGCATTAAACTTTACAGCCCCTACCGGCGGTGCTGATCTCCGTTTCTTAGCCCTTCAGCCAGGAAGTGCGATGGGGGGCTGGGGGCCAACCACCCTGTGCTTTCGCACACCCTTCCTGTTTACCTTCCCCAGATTTCTCCAGGTACCCATTTAGAGCTGGGTCGACTCTGGTTAAGCTTACAGAGTCACGCCACTGACCCCCGTCCCAAACTAAACAATTGGGTACACTGGGATTTGAACCCTTGTCCTCTCAGACGAAGGATCCTGAATCCAGTGCACCAATCCACTCGGCCAGGACGGCCTCTTAACTGGGCCGTACGCAAAACTATATTTCAAGGGGTGGGGGGAATAAAGATACAAATATTTGATAATTTAATTGCCGAGATATCGTGAAAATTTATAGTTTTTGGGAGGTTTTGCCATTTTGTGACAAATATAGTCTATATCCCATTCTCACTCAATGAATTGTTTGGGAAATAAGGCTTTTCTTACCAAAATTATTTTTCCTTGGTTTTGAAGGCCCAAACACAGCTTCTGCGTAAAAGCAACCGGTTTTGAATAGTTAACAAAAATATCTCAGAACAAATTTTCAGTTCAATTCAATGAACCTAATGACAACTCGATATACGATGAAAACGGGGCAATTGTTAAAATCACTAATTAAAAAAAGTGGTTAGCCCACGGGCATGTTCAACAACGGATGATTCACAGTAAGTGGACTGGAGGGTGAAAAGTCTATGTCAGTACTGACGTCCAGAAACCATAAACTTAAAACTAAATAAATAAAACCACAGAAAGAGGTTTGAAAGAAATAAAGGTAGGCTACTTGTTGGTTAAACAGAACATCCTCGAAAAGTGAAGTTAAATAATCACAATCATATACTTCAGATTTGGATTATAAATTTGCACATTAGGAGGCAAGAGTAAAGTAACATAAACCAACCTAACCCCTAACCCCTCCAAATGTGTACATATATAGCCCAAATTATACAATTCTAATGCATTCTGCGACGCGTCGTACGTCTTTTACCCTTGCTAAATGTAAAAAATGGTACTTTCGGATTTTTAGTACTTTCAAAAGAGCTATCTATTCTAATTAAACGGCCTTTGTGATTCAGTGGTCATTCTTAAAGAATTGGAATGAAATTCGAACTTTAGCGTAAAGAGCGAGGTATTGACTAGGGGGCGAACCCTCTCATACGTAATACCCCCCTCGTAATAACACCCTCATACGTAATAGTTTCTGTTCACACTGACTACACATTTTGAACTAATTATGTCCTTCTACTGACCACATGTAGATTAGCCACAGTATATGAAATGCCTATTCAACAGACAAAATTTAAAAATTTTTGGCCCTCATATCCCAATTTCACTGCCACAACTTGCTGCGACTAGTCAGTCTGGTATTAGTGTTCACGTGCATCGAGCTAATTATTCACGTATATTGGCCACACATATACTGACCATAAACATGCAGCAATCTTCTTCTTCTTCTTATGTTTATAACCAGAAGCACTGTTTTAACCAGACGAAGTTTTGAAATATTTGGCCACTGAGTTAGAATTTTTACTGCAACAAATTATTAAAATCAGCCGAATCTAGCATCAGTGCACAGATACCTTGAGCTAATTATTCCGTTATCCAGATTCGAAATTATGTGTGCGTGCTTTTTTCAAGTTTTATGTATATGATTAATTGTGAGCTTCTTAAATTTTACAACTGATGATATCATCATAGAAATGAAAGAGATCCAGTTTTATCAGCGGCAAATCCAGTTTTGTCAGTGGAAGACGCGTGTAGAATATTCTGCTTAGTCGGTAAAGTCTTTATCCAGAAAAAAAGTGGCCAATAAGATATGTTGTTTTCTGCCACCCGACATTTCCTTCCTCGCCTCCACGTATAATCTTTTTAGTTTTTCTGGAATTAAATAAAAAAAAACAAGTTTTTTTAACTGAAAGTAAGGAGCGACATTAAAACTTAAAACGAACAGAAATTACTTCGTATATGAAAGAGGCTGCTTCCTCATCAACGCCCCGCTCTTTACGCTAAAGTTTGACTCTGTCAATCAATTCTTCTTTTTAAGACAGTAAAAAACTTTAGCGTAAAGAGTGGGGCGTTGATGAGGAAGCAGCCTCTTTCATATACGAAGTAATTTCTGTTCGTTTTAAGTTTTAATGTCGCTCCTTACTTTCAGTTAAAAAAACTTGTTTTTTTTTTATTTAATTTCTGAACGTTTTTGAATCAATGCATGTTTTGATTTTGGCTCTCCGCAGAGGAATAATTAAAACGAAATTTGCATTTTTTTTTTTTTTTGGCTAAATGGTTTTCTCATAATTTTGATCGAATGATTTTGAGAAAAAAAGAGCGGGGGAGAAAGCCTAGTTGCCCTCCGATTTTTTGGTTAATTAAAAAGGCAACTAGAACTTTTAATTTTTTACGAATATTTTTATTAGTAAGAGATTTACGTAACTTATAAATTAGCTTACGTAAAGAACTTTTGTATTCTCATATTTTTATTACATATATGAGGGGGTTCGCCCACTTGTCAGATCCTCGCTCTTTACACTAAAGCTTAAATTTTGTCCCAATTCATTAAATATGACCCCAGAATCACAAAAGCCGTAGAATAAATAGTTGAAATTACTAAAAATACTTTAACGTAAAGAGCGAGGTATTAGGAGGAGGTGAGCCCCTCAAATGGGTAATAATTTCTGTTTGTTTTAAGTTTTAATGCTGTTCCTTACTTCCAGCTGAAAGTACTTTTTCATATTTATTTTTTCATTGTGTTTTTAAATAATGCTAGTAAATCCTGCGCTCCCTTCATGGAGATTTTCATCCCCCATGACAAATTATCGATGGAAAGTTCCCCCAGCATATCCCCCTCTTCTCAACCCCTCCCCCAACCAAAAAAATCCTCCTGAAAACGCCTGTACACTTCCCAATAACCATTACTATATGTAAGCATTGGTCAAAGTTTGTAACTTGTTGCCCCTCCCATGGGGACTGTGGGGGAGTAAGTCGTCCCTAAAGACATAGTTATAAGGTTTTTCGACTACGCTGAATAAAATGGCTATATCAGAATTTTGATCCGTTGACTTTGGTAAAATAATTAGCGTGGGAGGGGGCCTAGGTGCCCTCCAATTTTTTTTGTCACTTAAAAAGGGCACTAGAACTTTTCATTTCCGTTAGAATGAGCCCTCTTGCAACATTCTAGGACAACTGGGTCGATACGATCACCCCTGGGAAAAAGAAAAAAAAAACAAAAAAACAAATAAACACGCATCCGTGATCTGCCTTCTGGCAAAAAATACAAAATTCCACATTTTTGTAGATAGGAGCTTGAAACTTCTACAGTAGGGTTCTCTGATACGCTGAATCTGATGGTGTGATTTTCGTTAAGATTCTATGACTTCTAGGGCGCGTTTCCCCCTATTTTCTAAAATAACGCAAATTTTCTCAGGCTCGTAACTTTTGATGGGTAAGACTAAACTTGATGAAACTTATATATTTAAAATCAGCATTAAAATGCAATTCTTTTGATGTAGGTATTGGTATCAAAACTTCATTTTTTGAGTTTTGGTTACTATTGAGCCGGGTCGCTCCTTACTACAGTTCGTTACCACGAACTGTTTGATACTTGAGATATGTGTATGATTTGTGCCTAGTTTGTGGTTTTGGGGATTTTGAGGTGGATGATGGGTTTTTTTGTGTCATTCTATGGCACTTGATATTTACCATGTGACATATAGCGATCGCAATTTCTGTCGGTCTGTCGGTCCCACTTTTGCTAATTTGGGCACTTCCAGATAAGCTAGGATGATGAAAGTCGGCAGGCTTATCTGGGACCAGACGAGATTAAATTAGAAATAGTCTCTTCCCAGATTCGACCATCTGGGGGGGGGGGAGTGAGCGAATAAGATACTGTAGTTGAGAAGAATTTTACTTGTCGGCAAAAGAAAGGATTGTTCTTCTTAAGAAAGGCCTGTGGTCTAGGGGTATGACTCTCGCAAAGGATGTGAGAGGTCGCAGGTTCAAATGCCGAATCACTCAAATTTGTACATGAAGAAGATCCGAAACTAGATACGTGATCAATAGAGCCATCGCTGAAAGCTGGCAGGCGTATCAGAGACCCGAACAGATTAAATTTAAAATAGTCGCTTCCTCGATTCGACCATCTAGGGGGGAGTGGAAGGACGGTTAATTCGGAAGAATTAGAAAAAATGAGGTATTTTTAACTTACGAACGGGTTATCGGATCTTAGTGAAATTTGATATTTAGAAGGATCTTGTGTCTCAGAGCTTTTATTTTAAATCCCGACCGGATCCAGTGACATCGGGGGGAGTTAGAGGGGGAAACCGAATCTTGGAAAACGCTTAGAGTGTATAGATCGTAATGAAACTTGGTGGGAAGAAGTTCTTGGCTCTTTCGGCCTCGTCGCATGTGCCATGTGAGCTCTTGGCTCTTGTTTTGAATTATTTTCTTCTCTCCTGTCGAGTTTCTTAAAGTTGGAAATGTATTATGTTGAATTTTTTGTTATGTGTTTGTTTCATTCTTGTTTCTCACCTGTTTTTTTCCTGGCCATAAAGGGTTACAGGAGAGACTATGATGAAGTGTTTTTTGTTGTGAATTTATTTGTTTAGTAAATTGATTGATTGATAATGTTATTGATTGATTATAATCTTAAAATGAACACAAATCAAGAAATTTAAGCCATAACGAACAGAAATTAAAATTAACAATCAAATCAAATATGAAGAAAAAAAAAACAAAATCATAATTTTCTTTGGAAGTAGAATTAAATCAACAAAAATATCAAGAAAATGAAAGAATTATTAAATTAAGGTTACAGAAAAGACAAATATTCGTAGAATAATTAAGTTTGTGACTTTCATTTTAATTTTACAATTCCAAAGGACACTGTTTTCATCAAAACCTTCTTTTACTAAATTTTACTCAAACAAATTTAACGCCTAAGTAAAGCTTTTAGAATGAACATTTTTAAAAAGTTAATTTGGAACAATCTGTTTAGTTTGCTGATTTTGAATCAAAGAATTAATAAATGATTTAACATATCAAACTAATAAACTAGATTGATTGCCTAATATTTAACGTATAATAATGAATAGACTGGAGACCCTTTGTCTGTGAGAACAGGCGTTTGAGTCCTCGTGTCGCTGATTGTTTGGTTTGAAAAGGGGTCAATGATGTGACTCTGTAAGCTCAACCAGAGTAGACCCATCTCTAAATGGGTACCTGGAGAAATCTGAGGAAGGCAAACAGGAAGGGTGTGCGAAAGCACAAAATGGTTGGCCCCCAGCCCCCGTTGCACTTCCCGGGTGAAGCGCCATGAAAACAGATCAGTACCGGGACAGTAAAATCCAATGCACTATTCTTTACCTTTTACTTATTAATTCCTGAAAACCTCAGAGATTTTATTTTTTCAATGTTATAATGATAAAAACAGAAAGTGTTTGAAATACATTGTGTTTTTTAGGAAAACATAAATGACCCTATGGTCCTTATAGCGTTTAAAAGAGGGCGAGGGTGCTATAGTATTACTCTTGTTTGTGCTATTTTCCGTTCGTTTTAAGTTTGACTCAATTTTGTATTGTATTTTCTTTCAATTTTGGGAAATTCGTTCACTGATAGGGATTTCTGTTGCTGTTTTAAGCTTGCATTATTGTTTGAATTTAGTTCCGCTCTTCTTTAGTTTAATGTAGCTCTCTGCTTCTCTGAAAAACTTTTGTAGTAAAAGTTTTTTTTTAATATAATTTCTGTTTACTTTTAATTTTTTTTTATATCCGTTGATGAAAGGAATGTTTGTTGTCCGAGTTTATGTGCTTAAGAATCAAGATTTTGGCCTGTTATTTTTATATTTCGGAGAACATTTTGTGGTATATTTTGATAATAGTTATACTGTAGAAGTGTGGATGGATGGGTAAGTACAAATATTATTCAAATAAATGAATAGAAAATATACATTCTTTGGGGCTTCTATAGGGAGTAAGGTATCCTGACCCACTCCTGTTTCAACCTTGAATATCGACAAATGTTGACCGAATATTTCATTATAAGAATCTTATTGTGTTATATTTTTGGTACTTGCCTATTATATAAAAACACTCAAGAAGTGAAATTTGTTAATGCTAATGAAAAAAAAGGGATGAAAACAGAATTGGCAAAATTGTGAAAACTACAACTTTGAAATATGCGCCCAGAACTCAGTGTTACACTTCCAAAAATATTGCTTTTCATAAGAGTACAAAGTCATGGTTTGTGCATTGACGCAGTGTTTTATTTTGGGCAACAACCCCTTACCCTGGAAAAATCTAATTGCATGTTCTTCGGTCCTCAGCAAATCCCAAAACTTAATTTGATCATTTTGGTGAGACACTATATTCTACCACCAGTCAAAGCAAACTAAATGGTCTGCTCAAAAATCGCGTTAATAATGAACTTTTCTTTGTCTTTGAGACGGTCAGCCGACGCCGAAGCTCCTAGTTTAATAATTCACAAATGACCTTTACAATTTTGCTAATAAATAATTCTATATTCATCATATTTTATTGTCACTAAACTTCGCTTCTCGAGAGGTTTTATATAATAGATGAATATATATTTATTAAACTAGAATTAAACTGAATATTACCATATTTTCTTAGACTGCTTGCTTATTGTAATAAATGCATTAGAGCTTAATTATATAAAATCTGATTTGTTGTATAAAAAATAAAAATAGAATTATGTCCTTTTGACAACTTGGATGAACAATAGTACCTTCCGATTTAATTTGATATCTCTCTCAATGTTTCTTGAAGGTTTAAACTTAACATCCTCAGCCGTTCGTGAGATGTTTCGGATGCACCCTGTTAACAACATGGATCCATATAGTGTGTTTTTATTTAGTTCAATACTCTCTGAAAGTTTCAGATGAATGCACTTATTAGTACCTGAGATATTGCAGATACGCGCTTTTGACAATATGATTGGGTGTAAAGTGTCTTTTGCTTTAGTTCAACGCCCTCCCCCCAATATTCCCTGAAAGTTTCAACCTAATGCCCTTAGCCCCTTCCTCGTAAATTGTTGACAAACTTTGTGTACCCTTCTCGTAGACCCTTTTTGACAAATTGGATATTTACAGGGTCTTTTGCTTTAGTTAATCATCCCTCTAAAGATTTCCTGAAAGCTTTCTACTCTATACCCTTAGCCGTTCCCGTTCCTCAGATATTGCATATACGCCCGTTTGACAAAATGAATGCGCGCAGCGTCTTTTGGTGCTGTTAAACGTCCAACCCCATAACTCTCTGATAGTTTCAACTTATTTCCTTAGCTGTTTCAAAATATTGCGGATTCACCCGTTTGACAAATTGGATACGAAAAGAGTCTTTTTATTTAGTATTATACCCCCCTCAACTTTCCTTAAAATTTCAACTTAATACCCCAAGTACTTCCCCAGATTTGACAACTTGGATACACACAGTGCACTTTAATTTTGTTCAACAGGCTCTGAAAAATTCCTGGGACGTATTTAAGGGATCAGGTGATACAACTTCGTCTCGAACACCCGACTAATGGAAGTAGCAGGACATATCCCCAATTCTCATCAGGTCGCTGCACGAAGCTTACAACGGTGGTTCGTTTTGGGTGTCAGTTTTCGTTCTCTATAGACAGCAGTAGTTGGCATATTCTTCAAAAGAGCATTTACCCCATGGAACAAGGTTGCCAACTTGTACTTTTTTTGTGTGAAATGCACTCTGTTTACCTCAGGAGGGGGGGGGGGGGGCAAAAGCGGGGATACGAAAATTTTGTGACATGAACACTTCTTAAGGAAAAGCCACTCCTTTTTTGGCCTTGATTTGCACTCTTTTTAGACGTTGGCAACCCTGGTTTTGGTAGAACATTAGAAATAGACCTCATACTCAACGACTTTATGTTAGGATATTTGTATATAGTAGGCTATAAGCTATTTGTATATAGTAAGGCTATTTACTTTACGTGACATAAATCAAGAACTACCCAGACCTCTGTAGAAGTAGAATCGCGCTTAGTGAAAGGGCGGGAAGCAGGGTTGACCCCCCTCACAAAATGTCAAAAAAGGTCACATTCTCACATTTTCGTGATTCTTTTCTATTTGGTGCCAACTGTAGTAGATAGAGAGAAGAAGAAAAGCCAGAATAAGCCCATCGTTGTGGGGGAGGGGTTAAAGGCCAGATTTTTTTTGCCAGGAATATACCGTGTTTTTTTGCGTATTTCAAGGTTTTACAAATTCAGGCTTTTGGGTCTTCCAGGGACGAAGAGAAATTGAATATTAAGGAAGCTGGTACCTGTATGATATAGTCCCGACCTAATCTTTATCAAATATTTCTGTAACTGTAAGTAAGTAGTGACCCGGCTCAATAGTAACCGAAACTCTAAAAAACGAAATTTTGAAACCAATAGATATATCAAAAGAATCGACTTATTATGCTGATTTTAAATATATAAGTTTCGTTAAGTTTAATCTTACTGACTAAAGGCTACAAGCCTGAGAAAATTTGCTTGATTTTCGAAAAAAAGGTACTAGAAAAGTACTAGAATCTTCATGAAAATCACAACATCAGATTCAGCATTCCAGAAAACTCTACTTTAGTGGTTTCAAGCTGCTATCTGCAAAAGTGTGAAATTTCGTATTTTTTGCCAGAAGAAAGATCACATAGGTGTTTTTTCAGGGGTGATTGTATCAACCCAGTGGTCCTAGAATATCGTGAGAGGGTTCATTCGAATGGAAATTAAAAGTTATAGTGCCCTTTTTAAGTGACTAAAAAGATTGGAGGGCAGCCTAGTCCCCTCCCCTGTCCCTTTTTCTCAAAGTCGTTCGATCAAAATTTTGAGATAGCCATTTTGCTCATCATAGTTGAAAGGCCCAATAACTATGCCTTTGGATTTAAACTGACCCCTCCCCCAAAGCCCCAGGGGAAACTGCTTTAAGTCATAAAATTTGCCCATTTTTTACACGTAGTACTTGTTAATATGAAGTGTGTATACATTTTTGGGTGGGGGGCGAAGGTTTTTCTAGGGGTTTTTCAATGGAGAGGGAAGTTTCCATGGGGTGAACTTGTCAGGGGAAATCATACACTGGAGAATTGGTCAGAATTCCCATACAAAATTCTTTTTAAATGTCTTGCTTTCTCTTTTTCGTCTTAATTTTACACGTGGAGTTGTTAAGGGAAATTGTCCGGGTAAATTTTCACCAGGATTTAATTGTCTAGAGGATGTTTCCGTGGGGGGGATTTCTCCGTGGAAGTGGGGCAAGATTACCTGGCATTACTGAAAAAGGATCAGAAATTAAATTAAAAAAAACAAGTTTTTTCAATTGAAAGTGAGGAGCAACATTAAAAATTAAAACGAACAGAAATTATTATGTGTATGAAGGGCATTGCACCATCCTCAACACCTTGCTCTTTACGCTAAAGTTTGAATTTTTTCCCATTTCTTTAAGAACGACTCATGAAACACAAGGGCCATTTAATTAGAACACAAGGAAGCTTTTTCAAAAGTACTAAAAAACTTTAGCGTAAAGAGCGAGGTTTGGAGGAGGGGGACACCCCTTCATACACTTATAATTTCTGTTCGTTTTAAATTTTAAAGTTACTCCCTACTTTCAGTTGAAAAAACTTGTTTTTTATGTTATCTAAGTAGAACCTGTTTCTCTGTCTCTCAATTCTAATGAAATATACCCAAGTATGATAGAAAATATAATAATTTAGAAACAAATGTGGGCTATATATTTGCGCATTAGGGGGTAAAGTATAGCGGACCTGCGAGCCTACTACAGACCTGCATTAGGAGGCCTAAAGCAGATTCTGCATATTATGAAGTAAAAATTGTTTTCTAACTTCACACTGTCCAAATACTTTACCCCCCCCCCCCCTAATGTGCAAATATATAGCCTAAATTATATACTTTACATCTATTCTGTCACTTTTCTTTGTATTGTCTCACGCTAAGCTGAAAGAAACTGACGAAAAAAACCGGTTCTGCAATGCTTCAATGGATGGACAACTCGATTGGTTCGGACTATATCTTACAAGGACCAGGAAACCTTACGGGAAACTAAGGACCTCAAGAATATCTTCGTTTCCTCCTTTTTCGGAGATGTGCTCACAATGATAAGAAGAAAATGCATCGATCTTATTTAATGCTTCATTGTCCTGAGGTATTTCGGTAATCTTTGCCAAGTTTAACTTGATACAGGTTTGGTAATAAGCAGGTCATGTGTGTATGTCTAATCAGTTTTTTCTCTGACTTCTCTTTTTTTGCTCTGATCTTCGCTTGTTTTTATGCAGTTTCGCAGAGTTATGCAAAATGGTAGTTTACAATGGGAACTTGCTCGATTGTATGCCAATCTGGTATCGATTTTGGAGGTCTTTCTCAAGTTGTTAATTGATTTCCTCGTTAGGCTCTCTGCTAAATATGCAAATACTAAGGAGCTAGATATTTTTGCACGCATTTTTTTGGAGGGAGATCCAAATTTTGGTGTGGTGAATGAAAGGACAAGAAAAAAAGAATAATAGGAGAAACTACTAAGAAATCTTTGAAATTTCAAGGGGGGTAAACGATCAAAGCCTCTCCCCGTTTGCTTACGGACCTGAATAGAATTGTGGAATATATCGAGTATATATCGAGATCGATGCATCAGTTTGAACCTCTGAATTGAAATACGATATTAAATATTACTACTACTACTAATAACTCACTGCAGCACCAAGCCGCCTGAGGCCAATACAGCTACGCACGCTGCTCCTACAACCTAATCTATTCAAGGCATCCCTCTTTACACCCTCCCAGGAAGTTCCCATTTCCTTTAAATCTTTATTTATGACATCCTCCCAACCCAGACGAGGGTTTATTTAATCACAAATAAAAGCATTATGAGATATGATGTATCTGAAACAGATAATAATATGTCTAGTCTTACATATAATTGTGTTGTTTGTATTTTCGTTCTTTTCTTTTTTTTCGTGTCAGCTCTTCTTTGTTTTGGTTTTATTTGTATTTGTCAAAATTTATTTGTTTATTTCCCTTTCCTTTCTTTATACTCCATCAGTGTTGTATTTTAAGTTTATGATGGGCAGTAAATTGATACATATATATAATTGTCCCCTCATCGATTTTTTTGCCCCTCTCCCTTCCTAGATTTTGAAAAACATCTTTTTGGTATATTCATTGAAAAAATCTGAAAAGTCAAAAATTACATCCCCTAGGGTTGAAAGAAACATCCCCCCCCAAAAAAAAAACATGAATTGGTGCCCTTTTTACAGTTAAAAAAAAATTCATAAAACTATGATTTGTTTCTTAAAAAAGGTAAATTACATTTTGTTTTCAGGGAGGTTTGAGAGGTGGCAGTACAACTCTTTTTGGGGTAATCTCTGTTAATATTGTGTCTGTCTTTATTTTTGAACGCACTAAATATTTGTTTTAGATCTATTTCTTCATTTTTAGCATTTGTTGCTCCATATGTTTTGATACCACAGTTACACACGCTCCTCCTACAACCTAATCTATTCAAGGCCTCCCTCTTTAAACCCTCTCAGGAAGTTCCCATTTCCTTTAAATCTTTATTTATGACATCCTCCCAACCCAGACGAGGGTTTATTTAATCACAAATAAAAGCATTATGAGATATGATGTATCTGAAACAGATAATAATATAATCGTACCAGCTGATTTCTGCTTATTTCATGGATTAAATTTGCTGTTTTCTTATTGCGAAAAAATCTTGTTTTCATTCATTTTTTTTTATTTTCAATTGACATGTTTTTTTATATGCTAATGGGAGTAATGTTCGATAATAGTTTGTATATATAGTTGCAGTCAGTAGTAGATAATAGTTATGATATAAAGGTGTATATAATACCATAGTATGTAGTTTTAGTATAGTTATAATATGTTTAGTAGTGTTGGGGGATATCTTAATTAAACGATATATCGGTATTTTTACTTTTGACCATCGATATACCGATTTTGATATTTCTGATCAAATTTTTGCTTAGATTAACGTTTAGAGTTTGGCAAAATTCAATTACAAAATTTGCAAATAAAGGGTATTTTGCACATTTAAATTTAAATTTTAATTGCACATTATTTAAATTTTTAATAAAATAAATAAACTTCCATGACATGAGTGAACATTACGAAAGCCCTGATTTGGAATTACTCGGGCTCAGAAGAACTACAAATAAACTACTGGCTATTTGTTGGCTATTAAAATCAGCAACATATCAATATTTTCCCATGAGAATTGGTTCAGCCTTTCAGTGATTAAATAAAAAAAAATGTTTTTTTTCAACTGAAAGTAAGGAGTAACATTCAAACTGAAAAGAACGAAAAATTTCCCATATGTAAAGGGGATAACCCCTCCTCAATACCTCGCTTTTCATGCCAAAGTTTCTTTTTGTATTTTAAAAATCTCCTGACTCTAGTTAAACGGCTCTTGTGCTTAAAGAGTTGCTCCTAAATAATCAGGACAAAAAGTTAAAATTAGCATAAAGAGCCAGGTATCGAGGAGGGGTATCCAACCTCATACACGGGGTAATTTCTGTTCGTTTTAATGCTGCTCCTGACTTTTAGTTGAAAAAAACTTTTTTATTTGATTTCTGATCGTTTTTCAAATAATACTAGAATGCTATCACCTTTTCTTTCCATGGAGAATCTACACAAGAAAAATTTTCCTTGGAAAATTTCCTCCCCCCTTAAGATTCCCCTTCCCACAGACAATTCCATCCCTGCTGAAAATACCCATAATAAAACTTCTTTCGGCAATTCTGCTTGGAAAATTGTTTTTAACCTACTTTCGTTTGAAAAAGAACTTGTTTTTCTTTTAATGTTTAATGGTTTTTCCAATTATACCAGAAATTCTCCCTCCGTGGAAAATTTTTCTGGAAATTCTCCCCACCCATTGTATCAATGGAAGGTTTCTCCCACGTATAAGTCCCCCATGGCGAATTTTTCCTGCAGAAAATTACAACCCCCCACGAAAATATCGCCCAAACAACCTTAACTCCTTTGAAAATTTTACCTGGGCTATTTATAGATATTTCTTATAGACATTTCGGGGACTTATAGATATTTATACACTATAGATATTTATATACCATAGATAGTATATACTATAGAGATAGTATATACTATATAGAGATAGTATATACTATAGAGAGATTTATATACTATAGATAGATATATAGATAATTATAGACTTAATGATATTTTGGTGAAAATTTTCCCCGAAATATCTTCAAATGTTAAACTGAATTGGCTAGGAGAAAATAGGTCAAATAAAATGAATTTCGTATAAGAATTTAGTTAAATTCCCCCGCGTACGGTTTCCCTTTGAAAGTTCCCCCCAAGAAATTTCCCTGTTCGTGGAAAATTCTCCCCTTGGAAAACGCCCCGCTACAAAATTTCCACCACAAAAAAATTTTCTACCCCCAAAAATGTGTATTTACTTTCCAATAACAAATACTATATGTAAACACTGGACAAATCTCATAACTTACAACCCTTTCCCAAGGAACTTGCATGGCTATGTCATCAATGATTGCTTGACCTTTCAACTATACTGATAAAAATGGCTATCTCAAAATGTTCATCGGATGACTTTGGGAAAAAGTGGTAGGAAGGGGAAATCTAGTTGCCCTCCGGTCGTTTTGGTCACTAAATGGGAAGCTAGAACTGTAATTTCTGTTTTAATAAGCCCTCTCATGATATTATATGACCATTGGTCGATGCGTTCACCCTGGCAAAAACAAAAAGAAAACAAAAACAAAAAACAACAGAACTAATAAACACACATCCTTTCTTCTGGCAAAATTTCATATTTTTGCAGATGCAATCTAGAAACCCTTGCAGTAAGATTTTCTGATATGGCGATATGATGAGGCGATTATTACTAAGATGCTCTGAGTTTCTAGGGGCGTTCCCGCCCTGTCTAAAAATAGTTTCTATATAAGTTTTTATACAAATTTACTGAGGCTCATAGCTTTTGATGGATTCATGAATCTTGATGAATTTTGTATATCTGGAGTCGGCATGAAAAGCCAATTTATTTGGTGTATCTATTGTTGATAGAATTCTGTGTCTTCAATAATGTGACAGTTGAAAATAGGGATGAAACCCTTTAATAGACAGTGAAATAAATATAAAATTTTTAACTGGATATTTCGGACACATATACAGTTAAAGAGTTTTACTGCTGATGATGGACACATTATACGTGTCCTAAATATCCAGTTAAAAATTTTATATTTGTTTCAGTGTCAATTAAAAGTTTTCATCTTTATTTTGAACTGTTATATTTTCGTCATGGAAAGGCAGTGGGGTGTTCGAAGTTATCTATTCCGTGTCTTCGAGTTTCGGTTTTTATTGGGGTGTCTTAGAGTTGCAGATTGTTACCACGAACTACTTGATTAACTAATTGGACTTGGAATCTACTTTCAGAAAAGGACATTGGTGGCGGACAAGGACACTAATCTTAGGACAAGTTCGTATAGGTATTTCCGATACCCATATTACAAGACTTCTAAGACTTGAGTGGGTCAGCTTTTCTTGGAACCAAAAACTCCCTTCTGAAAATCTGGAGAGCCGTGATAGATGCAGCTGCTGACGAAGCTTGCATTGCATTGACTACTGAAACTCCGTCATGTGTTCCCCACAAACTGGCTTGATTCTGTAGTGGCTGAGTCACAGAGACTGTGACGGCACTTGCAACAATTGATACAAGCCCAATCCATGTCTCTTGCTATTTTACTCTCAACTTGGAGATGATTGTCATAGCTATGCATAATTTCTAGAAACGTAAATTGAGACATGTGGCAATCGTGACTTGACCTGGAGTGTGATCTGAGCGTGGCCTATAAGCTTAGAAGATATTGTTTATATAGCCAAGACTTTTGGAGGTTCCCAGCAACATTTTAGAGTTCACCCACACTAAACGTAGTTCAAGAATAGGCCTTTGTCCACTTATGAATACAGCTGTACACGCTGCATATCAGCATATATGAATCAGTAGATAGAATGCATTTTTCTTCTTCTCGGCCATTTGCGAAACAAATTTATATTTTGGATATTTTCTGGTTGACGTTCACCAGTAGATACCAGAAAAGCCGCAATAATACCTTTTTTGATATCGATATTTAGGTTTCGATATTCAATATCGATATTTGGTGCGTTATATTGAAATCGATATACAGTATCGCCCAACACTAATGTTTAGTGTATATTTATTATAGTATATAGCTATATACCGTTATAATAAAATGTATAATACCCTATTCTATCATAATTGTGTATAGTATAAAATATAATAGATGTTGCATTTTGTAGTTAATTTAGTAGCAATAATATCAAACAATTCGTGGTAACGAACTGTAGTAAGGAGCGACCCTGCTCAATAGTAACCAAAACTCTGAAAAATGGAATTTTGATACCAATAGCTACATAAAAAGAATTGCATTTTAATGCTGATTTTAAATATATAAGTTTCATCAAGTTTAGTCTTACCCATCAAAAGTTACGAGCCTGAAAAAATGCTTTATTTTAGAAAATAGGGGGAAACACCAAGTCATAGAATCTTGAACGAAAATCACACAATCAGACTCAGCCTATCAGAGAACCCTTCTGTAGAACTTTCAAGCTCCTATCTAAAAAATATGGAATTTTGTATTTTTTGCCAGAAGGCAGATCACAGATGCGTGTTTATTTGTTTTTGTTTTTTTTTCCCAGGGTTGATCTTATCGACCCAGTGGTCCTAGAATGTTGCGAGAGGGTTCATTCTAACGGAAATGAAAAGTTATAGTGCCCTTTTTAAGTGACCAAAAAATTGGACGGCACCTAGGCCCCCTCCAACGCTAATTATTTTCCCAAAGTCAACGGATCAAAATTCTGAGATAGCCATTTTATTCAGCGTAGTCGTAAAACCTTATAACTATGTCTTTGGGGACCACTTACTCCCCCACAGTCCCCGTGGGAGGGGCTACAAGTTACAAACTTTGACCAGTGCTTACATCTAGTAATGGTTATTGGGAATTGTACAGACGTTTTTAGTTTTTTTTTGGTTGGGGGAGGGGTTGAGAAGAGGGGGATACGTTGGGGAGCTTTCCATCGAAAAATTTGTCATGGGGCAAGAAAATTTCTATGAAGGGAGCGCAGGATTTCCTAGCATTATTAAAAAAAAACAATGAAAAAATAAATATAAAAAAGTTTTTTTCAACTGGAAGCAAGGAGCAGCATTAAAACTTAAAACAAACAGAAATTATTACGCATACGAGTGACTCACCTCCTCCTAATACTTCGCTCTTTACGCTAAAGTATTTTTAGTAATTTCAACTATTTATTCTAAGGCTTTTGTGATTCAGGGGTCATTCTTAATGAATTGGGACAAAATTTAAGCTTTAGTGTAAATAGCGAGGTACTGACGAGGGGGTGAACCCCCTCATAAATGTAATAAAAACATGAGAATACAAAAGTTCGTTACGTAAGCTAATTTATATGTTACGCATATCTTTTACTAATAAAAACATTCGTAAAAAATTAGAAGTTCTAGTTGCCTTTTTAATTAACCAAAAAATCGGAGGGCAACTAGCCTTCCTCCCCCACTCCTTTTTTCTCAAAATCATTCGATCAAAACTATGAGAAAGCCATTTAGCCAAAAAGAATAAACATGCAAATTTCTTTTTAATTATTCCTCTGCGGAGAGCCAAAATCAAAACATGCGTTGATCAGAATCATGCAAAATCAAAACAACGTTTTTGATTAAAAAACGTTCAGAAATTAAATGAAAAAAAACAAGTTTTTTTAACTGAAAGTAAGGAGCGACATTAAAACTTAAAACGAACAGAAATTACTTCGTATATGAAAAGGGCTGCTTCCTCATCAACGTCCCGCTCTTTACACTAAAGTTTTTTCTGTTTTGAAAAGTAGTTGAGAGAAAGAGCCAAACTTTAGCGTAAAGAGCGGGGCGTTGATGAGGAAGCAGCCCCTTTCATATACGAAGTAATTTCTGTTCGTTTTTAGTTTTAATGTCGCTCCTTACTTTCAGTTAAAAGAACTTGTTTTTTTTATTTAATGGGAATAAAAGTCGTGTCGGAAGTAGCTGCTCAATGATATTGGATGTTGAACAGGTCTCACAGCGCTTTCGTCTGACCATATTCTGCTACACTTGGTAATCGTTTTGCAGTTTTCATTTTTATATATAATATATTGTATAATATTTTATATGTTATATTATATATACGTTTATACATACATATATATATATATATATATATATATAATATATATATATATATATATATATATATATATATATATATATATATAACCCTATAGGCAAGTGTGTATTCTCCTGATGAGCCCTTGTGTTTTGTTGTTGCCTCTGAATTATTTGTCTTTACTGTTTTTATTGTTTGGTAAATGACGACTCATACTTATTGACGACATAACTGCCTGTCCATGGATTATTCTTTATGGTTGATTGTGTATGGCTATGCTGTTTGACCTATGTGATTGTATGGATAAGTAGGGTTAAGGCCTCATTCAAGTGCTGGTCTATATTAATCACTAATTTAGGAAAACAGTCTTCCTTTTCTCCTTCTGTCTTCCTTTTTTTTTAATGTGTTTGTGCTGTTGCATTGGTGATTTCTCTTTTCGTTATATATATATATATATATATATATATATATATATATATATATATATATATATATATATATATATATATATATATATATATATATATATATATATATATATATATATATATATATATATATATATATATATTATATATATATATATGTATTATATTTTATATATTATTCTTCTTTTCTTATATATTATTTATATATTATTCTTTTCTTAAGACTACTACGAGGAGGTTCTTTTTGAATTATCCCTACTGGTGAGGTAATTCCATGCGGTGACAGTACGTCGCACAATATCTTTTAGGTTCTCGTGTTGGAACCCTGTAGTGTTTATCTCACAGTGGACTATCCCTGCAGAGCCTGAGGCTAGAGTCTAAACTGGGCATGAACCTGAAAGTGCCGACCGTGCCAACCCTGAATTTTTAAAAAGAGATCAGCGTACCAACCGCGGTCAGAATTTTTAGTGACGGCATAACAGGAACATCAAGGTCAATCCGATCCTGGGCCTGTTTGACCAGACAGACAAGTGCGATAAGACCACACATTCATATCGATTTCTTCTAAAACTTAATGGGCGTTACCAAACCATATCGCAATAGTAGCACAAAATTTGAAATCAACATTTTTTTTTCAATTTCATGTGTGTAATGGTTCACTTTTTGAAATTTTCAAGTTGTTATTTCTGAGTTTGATATAAAAGAGTTGTGCTGCATATTTTTTTTTATTGAATTTAAGAGGTTGTGACCCTTTTTTTAAATTAAGATTTTTTTTAAGATTTTCAAAAAATTTAAAATTAAAATTTTTAATTTAAATTTAAATTTAAATTTTTTAAAGATTTTTTTTTACAGATTTTTTAAAGAATTTTTTTAGTTAATTTTTTAATTAATTTTTTAAATTAAGAGGTTGCGACCCTTTTTTCTTTCAATTATTCGTGCGTTTTTTTTTTTGTTTTTTTTTCTCTCTCTGGGTCTGTGGAGTCCCGCATCGCCTGCTTTGAGGTGATTATTGGTGATAGCTGGCATCCTTTTACTTTTATTCTTTTTCAGTGTTTGATGTGTTTCTTTTTTTGTTCCCCTTTCGTTGTTTTTCGGGCCATGGAGCCACTGAGGAAGAATGTAGGTCTTGTGGTGAATTTAGTGTTTCTGTTGGTGTTGATTTGTTGTAAATAAGTGAGCATTCGTAGAAATCTCTATATACCAAATTTTTTTAACACTATAGCCTGTAGTCCGAGTACCTACATTATTGTTGACAACTGGACTGTATGGACTGAACTATAAAGCTCCTGAACCACAGACTGTACTACGGATTAACTCACTGGTAAAAAATAAACACATAAACTGTATACCTAATTTTTCCTCATTATAATTCATATTGGAATAATATCATCAGATTTGTAGTCATCTACCTCAGAAATACTTAAATATCTACTGTGATGAAAATTAAATACTACTTGTGAAATTTGTGATTAAAATGCTTTGAACGTCTTTGCTTCATTGTTAGCCTCAAATTTAGCAAACGAAAATAGTTAAAATGCCAACTGATGGAAATTGACTGATGGAACTTGATGGAAATTGCCATTGATTGCAACTGATGGAAATCGATCACCGTTTATATATCATGTACTGAATGTGTTTTGATCTGTGCTCCAAATAATAATTTGATCTGTGCTCCAAATGTGAATGTGCTCCAAATTACAATATTAGCCTCAGATTTGCGACCAACAAACGCTTAATACTTAAATACCAAGCTCTGTGGAAATCAGACACCATTTTTGAAATATGTGATATTTGTTTTTGCTTTAGGACCTTAAAATTACAATTGATTTTTCATAATTAATGTAAAATCTTTACGATTATTCCTCAAGTGCTCCTTTAAAAATCATTATTTAAAAGGGGCGCAACAAGTTTATATATGCGGAGCTGAGAGGGTGTTGGGGGGAGGAGGAGACAAGAGCTCATCTTCTGTCGTCAATCGCACAAATGTAGGAAATTCTTGCATCAATCTGACTATTATGGTAACAAAATACTGCAGTGAGTTATAGTTTCAGAAAAAAATCGCATCTCCTAATTCTCAGTCAATTGAAGCTAACATAGATGTCTCTGCTAGTTTTCTTTGATTTTTTCGAAAAAGACATAAAAATCTGTATTTACACTACAACAGTTACTACAAGTTTTTCCGGCGAACAAATTAAACCTTGTTTAATTTGTTCCTTTAAATATTTAAATTATTTAATTAAACCTTTTTTAAACCTTAAATATTAAACCTTAAATATTTAAATTAAACCTTTAATTGCTTCGCAGTTTATGCAACAAAAATTGACTTAGCTCGCTCAAATAAATTGATTTAAGATATTTCGCTCTGTTTCTAGAATTCTGATAAACTTGCACTTTACTGAAAATATGAAACAGATGCAAAACACAAGATGTTCTCTTAGGAGTAGATATTCCTTGACTAGCCTCTACAAATAAAAGACGGTACTTATGTGTAATAGCGACCACAATTGCTCTTGATCTGTAGTGAAACCGGTTTTCTCTGTCTATTCAGAAATAATCAGCTTAGCCTGAGCGAGATAAACGTTTACTATGCAGGTATATTTTAATTAAATATTTAATATATAGGGGTGGTTAGGTTAGGTATCTAACCTAACCTAAGCGGGCTGCTTTCCATAATTCCTTGTTGTAGTTTCCATAATTATTTTACTAAATATTATATTTTCATTATATTTTGGTATATTTCATTAGGGTTAACCTAAATTCACTTCTTTGGTGTGGTTGCAATAACGCGTAAGGACCTAAAAGACTAATCTATAAGGTTTTTAATAGTCTTTTAATGGCTATGATGTTGGTAAATTTTTGTATATAATATAAATGATTTAGAAATCCGAGCAAGCTAAGTTTTCAGGAAATCAACAGTCTCGATTATAAAAAAAAACTACCAAGCTAGTTTCAAAGTACTAGTGCTTCCAGAATCCAATTTTTAACGAGGAAAACTCCCGTATGCGATTTTTCGAAGTAGCCTGTGCCAAACAAAAATAAAACGGGAGTAAAAAATAAGCAAAAATAAGCTAAAACCTGTTGTACCAAACAACTGAAGAAGGTATAGACTTCCTTCTAAAGGTTTTCATTCTTGCGAACGAAAAGCGTTGTCAGATTTAACTAATTAATTTCGCTTATTTATTCTCACGGTTCAGCGTGGCAACACTGACAAATATGTGGTATGGCCGTAAAAACTTCACAAATTTGAAAAACCAAAAGAGAAATCATATGGAATTGTTGTTTTTACGTATGAATATACCTAAGACGGGTCTCGGGGGCAAAAAACATTTTCATTTTGATGTTCTTTGTACTTGAATTACAAAAAAAAAGTTTTTTCATATGAAAGTAAGTAGCAACATCAAAACAAAATGAACAGAAATTATTCAGCATATGAGGGGGTTCACCCCCTGGTCAATGCCTCGTTCTTTACGCTAAAGTTTGAATTCCATGCCAATTCTTTAAGAATGACCCCTGAATAATAAATGACGTTTAATTAGACTAAATAGCTTTTTTGGAAGTACTAAAAAAAACTTTAGCGTAAAGAGCGAGGTATTGACAAGGGGGCCGGTTAGAGCAAGGTATTGACAAGGGGGGGGGGACGGTTAAATCGGAAAAATTACAAAAAATTAGGTATTTTTAACTTACGAACAGGTGATCGGATCTTAATGAAATTTGATGTTTGGAAGGATATCGTGTCTCAGAGCTCTTATTTTTAATCCCGATCGGATCTAGTGACATTGGGGGAGCTGGGGGAGGAAGCCTAAAATCTTGGGAAACGCTTAGAGTGGAGGTATCGGGATGAAACTTGGTGGGAAAAACAATCAAAAGTCCTAGATACGTGATTGACATAACCGGAACGGATCTGCCCGTTCGTTTTAGTTTTAATTATTCCTCTGCGGAGAGCCAAAATCAAAACATGCATTGATTCAACAACGTTCAGAAATTAAATAAAAAAAAACAAGTTTTTTTTAACTGAAAGTAAGGAGCGACATTAAAACTTAAAACGAACACAAATTACTTCGTATTTGAAAAAGGCTGCTTCCTCATCAACGTCCTGCTCTTTACGCTAAAGTTTTTTACTGTTTTAAAAAGTAGTTGAGAGAAAGAGTCAAACTTTAGCGTAAAGAGCGGGGCGTTAATGAGGAAGTAGCCCCTTTCATATACGAGGTAATTTCTGTTCGTCTTAAGTTTTAATGTCGCTCCTTACTTTCCGTTAAAAAAACTTGTTTTTTTAATTTAATTTTTAACTTAAGAACGGGTGACCGTATCTTAATGAAATTTGAAATTTAAAAGGAACTTATGTCTCAGAGCTCTTATTTCAAATCCCGACCAGATCTATTGACATGGGGGGGGGGTTGGAGGGGGAAACCGGAAATCCTGGAAAACGCTTATAAATATCGTAGATATGTGATTGACGTAACCGGACTGGATCCGCTCTCTTTGGGGAGTTACGGGGTTGGGTCCAGTGCTTTGGCGAGTTTGGTGCTTCTGGACGTGCTAGGACGATGAAAATTGGTAGGCGTGTCGGGGAGCTGCACAAATTGACTTGGTAAAGTCGTTTTCCCCGATTCGACCATCTGGGGGGCTTAAGGGAGAGGAAAAATTAGAAAAATTGAGGTATTTTTAACTTATGAGTAAGTGATCGGATCTTAATGAATTTTGATATTTAGAAGGACCTCGCGACTCAGAGCTCTCATTTTAAATCCCGACCGGCATTAAGCCTCTGATTTTCCTTTTAAGGCAATCTATTGGTTCTTAAATTTTGCTAGAGCTTATACCATATGAGCTCTTGCTCTTTCGACCTCGCCATAAGTGCCATATGAGCTCCCCCCCCAAGGAAAATTCATGGAATGATCCTCCCACCTAACCCCCTCTCCCCGACCCTTGTACTTAGAATTTCAGGTTTAGCGCGCTAACCACTCGTTTAGCGAGCTAGGACGGCTTTAGACTCAAGTCTTAGCCGAGTACTAGACAGATATGGACTACACTAGGTTGCGTAGATTACTAGACTGCATAGTCCAGACTATCATCTAGCCTACACAGAGATACAATAAATAAATTTCTGGCCCAATGTGGCAGATGAAAACTTCTACAGGCTTCAGGCAACGTTAATGATTCCAGTGAGTTCTTGCAGTTGGGCTAGGAATTTAACTGCAATACATCGAAAAAAACATGGCGCAGTGCGACGAATAGAGTATCGGCAGAGAAATAGAGTAATACTTTTACGATTTTGACAAAAAAAAATTTGTATGTTTTCTATATAAGTTATGTCTTTTTCGTCTAATCAAACGTGACCCACTTTCAAGAGTCTCGAATTTCACGTTTTAGTCCTGATGTCCTGGTGAAAATATAGTCCTAAGAAAATAGTCCCGGTGGTGCTATGAAAACCAACTTAGAAAAACAGAAATTCAACTGAAATTCGAAGATTAAAAAAAGCCATTTTATTTATACTAATGCCTGTAGACTTCATAAACTTAACGAGGCTTAACTTAGGCAATATAAATAGATCGTCCTTCTCGACCAATCATCGAGGATCAAGCAAAACAGATCGTCCCCGAATGGGATCGTTCCCTAAGAAAGGATTTAAGGGAAGTCGGAACTTCATGAGAGGGTGTTGAGAAGGAGGCTTTAAATTGATTGGGATGGAAGAGGAGTATGCGTAGCTGTGTTAGTCTCGTGTGGTTTGGTTCTACATTAAGTACATTGTATAATATAAGATTATAATATATTTGTATTTTAGGGCACGGATCAAGTGTTTCTCATGACTCAGATGTCAGCTTGAGCACAGCTTATGGAACTGAATTTTCATCTTCGCCTCCTTTTTCCAGAAGGTTTAACAGGTCAAGATGCAGCATTACCAGCAGTGAAGGTAGGTCGTTATTATTACTTGGTAAAGGGTAAATCCAAAGTGTTGTGTGCAATAGGGACTTAAGCCCTCGTCCCTCCAAGAAAATTTAGTGTCGAAAAATTTAATTTGTCTGGAATTCTAAAAATATGTATTTTGAGCAACAGTTTTCGTTTTTTCGAGATAAGGTGGGGTGGGTGTCTTTTGGATGAATTTTAGGTGCTAAATACACTCCAATCCTGCCCCTGGTATGTGGGTAGGTCAAAATGTGTGTAATTGTAAATGAGCTCCACAGAATTAGACTCTATTCTTGAGGCTTAGGGTTGAAGTAGAGACAAGCCTCGGAGGTAAATTTTCTTGAATAATTCCCTCCTATCTCCTTTAAAAAATCGAAATTTGTAACGTAATTATCTTTCATAAAACAAAAAAAAAGCATCTATATTTGGATTATTTTTAGGTATATGTAAAGGATTTATGAGAAGAAAAGGAAACATAGTGAGAAAAAAGATTGTCCTCTAAGAAAATTAGAACTAAAATGATAGCCTGAAATGTATTTTTTTAGAAAATGTTTTTTTTTCTAAAACTCGATCAGCATTTTCAGGTTTTTACCTATTGAAATATGTGTATGTAGCATACACATACACATGTGTATGTGTATGCTACATACATGTATACATACACGTATGTATACACATACACATACACATGTGTATGTAGCACGTAGCAGAAAAAGGCGGTAAAAAGCTGGAAAATTTTTTTTGTCACAGTAATTTTTGTAAGTGTTCCTTGTGCTTCTTTGCGCTAAACGATCATTTTTTGAGTTTTTAACTGATAACTTAAACACAAGTCGAGCAATAGAAAACTATTTCTACTAGGGTCCGTTGAAATAACGTTCCAATCATGGTCTTAGACCATGACGTTCCAATCGTCCAAGATACTTTAAAACTGACCATTTTCTCCTTTTAATAAAGAACTTGTATTGCCATATTATAAAAAAGGAACCAAAATTGTATAATAAGTCGTGAGATCATTTGTCATTTATTTCGCCTGACACAGGAGCAAGGGTTTTAATTAAATTTCTCACGCTTTTATTAAGAATTGTCGTTTTTTGCCAAATTCTACATTAAATTGCAAAAGATTTAAATAAACAAAAACCTGGATTTTAAATTAGATTATTTGAGGTGTAATTTATTTGAGTGCAGTTCACTGTTTCAGCAAAGACCAAATAGAGATAAAGGGAAGTAATTCTCCGAAGATTAGTCCTGTGTACCCCTTTTAAGTTGTTCTCATGGAGGTAAAAAAAAGGGCAAAGAATACGGACCAGGGCTTTACACTCACTACCAGTGGTGCTGATCACCACTTCATTGTCCTTCAGTCGGGAAGTGCAAGGGGGGAGGGTAACCATCCTATACTTTTGCACACCCTTCCAGTTTACCTTCCCCAGATTTCTCCAGGCACCTATTTAGAGCTGGGTAGACTCTGACTGAGCTTACAGAGTAACGACACAGATCTCTGTTCGAAACCGAATAATCAGCGACATTATGACTCGAACCCCTGTCCTCATGGACAATGAATATCAAGTATAGCGTGATAGCCACTGGGCCAGTGGCTTTGGATCTAACACTTGGGTTTATTTAGAGGTACACTCTATAACAAGGCTAATACGTGGTTCTTACAAAAAGCAGAAACAAGCACACGTATATTAAATCACTGCGATCTGTTTTACTCTTCAACAAAATAGGTACGAACGAATTTCAACCATGATTTGTCTTGAATTTCTCGGGGCCGAATTTTAGCTTTGACCTAGTTTTAGCATTTCACTAAAATATCTTGTGGTAATATTTGGTGGTTCTGATTTATTGATATTATTGAGTGGTCTTGCATATTTTGTAATGATTCATCCCCTCCCATCCAGGTTTTGTGGATGAAGGATGAAAAATCGCCAAAGATCCTCCTTTCCGACCTCCATCTAGGGCCAAACGAAATGAGGTCATTCTCGAATGGGGTGGCGAAAATTCGCAAGCAATTTTTAAAGGAAACTAAAACTTCTTGGGGAGGGTTTAAAGAAGAAAGCTTTAAATGGATGGGGATGGAAGAGGAGCTTGCGCAACCGTGTTGGCCTCAGGTGGCTTAGTGCTGGAGTGAGTTGTTAGTAGTAGCGGTAGTAGTTTTAATGAAAACTGTTAAGAGTTGCATTATTTGCAAATACTATATTAATTTTTTTTTATAATTTTTGTAACATATTATATTAACATATTATATATATATATATATATATATATATATATATATATATATATATATATATATATATATATATATATATATATATATATATATATATATATATATATATATATATATGTCATAATTAAAAATATATTATAATTACATAATAATATATTATAAATATCTTATAATTATTTAATAATATATTATAAATATATTATAAATAATAGGGAAATAAATATATCTGCGCACCAAAGGTATCCTTAGTGATCTGAAACAATATAAGTAAGTTCTAGAGTTGAGCTTGGAATCTCTGTGTTTCTCTGCACTACGGCTAATAAAACAGGTTGCAATGCGGCAAATTAAAACCCCTATCCGCACCAGGCCGCACTGTGATTCTATTGAGTTGTGCCACTTGTGAAAAGAGTTTTTCTGCAATACAGTGAAACCTTGGTGCAATGGGGTGAATAATTATCACTCAACTTAGCATTTGTGATCCAGATAACTTCGAAGACCACACTGCCTTTCCATGACGAAAGTAAAACAGTTCAAAATAGGGATGATACCTTTTTATTGACAGTGAATAGATATAAAATTATTTAACTGGATATTTCGAACACATATACAGAGTTTATGTTTATGTTAGATTTATTATGTTGAGATTTATGTTAGGAGTTTTACATTTGTGATCCAAAATTGATTTGATACTTGGGAAAGGCATCTCTCTAAAAGTTGATGAAATAGTGGTGATGTGTAACAAATGATAACTTTTGTATGCTTCAGACCGCATAAATGATTCCACTAAGTTTTGCAGTTAAGCCTGTAATCTCTGAGTTTCTTTGTTTTACGGCTTAAAACATGGTGCAATGTGGCTAAAACATGTGGCTAACTTACGGCTAAAACATGGTGCAATGTGGCAGCTAAAACTTCTACTAGCTTCAGGTACCACTTTGATCCCTGATCTTCTCACTTTGATCTGCCAGTTGTGAAGAAGCATCTCTGTAATACCGTGAATAAAGATCTGGTACAATGACCAAATAAATACATCTCCAGACTCAACGTAGCATTAGTGGTCTGAGGTAGATCTGGCGTTTGAGAGAGGATTCTCTATGCAATGTCATAAATAAAATACTGGTGCAACGCGGCAAAAAAAGAAATTCCGTATATTCCAAGAAGCAGTATTATAGTTAAGCGTGGTAATTCCTGGTAATTCCGTAGTAAGTTAAATTTGGTAATTCCTAGGGAAGTTAGGTGTGGTAATTCCGTAGTAAGTTAAGAGTGCTAATTCCGTTGTAAGTTCAGTGTGATAATTCCTGGCAATCTCGTGGGAAGTTCAGTTTGGTAATTTATAGTATTTCCGTGGTAAGTTAAGTGTGGTAATTCCGGGGTAAGTTCAGTGTGGGAATTCATGTATATTCCAGGCAGCATTGATGATTCCGATGAGCTCTTACATTTGAGCTAGGAAACTCCGCAATACCGTGAATGAAAATATAGTGCAGTGTAATGAATAAAGATGTCTCTGCACTCCAGGCACATTAATCATTGAATTAATCTCTACCAGTTGCGATAGAAATTTCTGTGCAATGCGGCCAGCAAAAATACTTGTGGAACCGATAAAATAAATAGGTATTTATAATGCGATCAAGACAAAACGACCTGTTCTAATAATCTGACTTCCCTCTTTCGAGTCTGTTCTTCAAGCCTCTCTATATTTTCGCTAATCTTATAATTAGTTTATACAATTTCGTGAAACCAACATTGACTATTCCAACCCCAAAAAGGACTGCAAGGTGAGAAAAAGAATATTTACGACAAGTATACGGGGAGCTTATTCGGGGAGCATGCTTATTGGCAGATTAAACACCTAAATGCTCCAAATGAACTCTACTCACTGTTCTCTGTGCTGTGAAAAGAGTCCGTCTGCAACGTGGTGAATATATAAACATGATGTAATGCAGCAAATAAGGATTTCTCCATACTCATGGGAGTATTCGTGTTCCAAGCAAGTCTTGTCTGGCGGGAAAGAGGTTTCCCTGCAATATGGTAAATAAACGCCAGGTTATGAACTGTTTTGTTCAAAAATAGATTGAATAGGTAGGGATTTAAGGAGATTTGAAATAGTACTTTGAGTTGTTTGACTAAGTTAATAGTTTTAAATGCTTTCAAGTTAAGAGAATATCAACTAGTTATCTTTGCTAATTAATTTTTGAATCGATTTTCACTTGAATGCCTTTGGGAAACGCTTAGATCTGACTCATTTTCTCTTTTTTATGAAACCAGGAATTCGTGCTGGAATAAGTGCTGAAACTAAAAGCACTTAGCAAGCTTCTCTGTTTCTTCGTTTTGCTGGATTATAGGTGGGGAATTCGGTGGGTATAAGACCGGCAGAAATTGTTAACCAGTTCAAAACGTAAAAACGTTTTAGGTCATAATACTTCGCATTTTTTTCTGTAAAAAACTTGAGTTTCAGATTGTCAATTTCGGAAGTCGATTGCTTCTTTATCATGAACGCTTTGTACATGAAGCTTTATTTCAAGTACATTTAAGGAGTTTCCCAGCCATTAAAAGGTTGCTAATTAATTAAAGATTGTTAAATTAAAGGTTTTAAAGCCATTAAATGTGAATCCTTAGCTCCGAAATCTTGATAAATAATAACGTCAATTAGGGGGTAGGGAAGGATAGCGGGGCATTTGCCTCCTATAATTTTTAACTGCCCTAGGTTTGAAAACGCTTTTTTTGGTATTTTCATTGAAAAAATTGAAGAAGAATAACAAAATTGCCCTCTTCTAGGTTTTGAGAAAATGTATTTTGCCCGTAAAATGCAAATAAAATTTAACTGAAGTCCACTTCTATAAAACTTACTAAAACAGACAACTTACAACGACTCAGCTAACTGGATGCTTCCCCTCGGCCACGTTTAGAAGAATTTCATACTGAAAACACAAACAACAATACAAGAAACATGACTGTTTTTTTTTTAAGTAAAAAGTACAGTCAACAATGATGGACGACATTGAGCTTTTTTCCTTGCAGCAAAAGAAGAATTTAATCACAAAAAATTCAATCATTGATTTTCCAAAAAAAAAAATCGATGAATCGATCTTAGCTGTTCCCTCCTTGTCCATTTTTTTTCAGTTGTTGAAATTCCAGTTTTGTTGATCATGTACAAAACTAGCATGCATTGTTGAATGTGCTTTCTTTTTTTTGACAGCGCACCCCACCCTCTCCTAAAAAGTTGAGGCCCAAAATAACTTCCTGTGCACAAAACTAAGTTTCTGGGCATATACAAAACTAACATGCATTGTTGAATGCCCTTTCTTTTCTTTTTTTAACAGCGCACCCCACACTCTCCTAAAAAGTTGAGGCCCAAAATAACTTCCTGTACGCAAAACGAAGTTTCTGTGCATATACAAAACTAACATGCATTGTTGAATGTCCTTTTTTTTCTTTTTTTTGACAGCGCACCCCACCCTCTCCTAAAAAGTTGAGGCCCAAAATAACTTCCTGTGCACAAAACTAAGTTTCTGTGCATATACCAAACTAACATGCATTGTTGAATGTCCTTTCTTTTCTTTTTTTGACAGCGCACCCCACCCTCTCCTAAAAAGTTGAGGCCCAAAATAACTTCCTGTGCACAAAACTATGTTTCTGTGCATATACCAAACTAACATGCATTGTTGAATGTCCTTTCTTTTCTTTTTTTGACAGCGCACCCCACCCTCTCCTAAAAAGTTGAGGCCCAAAATAACTTCCTGTGCACAAAACTATGTTTCTGTGCATATACTAAACTAACATGTATTGTTGAATGTCCTTTCTTTTCTTTTTTTGACGGCGCACCCCACCCTCTCCTAAAAAGTTGAGGCCCAAAATAACTTCCTGTGCTCAAAACTATGTTTCTGTGCATATATCAAACTAACATGCATTGTTGAATGTCCTTTCTTTTCTTTTTTTGACAGCGCACCCCACCCTCTCCTAAAAAGTTGAGGCCCAAAATAACTTCCTGTGCACAAAACTATGTTTCTGTGCATATACTAAACTAACATGTATTGTTGAATGTCCTTTCTTTTCTTTTTTTGACAGCGCACCCCACCCTCTCCTAAAAAGTTGAGGCCCAAAATAACTTCCTGTGCACAAAACTATGTTTCTGTGCATATACTAAACTAACATGTATTGTTGAATGTCCTTTCTTTTCTTTTTTTGACAGCGCACCCCACCCTCTCCTAAAAAGTTGAGGCCCAATATAACTTCCTCTGCACAAAACTATGTTTCTGTGCATATACCAAACTAACATGCATTGTTGAATGTCCTTTCTTTTCTTTTTTTGACAGCGCACCCCACCCTCTCCTAAAACGTTGAGGCCCAAAATAACTTCCTGTGCACAAAACTATGTTTCTGTGCATATACCAAACTAACATGCATTGTTGAATGTCCTTTCTTTTCTTTTTTTGACAGCGCACCCCACCCTCTCTTAAAAAGTTGAGGCCCAAAATAACTTCCTGTGCACAAAACTATGTTTCTGTGCATATACTGAACTAACATGTATTGTTGAATGTCCTTTCTTTTCTTTTTTTGACAGCGCACCCCACCCTCTCCTAAAAAGTTGAGGCCCAAAATAACTTCCTGTGCACAAAACTATTTTTTTGTGCATATACCAAACTAACATGCATTGTTGAATGTCCTTTCTTTTCTTTTTTCGACAGCGCACCCCACCCTCTCCTAAAAAGTTGAGGCCCAAAATAACTTCCTGTGCACAAAACTATGTTTCTGTGCATATACCAAACTAACATGCATTGTTGAATGTCCTTTCTTTTCTTTTTTTGACAGCGCACCCCACCCTCTCCTAAAAAGTTGAGGCCCAAAATAACTTCCTGTGCACAAAACTATTTTTTTTGTGCATATACCAAACTAACATGCATTGTTGAATGTCCTTTCTTTTCTTTTTTCGACAGCGCACCCCACCCTCTCCTAAAAAGTTGAGGCCCAAAATAACTTCCTGTGCACAAAACTATGTTTCTGTGCATATACCAAACTAACATGCATTGTTGAATGTCCTTTCTTTTCTTTTTTTGACAGCGCACCCCAACCTCTCCTAAAAAGGTGAGGCCCAAAATAACTTCCTGTGCACAAAACTATTTTTTGTGCATATACCAAACTAACATGCATTGTTGAATGTCCTTTCTTTTCTTTTTTCGACAGCGCACCCCACCCTCTCCTAGAAAGTTGAGGCCCAAAAGAACTTCCTGTGCACAAAACTATGTTTCTGTGCATATACCAAACTAACATGTATTGTTGAATGCCCTTTCTTTTCTTTTTTTAACAGCGCACCCCACCCTCTCCTAAAAAGTTGAGGCCCAAAATAACTTCCTGTGCACAAAACTAAGTTTCTGTGCATATACCAAACTAACATGCAGTGTTGAATGTCCTTTCTTTTCTTTTTTTGACAGCTCACCCCACCCTCTCCTAAAAAGTTGAGGCCCAAAATAACTTCCTGTACGCAAAACGAAGTTTCTGTGCATATACAAAACTAACATGCATTGTTGAATGTCCTTTTTTTTCTTTTTTTTGACAGCGCACCCCACTCTCTCCTAAAAAGTTGAGGCCCAAAATAACTTCCTGTGCACAAAACTATTTTTCTGTGCATATACCAAACTAACATGCATTGTTGAATGTCTTTTCTTTTCTTTTTTTGACAGCGCACCCCACCCTCTCCTAAAAAGTTGAGGCCCAAAATAACTTTCTGTGCATATACCAAACTAACGTTGAATGTCTTTTCTTTTCTTTTTTTGACAGCGCACCCCACCCTCTCCTAAAAAGTTGAGGCCCAAAATAACTTCCTGTGCACAAAACTAAGTTTCTGTGAATATACAAAACTAACATGCATCGTTGAATGTTCTTTTTTTTGACAGCGCACCCTACCCTCTCCTAAAAAGTTGAGGTCCAAAATAAGTTCATTTGCATACTCTATGATGATTGGACATAAAACAGACATTCTAACTTCAATTTCTGAAGTTAGATTGGACAAGCCATACATTGCTGGGCTCTTTCTATAGAAATAAGTTTAATAACAAAAAATGTTCGGAATTCTGCTATTCAAAGTTTGGCTAAACACAGGGGCCGGGGTGGGGGTCAAACTTCTTAAAATATGATATTTTAGCAAAAACTCTTTTTTTTGAAACGTCTGATATTTTAGGTTATATTTTTAAATTGTCTTTTTGGATCTTATTTAGATGTATGTAAGAGACGAGGTGGCATCCAATAATTATACAGGAGGGGGTGGGTTGGAAATTGTGATTTTGTGAATTGCGAATTTTTAATTTTATGATTGTGATAAATTGTGATGCCGAGAAGCTAGTTTTATCACGAGATCATTCAGTGCAAATTGTAGGGGGACTTTTCCTGTCCTGTTATGTAGTTGCAAGTCTATTATTTGATTGTATTATTCAATATAGCTACTTAATTAGCCCCAAGCCTAGGACTCACTTGACAAAAACCATTTTTAATAAGGCGATTTTGAGTAATTGTCTATGGAGAGAAAAAACAGAAAAAGCTGAATTTTAATTAATTAACTAATTAATAATCGCATAATATTAATTTACTTGTAATTATGACATTGGCTTGAGTAAAATTTATGAAAGATAAATCATTGAAACCAGGACATATAACAAGTTCTATTCTTTTTATCTCTTAACCGCCTCCCTCTGAGATGATGATATGATGATGATTTACGAAACTTTGCAACAACACCTTTTGACATATTTAATGATTCACAAAAAAGGCGAATTATTTTATGTTATTTGGTCGGTTTTTTATAACATTTGCAAAAATTTGGATGAAAGTCGTAAATTTCACAGTAATAAATTGTAGTAGTAAACAATAAACAAGATTTGAGAAACAAACCGCCTTTGTAGTATGGGCCATTTTCTTTTTATTCCTTTTTTTCTATAATAGTAATCAGCCAAAAACCAAATTATATTAAACCATATCCAAGTTTGCAGAATAGGAATGTTTCTATTTATTGAATTCCCCAAAGAAATATTTAGGAATGTGTTGATTTGAAAAGCGTCGACCTTTTTCGCTTGTGAGATGTTTATAGATACATAGCATTGGTAGATATCTTTTCAAAATAAATAAAAAAGAATTATTGTATTGTTTTTCTGTGACTTAAATGATGACAGTGATGGAAAAATTAAAGAAGATTGAAAAACAAAACAATGTTGTAGCAAGGACCATTTTTTTTTATTCCTTTTTTCTACATTCTTATTTTAGAAGAATAAAGAGGTTTTGGAAGTAATAGTTTCCTTATTTTTAAAAATAGTTTATTTTCTTAAGCCCCTCCGTAGATGATCATTACTATAAATAAAAATATGCTACAGTTTATTACCGTTGTCATTGCTTTAACATTTTTAAATTTCAGTTTTTTTTCTTTTGTTTTTTCTTTGGTTTTCCATTTACGCTCTGGCGTCTTCTTCTTCTATACTCTTATTTTATGTTTTCTATACGCTTACTATTCTTTTATCTCTTCTTATTCTTCTTCTACTCTTACTCTATTTCCTATACTCTTATTTTATGTTTTCTATACTCTTACTCTTCTTTTATCTCTTCTTACTCTTTTTCCACTCTTACTCTATTTTCTATACTCTTATTTTTTTCTATACTCTTATTTTAACAGAATAAAGGGGTTTTAGAAATAATAGTTTCCTTATTTTAATGAGGTTTTTTTGTTTACTATTTTTTTGGTCCCTTAGATGGTCACTACAATAAATAAAAATTTGCTATAATTTATTACTATTGTCATTGTTTTACAATTCTGATTTTTTTTCTTTGTTTTTCCATTTACACTCTGACCTCTTTTTTTGCGAACGGGTTCTCAGTTAACTTAAAATTAATTAAACATAACACTGTTCTTGAATCGGTTTATGTCTTCTTCTTCATTTTTTCTATGTTTTTATCTTAGAAGATTACAGCAGTTTTCGAAATTAAGATTTTTTCTTATATCTATTGCCGTTATTTTATTTATTTCTTCTAAGCCGCCTAAGATGATACTGATAAAACAATAAACAAGGACTAAAAAATTAAGACAGTATTGTAGCAAGGGTCATTTTCTTTTTATTTCTTTTTTCTATGTTCTTATTTTGGGAAATTATGGAGGTTTTCTGAATGATATCTTCCTCATTTCTATAAGGATTGTTTTGTATTTATTTTTCTTAGCCCCATTAGACAATGATTGTGATAAACAGTAAACAAAAACTGACAAATAAACTGATCTTTTAGACCCTAGCCCATTTGTAGATTCTTATTTTAAAAGATTAGAGAGGTGTCTGTAATATTAAGTTAATAATATAAAAAATTGTTAATATAAAAATTAGAATTTTAAATAAAAACTGCGTTATAGCACCGGGTAACGCTTATTTATTCTTATTTATGTTCTTATTTTAGAAGATTAGTATGTTCTTATTTTAAAAGATTAAGGAGGTTTTTGTAATATCGTATGTAGCCCATTTGTATGTTCTTAGATTCAATAAATTTTTGTAATATCGCATGTAGCCCATTTGTATGTTCTTATTTTAAAAGACTAAAGAGGTTTTTGTAATATCGTATGTAGCCCATTTGTATGTTCTTATTTTAAAAGATTCAATAGATTTTTGTAATATCGTATGTAGCCCATTTGTATGTTCTTATTTTAAAAGATTAAAGAGATTTTTGTAATATCGTATGTAGCCCATTTGTATGTTCTTATTTTAAAAGACTAAAGAGGTTTTTGTAGTATCGTATGTAGCCAATTTATATGTTCTTATTTTAAAAGATTAGAGAGGTTTTTGTAATATTGTTTTCATTACTTCTATGAAAGCTGTCTTGTTTATTGTTTTTAAGCAGCCAATCATTAGCATGATACTAACGAAACAGTAAAATAAAAACAAACAAGAATTAACAAATTAAACAGCAAGATGCACTGGCTAACGTTTTTTTTATCATATTTTCTTTGTTTATATTTTAGAAGACTGAAGAGGTTATCAAAATATCATTTTCCTTATTTCTATTGAAGCTATTCTATTTATTATTTGCTTAAGCAACCTTTGACGATGATTGTAATAAACAATAAACAAGAATCGACAGAAGTATAGTGAATTTTGTGCAATGACTATATTAAATATAAAAAAAAACAAGTTTTTTCAACTGAAAGTAAGGATCAACTTAAAACGAACAGAAATAATTACATATATGAGGGGGTTCGCCCCCCATTCGATACCTCGCTCTTTACGCTAAATTTCGAATTGTTTTCCAATTCTTTAAGAATAATCCCTGAACCACAAAGACCGTTTAATTAGAATAAATAGCTCTTATGAAAGTACGAAAAAACTCGAGCATAAAAAGCGAGGTATTGAATAGGAGTGAACCCCCTCATATACCTAATAGTGTCTGTTCATTTTAAATCTTAATGTTGCTCCTTAATTTCAGTTCAAAAAACTTGTTTTTTATTTAATTTTTGATTTTTTTTTTAATAATGCTGGGAAACCCGGCGCCCCCTTCATAGAAAATGCCCTTCCCCCATGAAAAATTCCTTCATTGAAAGATCCCCCCACGTAAGTTCATAACTTGCAGCCTTTTCCCCGGAGACTGTGGGGATTAAGTCATCCTCAAAGACATAGTTATTAGATTTTTCGACCATGTTGAACAAAATGGCTATTTCAAAATTTTGATCAGGTGACTGGGGAAAAAATGAGCTTGAGAAGGGGCTTAGTTGCCCTCCAATTTTTGGTCACTTAAAAAGGCCACTAGAACGTTTAATTCCCGTTCTAATGAACCCTCTCGCGATATTCTTAGACCACTAGATCAATACGGTCACCCCTGGTCACCCGCATTCGTGATCTTTCTTCTGGCAAACAATACGAAATTCCAAATTTGTGGAGTTTGAAACCTCTGTAGTAGGTATCTCTGATTTGTTGAATCTGATGGTGTGATTTTCATTAAGATTCTATAGCTTTGAGGGTTTTGAGCCAGGCTGCTCCTTACTTACAGTTCATTGCGACGATGTTTGATTCCCTGAGATTCTACGTGGTTGTAAAGGTAAAAAAAAGGTAAAGGATACGGCATTAGACTTTACAGTCCGTACCGGCGGTGCTGATCTCCGTTTCTTGGCCCTTCAGCCAGGAAGTGCAATGGGGGGTTGGGGGCAAGCCATCCTGTGCTTTCGCACACCCTTCCTGTTTACCTTCCCCAGATTTCTCCAGGTACCCATTTAGAGCTGGGTCAACTCTGGCTAAGCTTACAGAGTCACGCCACTGACCCCCATCCCAAACTAAACAATTGGGTACACTGGGATTTGAACCCTAAGGCGAATTTAAGAAAGGAGGATCTAAGTTGTATTACTGAATTGAGGAAGAATAGTTTACCAGTTTGGGGTAAGAAAAATATTTAGGCAGGAGGAGTGGGCAGGATGATCCTTACTTGTTTTAGATGAGACGGTGGGTAATATGGTGTGTGTGAAGAATTGAACTAGTTACGAAAGGTATAGACAAAAGTATATAGGGATTGTAAGTTTAATAAAAGATGGCTGGAGAGTAAGTTAATAATTTGCACTTTAGTGAAAAAAATTGGCTGTGGATTATCAGTTCACTAAACATATACTGATATATATTTTTGAAACTTTTAACAATTTTTTTTATTATAATTAGAAAAGTTAAGACATTTTAAGCGTATTTTGTCGTTTAATGTCGTAGGATGAAAGGATTAGAATGGCTTTTGAGTCTTCAATGGGAAAATGGACGCAAAACAGATATTTTTGTTTAAAAAAACACAAGACAAGATAAGTTTGTTCTAAAATGAAATTAATAACTGATAATTATATTTTATAGCTATTAAGCTATTATATTAAGAAATTTATATTGTTTGATGTGCAATATTAGCCTACTGAAATTTTGAGATAGCCATTTGTTCAAAAGCGGTCCAAAGATCCCATAGCAAAGCCTTTGAGGTTGACACAACCCCCCGGAGTCTGGGCGCCAGGGTTGTAATTTATTCCCCGGAGGCGTATAAGCTTTTATGGAAGGTGTGGTAATTTTAATTTTAGAGGAAACTCATTTGATTGGAAATGTATAGTTCTAGTTCCTTTTTTGAGTCGAAATGGATGTAGGGAAGCTAGATCCCCCCCCTCCCTGACAACCTGTTTTTCTCCAAACGTATCCGATCAAAATTGTGACATAGCCATTTTGTTCGCAATAGTCAAAATAGCATATAACAGTGGCTTCAAGGTTGACACAATCCTCCAGAGCCCAGGTGCAAGGGTTGTAAGTTATGCCCCGGGCATATAAGGTTCTTATGGAACGGATGGTCGTATAAACTTCGGATCGGATGGGCTCGTTAGATTGGAAGTCGGAAGATCTAGTGCCCTTTTAAAGAGTCAAAAGTGAAAGAAGGAGAACCAGCCTCCCCCACAATCCCCAAGACAGATCCAGTCAAAATTTTTAGAGAACTATTTTCTTTGAACTTCATTTCCCAAATAGACAATGAGGCTTTCAGGGAATGTTGATGAGAGTACTGAACTAAATCAAAGCATGTTTTCCACGAAAAAGATTATGTCAATAAAAAACGAACAGAAATTAACTCGAAAACTTTTCCTCATAACAAGTTTTTCACAGGAAAGTAAAGAGCTCCTTTAAGCCGAAATGAGCAGAAATAAAGTCAAATAATCTTCCAAGCGTAAAACTGCCACAAATCACTATCAATGAATAAATGAAACTCAAAACGACCAGAAATTACAATAAATAGCCCAGTCAAACTCAAATCGAGCAGAAATTAATAACCAAAGTAGGGATGATAACTCCCATCCCTTCTCAAGATTAAATAAAACAATAAACTTTTTTCAACTCAAGACCGGAACATAATTTGCCTGAGTAGGGATATTAGCCCTACTCAGGCTATTAACTTCTGCACGTTTTGAGTTTGACTCCGCTATTTATTGTATTTTCTGGTCGTTTTGAGTTTCTGTTATTTATTGATAGTGATATGTGGTAATTTTACGCTTGGAAGATTATTTGACTTGATTTCTGTTCATTTTTGGCTTAATGGAGCTCTACTTTTCTTTGAAAAACTTATTGTGTTGAAAAAGTAGTTTTTTGAATTAATACAATAAACTAGAATGTATGTGTGTGCGTGTATTGTATGCATTACTAAATCGCCAATAAACTCTAAAAAATTCTTGAATTATATTCTTATGAAGGTTATATACATAAAAATTTCTCTCCCCTCCTCCAAGGCTCTCTTGATACTTTTCGCATGGGGGGAGGAAAATTTTCTGGGGGGTATTTTTTCGAGGGCGATTACCCTGAGGGAATTGTCTGTGGGAGAGGGAAAGGAATTTTCCAGGGGAATTTTCTGTGGGGATTTTTGACGAAAGGGGGGGGGGAGATTTCCGTAGGGAGGAATTCTCCGAGAAAAATTTTCCACGACGTTGGTTTTTCTGGGGGCATTTTCCAAATACTTCTAAATTTAAATTTATTTTTAATAAATTTAATTAAAATTTAATTAAATTAAAATTTAAGAAAAGACGATTGTTTTCAATAAGCGAGATTGGATTTTTGTTGTTTCTCATCTCTTTCATTTACTCTTTCATTCACTGGCCATAGACCCGTTTTGTCGTCTTTATATTGATTTATTTTTTTGCCGCCTTTGTTTTCAACAGGGCCTATTTAGATAATATGGGGCCCTTCCCAGGGGGGAGCCAATTAAGTTGTTAAAATTACAGCTTATCCTCATAACTGTATTTAGTGACTTTCCAGGCATTTCTATACCATCTATAATGGAAATCAAACATGATTTGTTTTTAGGAGGCTAATATTATTAGAAGAAGGCTGCATTACCTCAAATATAAATTTTGTACTTGTGTATTATTTTAATTAAATTAATTAAATGAAATTAATGAAATTAAATGAAATGAAATTAAATGAAATTAATTAAATTAATTAATTAATTTAATTAATTAATTAAATAATTATATTTTAAGTACATTTTAATTAAATGTTTTATAGATAGAGGTGGTTAGGGTAGGTTAAGTTAGGTATTTGATATAACACCCCCCCCCCCACTAATGTGAAAACATATAGCCCAAACTTACCCCAAACCCCTTATCTTACCAAACTTACCAAAGAGCCCCTTATCCTGGAAAAATATAATTGCCTCTCTTTTAGACACTATCTCCTATCACTATGCGTAGCAAACTAAATTGAGCTTTGTCTTTGTGGCTATGAAACCGGATTTTCTCAGCAAAATTCTTGAGTGTGCTCTGAATTGAATCAATTGAATAATGAACAAGTACCAAATATTTAATTAAAATGTACCTGCATCGTAGTTTGTTTCACGAAAGAGCCTAACTTCACTTATTGAGTGTGTTCTGAATAATACACAAGTACCATAAATTTTACTGCATTTCATGGTGGTGTTTTCAGCTTCCGGTCGAGAAAAATAAAAATAAATTTGAAAAAAATAAAAATAAAAATAAAAAATTAAAAATTTGGAAAAATAAAACAAGTGAAAGCACTGTCCCTAAGATCAATGAATTAAATAGACGTTTGTTAATACAAGCATTTGAGACAGAGCAAGTAGAAAACTGTAAGAAACTCATTGGTTTAACTTAAAAAGAAAATATTAGCTACCCCAGCACCGTATCCAGAATTTTGTTCGGGGGGGGGTGTCGGTACACGAGAAAAATTTAAAAACGTAGTAAAAATTTGTTTATATGCATTTTTGTGACGTTTTCGCGAGTAGGACAAACATTTCAGTGGGGGCCAAACTCCTACCCCCCCCCCCGCCAGAGACCTTGAGTTAACCCCTACGATTCATGGTCTGATAAAAACACAACTTAAGCTCTGCGATATTATCAGTTATGTAGTTATCAAGAGTAACAAAATTCCCAAAGTCATCAGTCTTCTTTTCTTATCATAATATCATCTGAATTTCAATGCCATCTAGCCAGATGGTTTTTTGTTATTGTAGTACTACCCAAAAGGGCTTCTGCATAAATATCCTGTCTCTTTTGTCAAAATGTCAACCCTTCGAACGCAGGTGGTTGAGTCAACCCGCTGAGCAGCGCTTTAGATAAATTTACTTGATTGTGCAAACCTATCCATGTGAGAAGTCCAATGCTGAATTCATTTGTGAATGATATTTGGAAAGTATTTGTATACGGGGCTGACTTTATGGTGAACAATATTTTAGCTTAGTTGGCTTCTTGTGCAGCCTACCTGACATATAAATTCTAACGCTGGTCAAATTTCAGCTTTGGACATGCACGTCTGAATTGAAGGCCTCTGGGTCTGCCCCCTCAATCCTAAATTATGCCAAATTTTTGGAAATTCCTGTTCAAATACGAGTAATATTCCCCTCCTCCTCTGTGAACAAAAAATACTGCCCCCTGTACTCCACCTTGTGGTAAAAATGTACTATTACCCTCCCCCCTCTGTAAGAAATTCCTGCTTACCTGCCTCGTTCAGGGGGGCTTATTAATTTCAAACAAAAGACTTGCACAAATTGAAAGATCAGTGTGTTTTTATTTTGAAAAGCTTTTTTCGAACCTTTAATTTTTAATGTTTTCTTGGAGAAGACGAATAACGCCCCTTCAATTAACACGGCCATGTCTTCATTAGGTTTTTTTTAAATATCGCCCGTGCCTTTTAGTTTAGGCAACTAAAAGAAAAGTTTTTTTTAGGCAACCCCAGTCTCCTTTGGTATTTTTTAAGGCTCAAAAAGGGAAATCAGGTGGATTTGAAATCGCTTTTTTCAGTAAAGTTTGTTTTTTGATGAACAAAAAGTTGTTTTTGCTCGGCCCGCTTCGGCTGAAAAAGCCATAATGAAAGTCGGTGCATCATGAGTCGTTGCGTCATCAGTGGGTGCGTCATCAGTCAAAATAGTCGGTGCGTCATTAGTTTATTGTCTCTTCAAATTTTTACCGATTCCAAAAATCCCCTCTTAGCTAAAACTACTTGAGTCGTCACGTATGTTTTGTTCCTTCATATTTTCATTGACTCCTCAAAACCAAGAACAAACCAATAATGGGTCTTAATTAAAAAAAAGAAAAATTGAATCGTCACTTATTTGTCGTCTCCTAAAATCTTTTATTGACGCCTTCAGAAAATTAAAAAATTAAATAAGGTCCCTTCAATTAAAAATACTCGAACCGTCAGGTATCTCTTCAAATTGGCTCTGATTTGTTGAAGAAGGCAAATAAATTTCTATGAATTATACGTATTGGACTTATTATGTATTTGTAATCTGTATATTTACTGATACCTTTGGAAAGACATATAAAGGCCCTTCAATGAGAAATACTTAGCCTACTCTGCAAATCTGTGCTGCGTGATAGATGCGATTGTTCCTCTCTTACTGCCCAAAACATTACGCTGGTCTACGAATTAACGACACTTCTTAAAAACAAAGGTCCTTGAATCGGCCGTGCGACAGCTGGGATCGAACCCCAGGCTCGTGACACCAAGTGGAAATCAGTTGACTGTATCACCATAGGCACGGCGTTTTTACAGAATGCTACCATCGTTACCAGAGAGAAAGTAGAACTTAGTTTCTCGACACCGATGGAGAGTCTTGTTGCCACGTTGCTGTGGCAACTAAAGAATGGTAAATTTGTACAACTTGAATTAATATTGCGAAAGGCAGGTTTGAACCGGAGAACCGTCTGTTCAGAGGCACGGTTCGATCCACTGCGCTGTCAGAAAGTCAGACCTTACGCTCCTTTGGTAGGGTTCCGAAATTTCTAATGGTACCCACAGACTAAAGTTTCTGCAGTCTCATGGTTTGAGGGTACTCGTTAATTAACATATTACAATGGAAAATAAACAATGGAAAACGCGCACGAATTTTTTTTAACTAAACGATTTTTTATGGTACAAACTATGTTAGATAATTTTTAATGCTATTTGATACTATGAATGTTTAATATAGAAATTAGGTACTTATTGACTCTCTTTATGGATGTAAGATCTAGCATATAGTTGGATATGTTGCCAAGGAAATAATATGCCCCAGGCTGATTTGTTCCTCTGGACGAGATCAGTGATATTGTTATCAAATCGCCAATAGCAGTGGTTTGAACTGGGGTGGGGAGGGAAGCCACCCTAGTGTTTTTGTACCTTCTGGATTTTGAAAAATACTTTATGGAGGTATTTCCTTTGGAGGTAATGCTTCTTTTGTACTGTAATTTAAAGAACCAGGAACAAAATTGCCTCCCTAGCTTTTTAAAAATACATCCCCCAATACATTTCTTGAATTGTCGCCACTAATCAGAGGGTTTATTGGTCTTGAAATAATGTTAAGAACGTTCTCCAAGACGTTCTCCAGATTGACTTTGTAACTTAAAGGAGATGCATTGTACATTGGCACTGACTTAGTTGTGGCGATTAATGAGGTCTACAAAGAAATCCTAGGTGTTTTGAATCCTTGTGATTTTGTTTCTGCACAAAATTTGATCCATCAGATTATCATCTATCCAATGGCAAGGATGATATATTGCCGGATATTTTGGCAATATATCATGCAAACAAATAGCAAGTGAAGCTTTGAACAGATTGGGTGAATTGAAGTGTATTTAGTGTTGAACTCAGTTGGCTCGATGCTTTAGAAAGATGTGTAAGTTTTAGGTGTATTTTCACGTCGAGAAAAAGACAGTTTTTTTGGCCACTTAGCTTGTTTCTACTCAGCAAAATGCAATTGCCAAACTAGTCCACAATTAAAATGAACACAAACTCAGTTTGGAACTTGAAAGAAATTTGCTACCGCGCAGCATTATGCCCTCTGAAACTGGAACAGCGTATAAATAGCTCTTCGATAGTTCTTAACCGATTGACCATCTCTGAATTCCCGCCCGATAGCATTTTGGCCCCATTTGAATCATATTTTTGTTTCGCGGCACACAATATGGCGAAAATTGGCCGTGCTATGGAGCAATTACGACGATTGGTTGAATATATCTGCCCCCCCCCTCCCATGATAAGAAAAAGAAAAAAAGTGACATAAAACACGTATGGAATCAATGAAGCTGGGGGCTATATACCTAACCCTTCGATAGTTCTGAACCGATTAACTATCTCCGAATTTTTAATCACAGCCTTTTAGCCCCAATTGGGCCGAATACGTAAGTGTAACCTGTTAATATTTTTGACGTTTCTATTTGAAAATAGACACATTTTTCTACTTAAAAAGATAAAAACTAAGTATGTAAAATCGTCGGCACAACCTTGAACATTCGCTGGTTGCCGTTTGTAGGGGTGTTTAACTTTCTGTCGCCATATCCAGCACATTTGATTTCAAATATTTAGTTTGGATTGTTACGAAGAAGTGTTGGAATCTCGAAAACTTTTGAGACCAAGGAAATTTCACACAAGTTTACTTATTTTCATTAATTTTATAAAACGCATTAATAAACAATAATATTTGATTTTTAGAAACATCTTCATATAAAACTTTTGTTGCGTATCCCCCCCCCATCCCTCTGAAAAAAAACAGACACAAAAAACTGAGTGAAGTAGTTTTCATGGTTGATGATAATGATTTTTAATCATGCGTTAAATAAAAGAATAAAAAAAAAAATCAAGTGAAAGTAAGGAACAATATTAAAACTCAAAACAAACTTAAATTATTCTGGGTACTGGTGTATTATTCAGAACACACTCAATAAGTGAGGTTAAGTACTTTCGTGAAACAATCTACGATGCAGGTACATATTATGAGAAAATCCGGTTTCATAGCCACAAAGACAAAACTCAATTTAGTTTGATGCGCGTAGTGATAGAAGATAGTGTCTGAACATGGATTTTGAAATGAAGATTTGGGATTTGCCAAAGACTGAGAAAAAGGCAATTAGATTTTTCCAGGATAAGGGGTTGTTACCCACAACAAAACAGTGCGTCAATGGACACAAAATGACTGTTTATTTGCACATTAGCGCTATGTATTTGCACGTGTTGGAATCTCGAAAACTTTTGAGACCAAGGAAATTTCACACAAGTTTACTTATTTTCATTAATTTTATAAAACGCATTAATAAACAATAATATTTGATTTTTAGAAACATCTTCATATAAAACTTTTGTTGCGTATCCCCCCCCCATCCCTCTGAAAAAAAACAGACACAAAAAACTGAGTGAAGTAGTTTTCATGGTTGATGATAATGATTTTTAATCATGCGTTAAATAAAAGAATAAAAAAAAATTCAAGTGAAAGTAAGGAACAATATTAAAACTCAAAACAAACTTAAATTATTCTGGGTACTGGTGTATTATTCAGAACACACTCAATAAGTGAGGTTAAGTACTTTCGTGAAACAATCTACGATGCAGGTACATCTTATGAGAAAATCCGGTTTCATAGCCACAAAGACAAAACTCAATTTAGTTTGATGCGCGTAGTGATAGAAGATAGTGTCTGAACATGGATTTTGAAATGAAGATTTGGGATTTGCCAAAGACTGAGAAAAAGGCAATTAGATTTTTCCAGGATAAGGGGTTGTTACCCACAACAAAACAGTGCGTCAATGGACACAAAATGACTGTTTATTTGCACATTAGCGCTATGTATTTGCACATTAGGGGGGGGGGTGCATTATATCAAATACCAAAATTAACCTAACCTAACCACCTCTATATATAAAATATTTAATTAAAATGTACCTGCATCGTAGTTTGCTTCACGAAAGAACCTAACTTCACTTATTGAGTGTGTTCTGAATAATACCCAAGTAACTTATTCTGTATACAGAAATAGCTCTTTACTCTCTTAAAACCCCTTTTTACTTTCCAAGTCACTGTAACAAGTTACCACTCTTTACAAGTCATTGTAAATAGTGACTTGAAAAATCCTTAAATTCGTTTGGTGGAAACGAAACTAAACGACATCTGTAAATATGCATTTAATCTTATCAAACAGTTCGGGGTAACGAACTCGGAGCGACCCGGCTCAACAGTAAACGAAACTCTAAAAAACGGAATTTTGATGCTAAAATATACATCAAAAGAATCAGATTTTCATGCTGATTTTAAATATATAAGTTTCATCAAATTTAGTCTTTGTCATCAAAAGTTACGAGCCTGAGAAAATTTGCCTTATTTTAGAAAATAGGGGAAACGCCCCCTAAAAGTCACACAATCTTAACGAAAATCACACCATCGCATTAGGCGTATCAGAGAACACTGTAGTAAAATTTTCAAGCTCCTATCTACAAAACTGTGGAATTTCGTATTTTTTGCCAGAAGACAAATCACGGGTGTGTGTTTATTTGTTTGTTTGTTTTTTTTTGTTTTTTTTCTTTTCCCCAGGGGTCATCGTATCGACCAAGTGGTCCTAGAATGTCGCAAGAGGGCTCATTCTAACGGAAATGGAAAGTTCTAGTGCCCTTTTTAAGTGACCAAAAAAATTGGAGGGCACCTAGGCCCCCTCCCACGCTCATTTTTTCTCCAAAGTCAACAGATCAAAATTTTGAGATAGCCATTTTGTTCCGCATAGTCAAAAACCATAATAACTATGTCTTTGGGAATGGCTTACTCCCCCACAGTCCCTGGGGGAGGGGTTGCAAGTTACAAACATCGACCAGTGTTTACATATAATAATGGTTATTGGGAAGTGTACAGTCGGTTTCAGGGGATTTTTTTTTGGGGGGGGGGTGGGGTTGAGGGGAGGTTGCTATGTGGGAGGATCTTTCCATGGAGAAATATGTCATGGGGGAACAGAAATTCAATGAAAAGGGCGCAGGATTTTCTAAAATTACTATAAAAAAACAATGAAAAAATAAAGATGGAAAAGTTTTTTTCAATTGAAAGTAAAGAGTAGCATTGAAACTTAAAACGAACAGAGATTATTACGCACATGAGGGGTTCTAAAAATACTTTAGAATAAAGAGCGAGGTATCTAGGAGGAGATAAATACCTCGCTCTTTATGCTATAGTATTTTTAGTAATTTCAACTATTTATGCTACGGTCTTTCTGATTCAGGGGTCATTCTTAAAGAATTGGGACAAAACTTACGATTTAGTGTAAAGAACGAGGTATTAACGAGGGTGCAAACCCTCTCATATACATAATAAAAATTAAAGAATATAAAAGTTTGTTACGTAAGATAATTCTTAAGTTACGTATATTTTTTACTAATAGAAAAATTTGTTAAAAATTAAAATTTATAGTTGCCTTTTTATGTAACCGAAAAATTGCATGGCAACTAGGCCTCCTTCCCCATCCCTTATTTCTCAAAATCGTCTGATCAAAACTAAGAGAAAGCCATTTAGCCAAAAAAGGAATTAATATGCAAATTTCATTTTAATAATTTATGTGTGGAGAGCCAAAATCAAACATGCATTAATTCAAAAACGTTCAAAAAATAAATAAAAAACTAGTTTTTTTAACTGAAAGTAAGGAGCGACATTAAAACTTAAAACGAACAGAAATTACTCCGTTTATGAAATGGGTTGTCCCCTCCGCAATCCTCGCTCTTTACGCTAAAGTTTGACTCCTTGCCACAATTCTGCTTTTTAATACAATTAAAAGCTTATCCTCATTCAGCGATTGGTAACATGCCCACCTTTCTGCTGATTTGTTCAATGATGTATCTTTTTTTTTTTTAATTTACCGGCTGCCCAGTTTCGCACCCTTGATCCAAGGGCTTCACTGATCAAGCTGATTTTTTTTTTCAACTGTTCTGGCTTAAGTACCCATCTTGAAATTTATATTCAATGGTATGTGCGGCAGTGGAGGCACCTGACAGTGCAAATTGTGGTTGGATACCCGTCGATCAGCCTCGTCAATTCAGAAGGGCACCAGCATTTAGGACTGACTAGACCCTACTAGATTTCTATGATCATCCTCTGTATACAAGACCGGAAAGAAAGAAAGAAATATCGCTCTTTAATAACTCAATGCTATTCTGTTGACTATGATTCTTTGCCTCAACGAAGTGGGTACCTTAGCCCAGCACCCCTCAGCCCAAAGGTAATCCCAGTGGTGGATCTGTCCCTCTTGCGCGCGGGGCAAGACCTTGATTAGAGCCCCCTTTTGTCTCCCAAAAATTTTCATTTATTAACACAATTCTAACACAAAATAACACAGAAAAACATCTACTTTATTAAGTAGGTGTAAAGATAAAACTCTAATTTATTTTTATAAGCATACAATTTCAAAATGATTGTATTATTTTTTATAACCGTTATGTTGTTCATTATAACCGTTAGATTTTTTTCTTTAAATTTTGCACCCTTAAAATTTGTGTTTCTGGGGCTACTGCCCCCTTCTGCCCCACATATAAAACCACCTCTGCATAATCCTCTGTACTTGTCTGATTATGACTATTCCCGATGTATACAAGCTTCAGAATTGGGCGCGGCCCAGTTTTTTTGAAATTTCACGCCCCTAAAATATCTGCGTCTCGGGCAACTGCCCCTTCTGTCCCACCCATAAAACCACCTCTGCATAATCTTCTGTACGTGTCTCATTATGACAATTCCTAATATACAAACTTCAGAGTTGGGTGCGACCCAGTTCTTTGAAATTTCGCTCCCCTAAAATTTCTGCATCTGGGGCAACTGCCCCCTCTGTTCCACCCATAAAACCACCTCTGTATAATCAGCTGTACGTGTCTTATTATGACAATACTGATGTACAAATTTCATTGTTGGGCGCGGCCCAGTTAAGACCTACTGAAGTATATACTTTTCCCGGAATAAAATTGCAGATCATGTTTACTTAAGATTATTCAAGATCAAGATTATTCAATTTGGACTTAATATTTCATTAAATCAAAGCTGCTATGTCACATGTGCATATTTGGATGAATGAATAAGCCTGATAAAAGCATAAATATGTTTATAGTCGGCATTTCCCACGAATTGAAATCAGTGTGAATGAATTGTGCATAATCCTTTCACTGTCTTTGTGATCACGAACAAAAACTCAAAAAGAGAGCTATTGGCTTGTAAGTCACAGTAAGAAATTTTATGTTTATATTACTATCTTGGATGAAGCTGTAAATTGTGATTATTGCTTTTTTTAATTTTAGCATGCTTAAGCTTCTTATAAAAACCCCCAGAGGGACATTAGACACGAACGACAAACAAAAATATTGCTTCGACGTTTGCGCGCAAATAACGTGAATTCTAATATTTGCCAGTGTCTGCAAAATTCCGAAAACTAATACTTTACTGAAAACTGATGTTGCTTGATAGCTATTTGTTAAGACATTTTATGTTTACATTACATCTTGGATGAAGGTGTAAATTATGATTATTGTGTCCATTTTTTATCTTTTCTTTTTTAGCAAGTTTCAGATCCTTATGAAGATCCCCAGAGGGACAGTAGACATCTATTCACACCTTTTCACGGTTCTTGAATTTGGTAAAAAATTATTTAATATTAATTTTATTTATTAATTTTAATTTAAACTTTATTAAGAACTTAAGACAAACAACAATTGTTCCTAGCATGTTTCAGATCCTCATAAAGACCCCCTAGAGGGACAATAGACTTCTATTCGCACCTTTTAACGGTTCTTGAATTTGGTAAAAATTATTTAATGTTAATATTATATATTAATTTTAATTAATGAATAAAACTTTATTTAAAACTTAAAACAAAAAAACTATTCCTTGCATGATTCAGATCCTTATAAAGACCCCCAGAGGGTCAGGAAACATCTATTCACACCTTTTCAAGATTCTTGAGTTTGGTAAAAATTATTTAATATTAATATTATTTATCAATCTTAGTTTAAACTTTTTTTAAAACTTAAAACCAACAAAAATTGTTCTTTCGTAGATTACCCGCAAATAACGTGACTCCTGATATTTCCCAGAATCTGCAAAATTCCCAAAACTAGTACTTTACTGAAAACTTATATGGTACTTATATGGTACTTACGAAGGAGTTAGGGAGATAGTTTTAAAAGAGGCAGTTAAATTAAGCCATTACGCAAGTCTGCGAGTTTGTGGTAGCCGTAAGCTCCAGTATAAACCTTAAATTTTTTTTAACTCTACTTGATATATCTAATCTTAAGACAACCGAAGCAAATTTCTTAAATATAGGAAACGGTATTTTTAAATTTCTTAAATGATTATTCAAATTAGTTTGGGATTTAAATTTAAATTAGTAAATCTCAACAACTGACTATTTTTGTTAAGTAATTGTTTCAAATCCACTTAATTCTCGAAAGACATTCTCGAAAGACTCGTAAGAAATAAACTTTAGTATTACTCAAAAAAATGCTTTGTTTGTATACTGTAAAAAGTGGACTTAATCGGTTTAATTTTCAAACAGACAAGGCTCAATAGTAACCGAAACTCTAAAAAATAGAATTTCGGTATCAATATTTACTTCAAAAGAATCGTATTTTTATGTTGATTTTAAATATATAAGTTTCATCAAGTTTAGTCATACCCGTCAAAAGTTACGAGCCTGAGAAAATTTGCCTTGTTTTAGACAATAGGGGGAAACACCACATAAAAGTCATAGAATCTAAACAAAAATCACACCATCAGATTCAGGGTATCAGAGAACCCTAATATAGAAATTTCAAGCTTCTATCTACAAAAAAATGGAATTTTGTATTTTTTTTTGCCAGAAGCCAGATCACGGATGCGTGGTTATTGGTTTTTTTTTCCAGAGGTGATCGTGTTGACCCAGTGGTCTTAGAATATCACAAGTGGGCTCATTTTAACGGAAATTAAAAGTTCTAGCTCCCTTTTTAAGTGACCGAAAAATTGGAGGGCACCTATGATCGTTCCATGGAGGAATTTAACATGAGGGAAGAGAATTTCCATGAACGGGGCGCAGGATTTTCTAGCATTAAAAAGAAAAGAAAAAAAAACAATGAGGAAAATACATAAAAAAAAATTTCAACTGGAAGTAAGGAGCAGCATTAAAATTTAAAACAAACAGAAATTATTACATATATAAGGGCGTTCGTCTCCTCCTCAATACCTCACTCTTTACGCTAAAATTTTTTTAGTAATTCCAACTATTTATTCTAAGGTTTTTGTGAATCTGGGATCATTCTTAAGAAATTGGGACAAAATACAAGCTTTAATGTAAAGAGCGAGGTATTGACCAGGGGGCGAACCCCCTCATACACGTAATAAAAATATACAAATATAGAAGTTCGTTACGTGTATTTATTACTAATAAAAACGTTCGAAAAAAATGAGAAGTTCTAGTTCTATTTTTAAGTAACCAAAAATTGAAGGGCAACTAGGCCTCCTCCCCCACCTCATTTTTTATCAAAATCGTCCGATCAAAACTATGAGAAAGCCATTTAGCCAAAAAAAAAATACAAATTTTGTTTTTAATATTTATTTGCGGTGAGCCAAAATCAAAACATACATTAATTCAAAAACGTCCAGAAATTAAATAAAAAAGCAAGTTTTTACAACTGAAAGTAAAGAGCGATATTAAAATTTAAAACGAACAGAAATTATTCCTTATTTGAAAGGGACCCTCCCCTCCTCAACGTCTCGCTCTTTACGCTAAAGTTTTTATTGTTTTAAAATGTAGAACTGTGACAAAGAGTCAAACTTTAGCGGAAAGAGCGGGACGTATACGGAATAATTTCTGTTCGTTTTAAGTTTTAATGTCGCTGCTTAATTTCTGTTGAAAAAACTTATTTAATTTTTTATTTTGGCCTAATAATGTACCAAAACCCTTATACTTGTTTTGTGTATCGAGAAAACCAGTACCAGTATCGCGAAACATTAAATAAAAGGCTACTTACTAATTCTGGGAATGGAACTTTGCCATTCATAATAACTGAGAAGGACTTTTTCAAGACTGCAACTTAATTAAATCCCAGCAATGGGTAATTTTATAAAATGGTTAAATTCTTTTATAAGTTAATTCTAAGATAAATTAGCATCCAAGGAATAGTTTAACCGTCAACCATTAGTTGTTATTATTAAACTCGTTACATTAAGATTATTTGTATAAGTGTTATGTTTTTCTCATTACTTTTTTAGTGTTGGGCGTTGGTATTAGTGTGATTTAGTTTCCTTGTATTCCTTCTGTATATGGCTGAAATGTTTTAAATACAATTATAGTTATTATGATAAGATCTCAGAAATCTTCAGTCTTGGCATACAACGTGAACATTCGCAAATTTACTGTATCACCCATTTGTTAGATAAACACACCTTAATCTTCACGATTTCCCATCCCTCCAACCTCCCCCCAGACGGTCGAATCAAGGAAACGACTGTTTTAAGTCAATTTGTGCAGGTCCCTGACGTGCCTACCAATTTGCATCGTCCTAGCACATTCAGAAGCACCAAACTCGCCAAAGCACTGGTACCCCCCCCTACAACTCCCCCAAAGAGAGCAGATCCGGTCCAGTTATTTCAATTACGTATCTAGTACTTGTGCTTATGCTTCCCATCAAGTTTCATCCCGATCTATCAGAACCTCAACCTCGGAACCTCCTTTTATTTAGAGAAATATACGAGAATTATGGTTATGGACGTTTCCTTTCTATTATGGAAGTATTCTGAATTTAAAGTAGCAAATTACGCGTATACGCTTGCCTGCGAAGAGCTGAGAGGTGTGGGAGTGTCACCTAATGGTAGTATTTGTCCGGAAACTCCCCATTCCCTTTTGCAACATTTAGCAATTGATAAACAGGGAGTTATCAAACTTGGAAGAGAGATATGTGGTAAGATTGTTAATTGTTTTGGCCGAAGTGTCCATCGTTTAGACCAATATTGGAGGCTTTAAATATCTGAATCCGTTCGAACAGTTTTTTTTTTACTCTCTGGAACTTCTACGACTACTAACAACTCGCTGAAGCACCAAGCCACCTAAGGCGAACAGCTGCATATGCTGCTCCTCCATTCCAAGCTATTAAAGGCCTTCATCTTTACACCTGCCTTAGAATTTCACAGCTCTCTTCCTTACTACATCCTTCCACCCCTTCGGGATTACCCACTTTTTTATTTGACCCTAGATAGTTAGCTGACAAGGACGATCTTTAGTAATCTGTCATTCTTCATCCGTAGAAGTGTCCTGGCCATCTCAATCTATCTCTCATTATAGCCCTAGAAAGTAGGATTGAATCACATTATTAGTGCAGCTTATAGTTAGAGATACCGTCAGTCAGACGTGTATCCAAAATAATCCGTTGGCAATTTCTCTGCATAACTTCTAGCAAATCCTCTCCTGTCATTCGGAGCGCCCCAAAATAATCCGTTGGCAATTTCTCTGGATAACCTCTAGTAAATCCTCTCCTGTCATTTGGAACGCCAACACTTCAGAACCATACTTGGCCAGTGTCATCACTATAACTTCCTATGTACTAATCTTGGTTCGCACACTTATTTTACATTTCTTTCAAAACGATTTTCTTCCTAACTCTTGGAACTGGAAAGTGGCAAATAGACACTAAATGTGTCTGTTCAGAAGAGCCCTGATTTTTTGTATTTTATAGGCTTGCTTTTTCGGCTGCCGTACTGATGCCGTACTATACTTCTAAAAAAAAAGACAACAAAAAAAAACAAACAAATAAATAAGCAACCAATTTACAGTTTTTGCGCCCAGAGCTTAGCTCTTAGTCGTGAGCACAAAAGAAAAAACACTTCGTTTGGAATGAGTTGTTGCAGAATCAAAAAATGGAAGTACAAGCCTATCTGAGGCAACTAGCCCCCCTCCCACGCTCTTTTCAACCCTCCCCTTCTACCCTCAATGACACCCGATTTGAGTTTTGAGATTGTAATTTTGTTCAAAATGGTCGAAAGGTCCAATAGGTATGGCTCCAGAGATGACCTGCCTCCCACAGACCCTGGGGCAAGAACTGCAAATTGTTTTAAAATAAAGTGGCTTGAATACAGCTCGTACTCTTCCATATAACATGAGAGGCTCTTGGTTACATTTTCATTCAACGCATTAATACTATCCTATTTTTACTCCTGAGTAAACTAGTGAACTCGATTTCTTGATTCTCTTTGTAGACTATTCGACATTCAACGGGCGCTGTTTGTGGTGGCCAGAATCTTCCGCGGGTATCATGCCAGTCTGGAACAATTCCAGAGCCATACCTTGATCAAAAAGAGGTGTGGCAGGTCTATATAGATGGGCCATGGGTTCAATCCAAATCCTTAGAACTATACCAATTACCAATTTTGATCATATTCCGCTGGTGCCATTATCTTAAGAACAATATTCCAGATGCGATCTTCTGGGTATAATTTTCTCCTGGTAAAATCTCGTTGTTTGCAATTGTAGAGATGCTGTTATTCTCCGTAAAATTTTAAGTGGAATCTTGGATTCCACTTAGGATTGGGATTTCCACTTGGATTGGGTGGAATCTTTATGTGTGTAATATCCCTAGTTCAATCATCCAGTTGGAACCTTCCGGGTGCCATCGTTTGTGCTCATCATAGAAAAAAAACATAGGGGTCCTTTGGGGCCAAATATCTAGAGCCAAACGATAAGCAAGTCGTCCAATAGGATGGAGGAGGAGCGTGAACTGCTGTGTTGGCCCTTTGCTCAAGCAAGATCGTAAGGCGCCCGGGTCTTCTGCTCTCGCAATAAGTCTGACCGAAGTAAGGTTACTTAAACGGAGGATTCAGGATGTTTGATAATGTAAAATGTGTTTAATTGTGAAGTTGGTGAAGTTTGCTTCTATTATAAAAGATATATAGCATTTGGCTCTCAGAATATTATAAATCATATCCTTATTTTAAAAAAATGTGTTTATTATAGATTACTATCCTTATAAAGCTTGGTGTGATTAGGTGCTCGGATGTTTAAAAAACTGACGAATAAGTCATTTGTCCTCTAAGAGGCTCCCTTACGAATGCCCTTACCTGTTCTTATGATTGCTCTTACCTGTCCTTACGAATGCCCTTACCTGCCCTTACGAATGCCCTTACCTGCCCTTGCAAATGCCCTTACCTGTCCTTACGAATGCCCTTACGAATGCTTTTAAAAGTGATCATTTGACCGCTCATTGCAATTTCTTTAAATTATAAAACTTTAAAAGCACCGAATGCCTACCGGAAGAGAACTTTCAACCCATCCCCGAGCCATGTGAGCGTAAATAGGCTAAAACAGCGTGTCAAGCATTACCAGACATTTCCGTGGGATTTACGACATTTAAATGGACTGTTACGCCTAGGTTCCATCATTTAACTAATCAGGGCTATGGGAATGGGACAAAACCGCAAGTCGACAGTTTTCCTGCCTGTTTCTTTACAAGTAGCAACTTTAGTACCATTTCGGTGTTTGCTATGGTAAAGCGTCGTTTTTGTGCATATTTTGGTTTCTCACGAAAATGAACCGATGTTTCAACAGTCCAATGTTTTGTGATTTATTAGCAATAAACGTTTAGTTAGTATTAAATACAAAAAAACAACTCTTTTTTAACTGGAAGTAACGAGCGATATTAAAACTTCAAACGAACAGAAATTATTCCTTATACGAAAGGGGCTGTCCCCTCCTCAACGCCCCGGTCTTTACGCTAAAGTTTTTATTGTTTTAAAAAGTAGAGTTGTGACAAAGAGTCAAACTGTTCGTTTTAAATTTGAATGTTACTTTTTACTTCCAGTTGAAAAGCTTGTTTTTTTAATTTAATTTCTTTTTTTTAAAAGTGCTGGGATATCCACCGTCCCCTTCATAGAAACTATCTTCCCCCATAAGAAATTCCTCCATGGAAATATTCTCTCACGTAACCCAATCCCCCCAACCCCATCAGAAAAATCCCCCTGAAAACGTCTGTATGCTTACCAATAACAAATACTATATGTAAACCATGGCTAAAGTTCATAACTTACAGCCCTTCCTCCGGGGAATGTAGGGGATTAAGTCGTCCTCAAAGTCATAGGTATTAGATATTCCGACTATGCTGAACAAAATTGATATCTCAAAATTTTGATCAGGTGACTTAGGGAAAGAATGAGCGTAGGAGGGGGCCTAGTTGCCGTCCATTTTTTTCGTCACTTAAAAAGGGCGCTAGAACTTTTAATTTACGTTCAAATGAGCTCTCTCGAGAAATTATAGGATTACTCGGTCGATAGATCACCCCTGGAAAAAAAACACAAAAAACAAATAACCCGCATTCATGATTTGTCTTCTGGCAAAAAATACAAAATTCCACATTTATGCAGATAGGAGCTTGAAACCTCTTCAGTGAAGTTCTCTGATACGTGAATCTGATGGAGTGATCTTCATTAAGATTCATTCATGACTTCATTAATGACTTTTAGAAGTATGTTTTCCCCTTTTTTCGAAAATAAGGCAAATTTTTTCAGGCTCGTAGCTTTCGATGGGTAGGACTAAACTTGATGAAATCTATATATTTAAAATCAGTATAAAAATCAGATTTTTGTGATGTATCTGTTGGTATCAAAATTCCTTTGTTTAGAGTTTCGATTACTATTGAGCTGGGTCGCTCCTCTACAGTTCGTTACCACGAACTGTTTGAAAAGGCCCGTTTTTGTCACGTCCCTCTCCTCTTTCAGGACTTGGGCCCTCATCAATGATGGACTCAGGCTTCGGTCCTTGGAAATTCACCTGACGTTACCTCCTTTTCCACTCATCTTGCTAATGATAGTGTACAGCCTGGGCCTTTGACCCTTCCACACTTGTTGTCATGAAGTTTCTTTTTTTACTGCCATCCTTTGGATCTGTATCCATCCTTTGGATTCCTAAACATGTTTTAAATATACAAAAGTTTTAGGTTCTAGCTTGAATAGTTTAGCCGTAAATTCACTGGAAGGATAGTTAAATGGATAAAGATCGAGGTGGGTTACTGGGTTTGAGCTCCTCCCCCAAATTTTTTGTCCAGCTCATAAAAACGTGTAAAAATGCGTATAAACAATTTATTGATATGTGTTTTAAAGTTTTTTGTCCCCCTTCTTAATATATATATATATATATATATATATATATATATATATATATATATATATATATATATATATATATATATATATATATATATATATATATTGAATATGTTTGAATAAGGCATAAGCTTTTCGATATCTCTTTTTGGATCACAAAACCATAGAATTTAAATAGGCTTTGTCAAAGTATATGGGTCTAAATCCTAAAAGACATTTAGAAATCCATTCTTCAAAATTTAACTTTAGATAACAGTCAACTACAATGACATTAGCCATTTTGAAATGTCAACTAAGGATGGTCATAAATACCATTGAAGAATGCATGGTATTTTTCCTTGGGTAGCAAAGGTATGCAAAGGGTCTGTACTCAGGTAGTTTTAGGTTCACATGAACATTTCGTAGGCATAAAATTTTTGTTCAGTTTGTGAATCGAATCTGTCGTGGTAAGTTGAAAACTACGGAAATGATCAATTGTTATCAACCTCTGTTTATGAGACGACCGGCAAAAAAGCCAAGACCTTGTAAGGAGAATATGGATATATTGACGAATTTTAATCTGGTGGCAAATCAATGTAGGGTTGCCGCTAATATGAATACTGGTGAGTTTCTGCCAATTCATTAGCTAGATGTACTAGAAGACTTTGATTAAGATTACATATAGGACAGAAATAAAATAAGGGTAATTTTTTATTGTTGTGGTTGACTCACCAGATAAAACATAAACATAGGCCTACCACTGGACAGGCTTTTTAGCAAAGGTAATCTTTGACTCAGGGCAGAAGTCAGGAAAAATTTATACCATTAGATTCTCTGTTCAGTGTTCACTCCAAACATAATAATCACTCCCTTTGCAATTGCGCCAAAGTACCATGGCTAGATACAACCCTAGCCTATATTCAAAAGGTTGCTGATGTTGTGGGCTTGCTATTATCATTTGTATTGATTTCTGTCAACACTGGCTCGTCTTGCCAATTAAAAAAAATTAAGTAGCAAACCTTTGTAAATAGTTTAGGGCTATATTTACCCCATTAGGGGGGATGTGTGGCACAATTGTGGTGACGAGAATTACTAATAATAATTGCTGTCATCAAATATGTTGCGAATTCCAATCACGCGATTAATTTGATAATTTCGCGAGGGGCCTCGCAGAAAAAGCCGTGGAATGTACGGCTAGGGTTTCCAAATGTGGCGCCCCTCTTTATGTGGAACGGGGTCAGTGGTTGTAAAACTGTCAAAACTCCCTAAAATCGCTAAAACTCCCTTTGTTAGCAGCACCCCTCGTCGTTCTGCGGTTATTATCTGCCGTCTTGTAGAAACCATATTTCCGCTGAACCCTAGCATTCACATTGTTACTGCACTTGCTGGAGGCTACATTATTATTGCTTATACTTTTGCATTATTATTGATTATAATATTTGAAAAGAGGTATATCTTTTTCTACCTTATTTATGCCCAATACTACACCTTTACAATCTTTCAGAAACACTCCAAACAGCCTATACTAATCTTTACCTCCGCAAATTTGATTTTGGGGTCTTGAAGAGGTTCCTTCAGTACATGGTGGCATACGATTCAGTACATTTTTGGTAGTAGAACCTTAAAAAAACGAAATAGTACCCCTTACCGCCTAACGGGACCATATATATATATATATATATATATATATATATATATATATATATATATATATATATATATATCGTAAAACTATCTTTCTGAAATTTTTTGTAATGCTCTTGTGTCTTAAAAACTCCCCCCCCCCCTTCAATTTCAAGTTAATTCCCAATATTACTAATTTTTAACGATTTGTATGATTGAGTAAGTTTCCGCATAATCAATTAAATCATACTTCACTTTCATTATCCCTGGTACTTCAAAAAACTGTTAGGATTGTTTGAAGAGATGTTTTTTACACAATAAAACATCATATGAACAATAATGTTCCATTATTATCTTAAATTACTGAACTCTTAAATTTTGAAGCTTATATTAATAATAGAATTAAAAACAGATTTATTTAAAAACAAATCTATTAATTATAGATTTAAAAACAGAGTTGTAGGTGAAGAATACCTTGCCGGATAAAAAAAAGATAGACTTGTTTTGGAAATTAAGTATTTTCTCCTAAGTTGGAACTTGATCATTACCGGTTTGTCTATCAAATAGCTGCTTTGAATATTCTTAAAACCCAACTTATATTTCTTTTTTGATCTAGACTGTTTAAAATTGGAATAAGAAGTTAAAAAAAAAATTACAATGATAGTCACCAGGTGGCAACTCTGTCCAAAAACCGATTGATACCATCTCGAGCCCTATTTGGGATGGCTTTTCCCCTGTCTTAGATTACTGCATTCTCAATACGTCAAGTTTATGTCAATGTCGTGGATATGTCAAAATGTAGTAATATCAAATGATGGATCGACCCAGAGAGCTTATTGTAGGAGTGGTCATGAGCGTCGCAAAGTCTATCTGTTTAATCTTACTCTATTGGAATGCGCTTTTTTGAATCTAGTTATGGTATGGATCTTGCTTAAGGCTTTTCACTTTTTTGTTCAGCTATGTAGTAGAGCTAATATACAAATAAAACTTGAATCTTGATGCACACGTTTCGTATTTCAAAATAGAGTTCTCTCGTTTACGCTAATCATAACAATGTGTATGTTTAAATATTAAGGGGCTTTCTTCCTCTGAGATTGATCTGAAAGTACCAAGGACAGTGATATGAAATATTGGTAAAGTACAAACTCACACAACCATGTAACGGTGCCACTTTCCTTCGAAAATATTATCGCCTTTGGGTAGTACAAACTACCCAAACGCATTCCTTCGAACATATTGTTGTCTTAGGGAAGTATAAACTTACACAACCGTGTAAAGGTGCCACTTTCCTTTGAACATATTGTTGTCTTTGGGAAATACAAACTCACACAACCATGTAAAGGTGCCACTTTCCTTCGAGCATATTGTTGTCCTTGAAAAGTACAAACTCACACAACCATGTAAAGGTGCCACTTTCCTTCGAACACATAGTTGTCTTTTGTAAGTAGAAGCTCACACAGCCATGTAAAGGTGCCACTTTCCTTCGAACATACTGTTGTCTTTGGGAAGTACAAACTCAAACAACCATGCAACGGTGCCACTTTCCTTCGAACATGTTATTGTCTTTGGGAAGTATAAACTCACACAACCATATAAAGGTGCCACTTTCCTTCGAACGTATTGTTGTCTTTGAAAAGTACAAACTCACACAACCATGTAAAGGTGCCACTTTCCTTCGGACATATTGTTGTCTTTGGGAATCAAAAGGTTGTTAATGTTTCAACCATTAACGACGAAATACGTCATCAAATTTAACTAAATCGTTTGCTTATTTATATCAAGGTTCAACGTGACAACACTGACGAAAATGTGGTGCTGCCCAGAAAGCTCACAATTTTGAAACAACAAAAGGAAAATACTTCTGCTAACAACTTACCGCACCCCCAGGCGCCTGAGGCAACCACAGTTACGCCTGCCTTGCCTCCATCCCAATCTACTTCAAAGCCTCCCTCTTTAAAACCTCCAGAGAAGTTCCTATTTCCCTTTGTCCTTTCTTTGTGATATCCGCTGATCTCAACCGTTGACGCCCCGCTTTCTGTTTAGCCCTAGGCGGTTGGCCGAAAAAGTCCTTGACACTTGAAGGGGCTCGTATCTACTATAAATTAAAAAATTGTGATCGAACAATGCACTTTTTTCCCCACCACCCCAAGTACAAAAATCTAGTTGTCAAGGGTGCATCCAGCAATCTTTTTTTTTGGGGGGGGGGGTACATAAAAGAAACTTTAAAAACGTATCAGAATTTTTTTTATATGTATTTTTGTTACGTTTTTACGAGCTAGGCAAAAAATTCTCAATTTTAACTTTTTTTTTAAAGTATATAGAATTGAGCAAGTTTCAACTTAATCAATTCAAAGAATCACTTGAATTGAACTCCTTTATACTTGAAAAAACTGTCAGCATTTTCTGGAGACGCCACAAGTTTCTAAACTCATCACGTCAATACCTTTCAATGATCTTAGCTCTACAGACTAGAAGGAACCCAGAGGCTAAAAAGACTTAACTACCGTGAGGCATTATTTTCGAGAGAGTAGGTTAACACAGACTGAAATCGCCTATAAATCACACTTCACAATAAACAAATTAGTAAACCCTCATTTTTTTCCTGGGAAAAGTATGTCATACGACTAGATAATCTACTGACAATTTCAAAGACTTTTCTGTGACGAATCTAAAGTCAAAGGTCTCGACGGGGTCCCGCTGGGCTTCTCGTCTTTTGTCGCATTGGCTTACATCAGATAAAATGATGATCTACGACTCTTGACTGAGTACCTCGCATGATTTTATGTGCATTAAAAGTTCAAATCTGTGAATTTGAGCCTTTTAAGGAGTGTTTGCCTCTCTACTGGTGATGTTCCACTCGCAACCCTGGTGGGAAGCGCGCTTACAATAAGCAATTCATAGTCACAGAATGGTCACCTCCTTCACATATAATTCAAATCATATTTGAAAAACATGCCTAGTTTGTAGTTAATGAAACTGTTTGAAAGTACTTTGTTTTTATTATTAGACTCCTTCGTGTCCTTTTCTGATACTTAAAACACTGGCTCAAAAATTTAGTTTCGCGCATATGGCATTGTAAATGGTGATGATCTTCGGTGGAAATAATACTGAGTTAAAAATAGTCAGTTAAACTGAACTCCCGCAAGGAGTAAAACAATAAAAATGAGTGTGAGTAAAACAGTAAACTTCCAGTAGGAAATAAAACTAGTAGGAGGTGACTTTTGAGTCTTTTATATACCACACAAGGTCTTTATAGCTTTTTATTTATTAATCATCTCCATTTTACTCACTGTTCGCGCCATTATCTCCCAATTTTCAGTATATTTTCCTCCCTAATTTATCCGGAAGTAAACTTCTAGTGTAAGTCAAAGCTAATAAGGGGGTTATTTGAATCTTGTTCATGCAGTACGAATTCTATAATGTTTTTATTCACTGTTCACGCCATGTAAAATATTTTTCAGATCTATTACTTCCAATTAATTGCTGAGGGAGAAGCCCTCAACGATTAAAATTTCTTTTTAATTTTGCTTTTCAACCATAATTCAGATTTGTTATTCATTTCTATTGGGTTTTGTCTCATTATAGCATATACCTTACTCAGGCAACCATTTTTCGTGTGTAAAGACAGTAAAGGGTATCCTTTTGTGATTGGGAGCAAGTTTAACTTAAGTGAACTTTTTTTAAAATTAATTTATATAATTAATATATAACTAATTTAATTAATAATAAACGGAAATATTTTGCCGTCTTTTACCGTTCCATTTCTCCAGTAAGTCGATAGTAGTTATATTTCGTGGGAAAAGAATCAGATAAAACTTAGACACAGTTAGGGGTCCTTTATTTTAAGGCTATTACTCCCCTCCCACTTCCTAATGAAGAGGTAGAAGGAGGGTCAAAGGTTAAGCCCGAAAAGAATCTGTTGTTTTTTGTATGATTAACAATAGCTGATTTGCAGTAGTACGTAATGAGGTATGCACTCTCTTTGAGATGTACCGATCAAATCACCAGTTGAAGTAACATTAATAATATGAAAAAAAAAATCTAAATTTAATTCTTTACATGTACCGTTAATATAAGAATGTGCATAAATTTTTAACCTTTGAATTGTGGATAAGGAATTACCAGATGAATTATACTCACTAATTGCGGCAGACAAAGATACCCCGGGGATTAAATATAATGAACTGATATGCGGCGTCTTAATGTCTTTTTTTCTTCGTTTTTTTTTTACTGGGTTTCTTCAACTGACTGTTTAGCGTGAATGTTAAATTTTAAATTTATTGAAATTTTGAGTATTTTCATGCATCAAGGCCAGGATTTTTGTTGGGTGGGCGGGGTTGCTTACAAAAAACTTTAAAAATGTATCTGAGAAATTTTGGTACTTACGTGTTATAGTGACCACACCGTTGTTATAGATCTGAATGAAACTAGTTTCTCTGTTTGCATTCGGAGATATTTATTTTCGTCTCAGTGAGATAAACTGCTAAGCAGGTGTATTTTAATTATATTTTATATATAGAGTTGGCTAGGTTTGGTTAGGTACTTAATATAATGCGGGTTAGCGTTCTGGGCGTCCATAATTCCATAATTCTCTGTTGTAGTTTCCCTATTTTTGTTCCCAAAGAATTCTATTTTTGTAATTCCATAATTACACTATATTTTTATACTTTCCATAATTCTCTGTTGTAGTTTCCTTATTTTTTTTTCTAAAGTATTATATTCCTTTAATTCCATAATTACACTATATTTTTATACTTTCCATAATTCTCTGTTGTTGTTTCCTTATTTTTGTTTCTAAAGTATTATATTCTTATAATTCCATAATTACACTATATTTTTATACTTTCCATAATTCTCTGTTGTTGTTTCCTTATTTTTGTTTCTAAAGTATTATATTTTTATAATTCCATAATTACACTATATTTTCATACTTTCCACAATTCTCTGTTGTAGTTTCCTTATTTTTGTTTCTAAAGTATTATATTTTTATAATTCCATAATTACACTATATTTTCATACTTTCCACAATTCTCTGTTGTAGTTTCCTTATTTTTGTTTCTAAAGTATTATATTCTTATAATTCCATAATTACACTATATTTTTATACTTTCCATAATTCTCTGTTGTTGTTTCCTTATTTTTGTTTCTAAAGTATTATATTCTTATAATTCCATAATTACACTATATTTTTATACTTTCCATAATTGTCTGTTGTTGTTTCCTTATTTTTGTTTCTAAAGTATTATATTTTTATAATTCCATAATTACACTATATTTTCATACTTTCCACAATTCTCTGTTGTGGTTTCCTTATTTTTGTTTCTAAGGTATTATATTTTTATAATTCCATAATTACACTATATTTTCATACTTTCCACGATTCTCTGTTGTAGTTTCCTTATTTTTGTTTCTGAAGTATTATATTTTTATAATTCCATAATTACACTATATTTTCATACTTTCCACAATTCTCTGTTGTAGTTTCCTTATTTTTGTTTCTAAAGTATTATATTTTCATCATATTTGGTATATTTCATTAGGATTAACTTTGGGTGTGGTCGCTATAAGCCGTAAGTTAAATTCTTTATATGCATTTTTAGTACGTTTTTACGAGTTGGGCAAACATTTCGCAGGGGAAGGGGTTAATCCCCCTAATTCTCACTCTGGATGCGGTCTTGATCATAGTTCCAGTCGTACCTGCAACCGCATTTTGTACAACTTTTTGTCAAATTTTTGTTGCTAGCACATTAATGTTTCCATTGAATTTGACGCAATTACTTCCCAGTTCATGTGATCATAATTTATTTTTATAATATTTATTTATTCTAATTATTTATTTATTATTTTATTGGTTTCTTATTTTTGTTATTATTTATTTATGATTTATTTATTATTATATCGCAATATAAAATAATATATAATATCATAATTCATTTATTTTAATAATTACATCGACAACTGTCGCATTGTTCAATAAATGTAAAACTTTTTTTAAAGTTTGAATTTTAATACATTAAAGATTTCCATTAAATTTAGCAGAATTTCTTTGCAATTTAAATGCTCATAAATACCTGTTATCATAATAATTATATTGACAGTGTCGCATTTTACACCATAATTCGATAAATGTAAAAAACTTTTTCTAAGTTTGAACTTTAATACATTGAAGATTCCCATTAAATTTAGTGTTTAATTGATTTAAAAATCAAATGATCATAAGTAATTATTTATCAGAATTATTATATCCATGACTGTCAAATTTTGTAATTTAGTTAGATAAACCTGAATTTTTGTCAACTTTCATCGCTTAAGTTACTTGCTTAATTCCTGTTAATTACTTTGAATTCATTGCTTTGCTTTAATTTATCCTTTAATTATAAATGAAGGAGTGAAAATTATAAAAGTTTGAGCCCTACCGAAATTTAACTCTTTTCAAACGACGAATTAACCTCTTTAACAAAACTTAAAAGCAATGCCAATTCCGGGGGAGGGATAGGGGGTTTGACCCCCTCTACCAAAATATTTTTCTAACTCATAAAAACGCATCAAAATGTATATAAACAAGCTCTGGCGTGTTTTTAAAGTTTTTGTACTCCCCCCTCTCGAAAAAAAACATTCGAACAAAAATCCTGGATATGGCTCTGCTTAAAAGTTTTGCATATAATTTGTTGTATCTTTTGTTTTTTTGCGCAATGAAAATTCCTGAGTGTATTTCCCATAATTAATTTGCAGTTTACGAAATCATAATTAATTTTATAATTTAATAGCTAAATCGATAAGTGTCATATAGTTGGAGTCATTACAATTTTTTTATACTTTTATTGCTTTTATTTATATAATAAACAAAAATATAAACTATTACAGATATAAATCACTACGATAGGGAATAATTTAAATTCTGCTAACACGTAGCGATTAACTACACAAACATTCCTAAAGGCATCCTAACTTAAAAATAATAATAAAAGAACTTACATAAATTCTCCTAGAAGCATCCTACGCTAATTAAAATAATAATGAAAAGAAAAAAAGACAATCACTTTCTCTCAGACACCCCCAGGGTAACAACTCTCATCCGAATACAACTCCCTCCACCCCAACCACTTCAACCCGCTCCTCCCTCCAACCCTATAACCCACTCCAATCCCCCCAAAAACCAACAAATACTCTTTTAACCTTTTTTTAAAACTGTGGGAGGTGCTCAGCCTCCATAAAACTCACAGGAAGTGAATTCCATACAGAAGAAAAACCGTAAACAGATAGATGAAGAAGTAAGAAAAACCGTATTAGATAGATGAAGAAGTAAGAAAAACCGTAATTAGATAGATGAGGAAGTAAGAAAAACCGTAACTAGATAGACGAAGAAGTAAGAAAACCCGTAATTAGATAGACGAAGAAATTAGATAGATGAAGAAGTAAGGAAAACCCTAATTAGATAGATGAAGAAGTAAGAAAAACCGTAATTAGATAGATGAAGAAGTAAGAAAAGTGATAATTTGATAGATGAAGAAGTAAGAAAACCATTTAAGTGTTTCCAAGAACTGACTTAAGTAGCAAATCAAACTTACGCATACAACTTATATTCAATTATTGTTGTTTGGACTTGTAAATTTTCTAAAGAATTAATGTAATTACTTTGCTGTTTATTTTATTATAAATGATTATTCATTGTAACAATTATATAATTGTTTGTCTTCACTTCTGTTCGGTGGCGTCATTTAGGGGAGACAGGGGTTCACTTACCCCCTAGATTTAGGGTCCCCCTAGACTTTGAAAAATACCGTTTTTGGGGGACATTTTCATTGAAAAATACCTCGTTTTTGGTATTTTCATTGAAAAAATAAAAAGTGACGAATTTTGCCCCCCCCCCTTTGCTACCCTAAATTTTAATGAAGTGACACCACTGCTTCTTTTGTTTTACTCTTTTTTAATCTCAAAAATTGGAAGCTGGATTAAAAATTTGAATTCTGAAAAAATTAGATATTTGCAAGCTTCGAATGAAATAACCCTTTAAATCAAACTTGAATTCTCGCTTATTACTTTATATCCCTTTTTTGTTAGCACTTTAAAAACTCTGTTATATAAAAGATAATTACATTCCACTTTACACGATCGTTAATAATTGTTTATTATAGAAATTCTATCAATAATTGTCATGTTCTATACCATAATATAAATGAAAAGTTATATATTGAAACTTGAAATTTTTTGTAGCTTTCAACGATAAGTTTGATAATTAGATTTGTTTTAGTTGGTTTCATCTTTATTATGATTTGCTTAGCTATGAAACTGGAACGCTCAATTTACAAATTTTAACCCTCATAAATTTAAATTGTTTTCAAGCAACAAGTAAATTGTCCATGGGCACCAATTTGGGGATCATGATGGATTCACTAGATTTAGTGAAGAGGGAGAGGGCTAATTTGGTACTTATCTGTTAACCAGTACACACTCGAGAATTTGGATTTATTAAATCAGACAATAATTGGTTTATTGTTGTTTGTATGCGGAGACAATTAGCTTCGGCTCAACGGGAAAAAAACATTATACCTATATTTTAATAAATATATAGTTGGTATCTTTGGTTAGATTAGATTACATTTTGCTGGCAGTGCCGCTATACTTAACACTAACACCCGCCCCTAGTGTGCAAATATACAGCCCAATTTATGTAAATCCTATCCATCTCCCAAACGCCTCAGTTGTTTCAACACGTACTTGTAGCTCCAAATTCTCAAGTGTACACTGGTTAACAAATAAGGTGTTATTTTTTTGTCGATCCTCACAAGAGAGTATACGTCTTTTTCTTTATGTCTGTTATCCGATAAGCTCTTTGGATGAATTATTCTTTTTGTAACTTATCTTTCATTTTAAAGCGCTTTCCCAAATTTTCTTAAACACATTCATGGTTAAACTCCTATTGATGTATTCATGATAGGCTGAGAAAATTATATTTAGAGCCGCCTTGAAAAACTTCATTCGCTACGGTACAAAGTTATTTATGTTAGTATTTTGGGTTGGTCTAAAGTTGTTCCGCGAGCTTCTGACGGGTATCTACCCTAAGGTATATTCTTCAAACCATGCTTCGCATCACCATCACGACTGTATGGCGCCTAGGAGCTGCATAGTTTCTCTTCTCTTTGAAAATTTTCAATGGATCTTTAAATTGGCCCTTTTATTACCTTTCAGTTAACCCTATTCCTTTAATTTGGTAGCTATTTGCATATTTATATGGCACTTTCAATATGAAAATTACTGACAAATATTTGCATTCTTAAATACCAATATTACCCCAATTATTCCATTTTGACTACCTGTTAAGTTTAGTGTTTTTGCGGATAGGGAATCGGAATTTTTCAAGCTATTTGTTGATTATACATCATACTGTCTCGTTTTAGAAGTAGAACGTCTAAAATTATATTTTCTTTACTTTTCTTTTTAAAATTACTTCTTGCAACTCAGGATCGCCAAGGTGTCTGTCAGGTATCGTCATATTGAAACGTCCTCAATACTTCTAACAGCATTTAATGTAACGATGACGTTACAATGAGGGTTATCACCCCTAGTAACTTATCACTATTTCTAGTGATTTCTTATATCACCTAAAACAAAAAAGTCACCAAATCAGCATATAAATCACTAGATTATTGAAAAAAATCGCTAAATTGACCGAAAAATCACTAAAACTTAGTCACTTTTTTTCACCGAGTGGCAACCCTGAATATTGTAAGAATTCTTTTGCTCTCTGGACCTTTACTTTAGTTCTGTTCATATATAAATACCACGATTTGTTAAGATTTTTCTTTTGATTGTTTAAAAATTATGAATTTTCAAAGCAGTGCCAGATTTTCGTGAGTGTTGCCATTTGAAACGTGAAAATAAGTAAGCTAAAATAATTAGTTAAATTTAACAATGTTTTTATCCGTAAAAACATCATCAATCCGTTTACTCCCAAAGACAGCTGCACCTTCAAAGGAATGCAGCACCTTCGTAAACTGTTTAGTGCAATATGCTATTAGCTTATTTTTTGCATATATTTCGTCCCTTTTCTTCTTTTGTTTAATTCGGACTTGACTTACTTTGACTTATGTTTCCTGCCGGGCGTGGCTCAGCCTGGAGAGTGATGTCAGCCTCCTCCAATCGGTGCGATCAGCATCTAACGCTGGTGCATCGTGGACATCGATGTTTGCCAACTTCAAGTATTTTGAAAAACTATCGGGCCATCGATGCCTCGGTCTGCCGCGGGTTTGTTTCCAGCCGGCTTCTAATTTGGCGCCCGCTAGTAAAGTTAGGAGTGAAATTTCACTTCAATGGCAGGAATTAAATGCTGAACCTCATTTTACGTCCTAGTCAAAATCCACAACGTCATTTTGCTTCCTGGCCGAAATCCATAACGTCATTTAACATCCTGATCAAATCCTTAAGTAGGCTATTTAGTAGATATCTGAATGTCTAACGTCATTTTACGTCCTGATCAAAATCCTTAACGTCATTTTACTTCTTGGCTGAAACCTGTAACGTCATCTTACGTCCTAATAAAATCCTTAAATAAGGTCTTTAGTAGGTATTTGAATGCTGAACGTCAGTTTACCTCTTGATCAAAATTATCCTGATCAACTTCATTTTATGCCCTTGTGAAAACTTAATGTCATCATTTTTTTTTGTCCTGGACGAATCCTTAAGTAGGATTTGTACGTAAATAAAGTGTTTATTGAATCAAACAAAATTCCAGAATATTCTAATTTAAAAATTCACTGTCCTGACTCTAATTTCACTATTCTCGTATAACTGAAACCCTGCTGTATTTCAAATAAATAACTTCGAAGTTCACTCTACCGAATTACAATAACCCAGTTCACCATTGTTCACCATTGGTGAACCAGTTCACCAGTATATATTTCACTTTCAGTGAAATATATATTCAGTAAATTGTTACGCTTTATAAGCCAGAAAAAATAGGGGGGGGGATCAAGCCCCTTAACCCTACCCCTGGATACGGCCTTATTGTTAGCTAACAATTCTGTTTCTGCCGTCCCAACAAAAACTGTTTGCAAACCTTTAAGCAGTAACACCAAATATTCCTTTCGGTGAAAAATGTTCTGATACCACCACACTCTCAGGGACTCCAATTCACGAAAATTTAGGGTGTAGGAGAAGAGATTTTTAAATTATCTTTAAATTATTCCAAAAAAGGTATTTTTCGTAATCTAGGGTAGGGCCATTTTTTTTTTCCTATGAAGCACCAAGTTTTTTTTAATCTCGGAGGAGGAGACAACAAATGCCCCTCGATTGGCGACACTATTCCTTTTAAGGGCTCTGTCTGTCCGTACCTATAATAGTAACTCGTGTGCATTCAGAGTTGAAAAATATGTCAATCATAACCAGTGGACTGCTCGTCTTAAGGCGATAGTTTTTTTGTGCATTCAGAGTTGAAAATATGGTCGATAAAAACCAACTAACTACTTGTCTCAAAAGCGATATTTTTGAAGCAAAAAATTTGATCGAAACGCATCTGCTTAAAATATGCCAACAATAATCAAAATAGTTCCAACTATTAAAGGAATACACGTTTCTATAGTTCCGGTAGCATGTCCCTGCATACCTTAGGATTTTGGCAAGACGGGTTTATACCCGTTGTATTCAAATACGGCATAAGGAATTTATAGTGCATAGTTTTGATTCGGTTTCATTCTACCAAGAGGAATGATAATTGCTGCCTTTCTTTGTTTAATGTTTGTTTTTTTTTTCACTACTTTTGATCTCTACCTTAAATTTACCCAGTTGGTTTCAAGTTGTATGGTAACATAATATGCTCGACTTTACACATTTTTTTTGCGCCGAATTTGCATAGCGGGCGATACACACATGGCATACAAACGTTAATGTTTCTAGAAAATAACCATAAAAAAATAATTGACTGTGGAATGAATTAATTTTCGCCAAGGATTTTTATTCAATAAGGATTGAAAAAATATATTAAATTTATATTTATGCTATCTTTAATCGATGTATTTCATTTTGGCAATGGGTTAAAGAACTTTTTCGGGATGATACGATAAAAAGGAAAAACTTGGACAACGAAGGAAGCGAAGAAAATTCGCAGCATATGAAAAACCAGAAAAGAATGTCGGCCAAAACTTCGGTTTAAGTATCCTCACTGCAAAAAGAATGAAAATGGTAAATGTTCAGTAGTTCAACCCTCCATAAGGAAACAGTATAAAATTCTGGGAACTAATTTAGAACATCCTAAAACACATATCATTTCTCGAAGCGCATCGCTTTACTTCCCCCCTCAATGGACAAATATATAGCCCAAACTTTACATACTCTTTGTATTTTAATTAGTGTTACGAACTTCTTTTTATTTACAGTTGAACTGATGATGACTTCTGTCTTTCAAACTTTTATGCTGTATATTCATTTTTTTTAGATTATAATTATTCAGGAGAAATATACACGTGCTCTTTTTGTATGTTTTTGCACATAGTGCAAAAAAAAACACGTGCGTGTTTTTGCACATAGTACCAGTACACATGCAACGCATATATCTGTTTTCGTAAAAGACCGAAATCTGGTAAGTGTCGACTTTCACCGGGGAATGTCCGAAATTCCTTCTTCTCTACTTGGATTTAATTAGCTTTGCGAGTCAGCCTTTTAAGTCTTTTACAAGCTATGATTGTAAAAGTTGAAGTTGGGTTACGTCCGAGTAAGTAAATTTATGTCAGATTGGGATATGTTGGGTTAAATTTGGTTCTAGACATCAGAAATGGGTTAAACGCCTAACCTAAGCTAACCTAACCCAATCTCACCTAACCAAACTTAATCTATTCTAACCTAACCTGCCATCATCAAACCTTGCATTAAATTGAAAAAGTTGACTGGCAACGCTGACTAAACCTAAGGAGAAATGACTAAAAAGAGAAAAACGAATTTCGGACAATCGCCGGTGAGTTTCGACATTCTCCAAAGTGGTCTTTCACAGTCACATATACACGTAACTTTTTTGAAGGTATATGCTTATATATTTGGTTAAAAAAAAAAAAAAAATATTGTCTGTGTAAACCAATCGGCAAATTCTCTGGCCATTAGTTCAATTTTTTTTTTCGTATCTTATTATTTTTTCGAGATACTTATAAGTTTTTGCTCCCAGAATGTATTATCTCCCCCTTTTTGGTTCTAAAATAAAATTTGAGTATCATATTTGGAATGACTGCACACGTGTTTTGTTTCTTTTTGTTTGTTTTTCTAGGTTTCCAAACAGTCTGGAAATTCTTAAAGTTGTTTGTTACTAGTGTAAAAAAAAGAAAAAAAAATGAAGAAAGGCCTTTCTATTTCATTGTCTTCAAATTACTCACGTTATATTACATTTTTCAGACACTACTGACGATAAACCACTGCGAGGATGTCGACCAATGCCCCTTCAGCCTTTAAACCGAGTTCCACCTCACAGAGAAGGTCCACCACCTCCGACACCTCCATTTCAGCCTCATCCTCATGGATTAGCACCTCCACCTCCTCCTCCTCCTGGCTTTGGAGTGAGTGCATCAAATCAAAGACAGACGACACCAAATCGTCCACAAACACCAAATCATGACCTTGGGTACCATACCTTAATATCTCGATCAGGTCAATCACAGTGGAATAATGACATGAAATCAGGGTCTTTCAGCACCTTGTCAAATACCACTAGTATATCAAGGCATTCACCAGCCCGACAAATGCCTTCAATACCACCGTCTTCAGTGGACAGTAGTGACACTGAAGGGTTTATGACAACCAATTCTTCACCATACAAAGGTAAGCAAAGACTAAAGTTTAGATCATTCGACCAGGTTAGATTACCTCGATTCTGAGACTTATAGAGTGAAAACTCTTCAATTGGGGTTCCCCAAGGCTCAAAAAACTAAATAAATGCCTCATTTAGCCCTTTAAAGCGGCTTTCATACTACTTACATATGTTTCTATGTTCTAAGTTTAAGTTAGGGTACGTCACTTAAACAAGTTTTTCATGCTAGAATAATAAAAGATCCATAAGACCATCATATTCATCGTCAAAAATTATCGCAATCATCATTAGCAGAGTTCAAAAATTCAAAATGTGGAATTGAGCTGAAGACTCGAGGTCTTGTGAAGGTTGAAATGCTTTTTAGAAGAAGCTTATTACTTATTTTTCAAATTTGTTAATTCCTCACTGCCTTTATCATGGGCAAAATTTGTATCGTAAGATTACATAATGTAACGTAAGGTCTATAGTTATGCTAGGTGAAAGGTTTTATGCCGTAGTGTGAAATCATCACAGCAAATACTGATAATGGATCACAGTCAGCCTAACAAATGTCCTTAATACCCTCATATTTTATGAACAGTCTAAGTAGTTGAAATTGCTCCGTTTTGCCAGGCCGGAAAGCCTTGGGATGAATGACGTGGTTACGTAGTTTTTGTGATTTTCTTATTTAAAGAAATTGCTGGGATGATTGAAATTGATTGATCTATGACAACAAATCCTTCATATCAAATGAAAGTATGCCTAATCAGTTATACCATTGGACTAGGTTCGGTTAACTCAATTCTGAATGTATGAGGCGAGAGTTCTTAAACGTGGCTCCCCAGGGTTCAAAGGGTTCATGGAAAGTCCTTAGAGAGATCAAAACAGTTTTTTACACCACATCGGCGTAGAACGATCAAAAGTGGGTTTTTTAAGGCCAAACGAAGTACTGACAAAACACAACAAAATAAATATTTCGAGAGGACAACCGCCTCTCTTCTTCAGCGCGAACAAAATAATATATTCAAGGAACATGCTGAAGAAAAAACCCGCAAAACCAACGCAGAAAGTCCATGTGAACAAAAACGAAAAGCCAATGAAATAAAAAAAAAAGATAAATAAAATTCAGTAAAAGCCAAAAATTATTAGAATTAAAACCAAATACCTAACAATCGTAAAGCGAGTCATTCGCCAATGTCCGTGATTTGCACAAAATCCAAAAATAAGAACTGCCATTGACTATCTCTGCAGTTTAAAAAAGAATACGCAGTGCATTATGCAACAATATAAATTAATTATTAATAAACTAGTGGCTAATTTAACTGGCATATAGATACTTCTTAGAAAAGGTCTGATGCCTCCCTGCCACCAGAATGAGTGTCTAAATTAGGCCAGATGGAGTGATAACACTGTTGATTTTTTAGCTGGCTAATTCATCGGCTAGTGGCTAATTTAGACGAATTACCGATAGTCTTTTTTATAAAAAAGTTTGACGCCTCCTTGTCACTAGAGTGAGTGTCTGCAATTAGGCCAGATAGCATTCCAGTATTAATTTCTTTTTAGTTGGCTAATTTACTGGCTAGTGACTAATTTAGCTGGCTTACAAATATTTTTTATAAGAAAATTTGGCGCCCCCTGCCACTAGAATGAGCGTCTGAATTAGGCCAGATGGAATCATAAGATTGTTGTTTTTTAGCTGGCTAATTTACTGGCTAGTGACTAATTTTACCGGCTTACAGTTTTTCATAAGAAAATTGACGCCTCCCAGCTACCAAAATTTGTGTATAATTAGGCCAGATGGCGTGCTAGTGTTAACTAGTTAGAGCTGGCTAAAAACTTTAACTGGCTAGTGGCTAAATTAGGTAGACTACAAATATTTCATAAAAATACTTTGACACCTCTCTACCACTAGAATAAATATCTATAATGGGGCTAGACGACGCGCAAACGTTAATGGCTTTTTAGCCGGCTAATCTACTGGCTTGTGGCTAATTTAGCTGGTTGAGAGATATTTTCTGAAAAGGATTTGACGCATCTCTGTCAGCAGTGGTATCTGTTCATGCACATGTAGGGTGGTAGGAGGGCAAAATGCATGTTTCCAAATCTAATAGGGGAGGGGAGAGGATTTCGTTGCTTTTTCGATTTATCACTGAAAAACATCAAATGTTGGCATTTTTCAATGAGAATATCCAAGAAACGTATTTTCAAAACTTAGGGCAAGGCAGAAAAAAACTAGGAAGAAAATACCCCACGTCCCCTTCAATTGACGTTCCTGACTTTCAATAGAACGATTCTCAATATTTACTTCAGACTGCTCATTTAAGCGTTTTATTACCTCTGTCTTTTTATTTCAGGAAAAAAATGGGGAAGAGGCTCGGGGTTTGACAGACTTCCAGATGATGTTGTATTAAAAATATTTTCGAACATGAGCTCAACTCAACTTTGCAATATGGCACGAGTCAACAGAAGGTTTTATGCCTTAGCCTGGGAACCCCAACTATGGACGAGAATCAACCTATCAGGGGAACAGCTTAACGCCGACAAAGCTCTCAAGGTAATAAACAATTTATTATAATTAATCCGGAAGAATTTATTTTAGGGAGGTGTCTCATTTTGGACAGAGGAGGGGTGGCTTCAGTTTGTTAAGGAAGACAGATTTTAAGAAAATATAGACTGATGTGGCTAATAATTGGACATATCAGGGACGGGGACAGTATAAGTACCCAATCAATCCATTAGGGGAATGCCGCGAACTCCGCAAGGTAGTAGAAAAATTGATGGAAAGATTTTGATTTCAAAGTCAAAGGGGGTGAAAATTGGACTGGAAGGATACAACAGTGGTATTCTTCTATGCTACCTAGGTGGGTACAGGCATTTATTTGAGGGAAGCTACAACATTCTGGGTAAGGATCTTAATTCCAAAAAGGCCATTCATAAAAAAATAGTCATTCACGGTGAAAACATAAAAATAGAGGCAACTTTTTTGTGGGGGGTGCCATAAAATCCACCACCCTACACAAATGCCTGATACATCTTTATATGATTACAATGAACTGTCTGTGAAGTTTTGCATCACTCAAGTTATATTGGTGTATTAGTTTCTTTTCAATTTTTTAAATATTGTTAGAAATTTGAATTGACAAAAATTCTATGGAGGGGACATTTTTGTAACTGGGGAATACAAATTCCATTATAAAATTTCATTACTTCTATTAACTGTCTCAACCATTTTCTAGTGTATTTTTATTTTAGAGTAGGACCATTTTTTTGTATCACAGCTACTTTCACACGTAGTGATATGTTAATAGTGCAGTGATGGTGGGGGTTTATCGTTAGGCGGGGTTAGGTTGGGTTTTATTTTTGTAATAACCATTGAAGAAGTTCTTCTTTTACTTATAATGTTCTTTCACCCTGTAAAAAGTTTGGGTTTATTTAACAATCAAATTTAATTTTCATTGTCTTAGGTACTCTAAGATGTTCATATTATATATATATATATATATATATATATATATATATATATATATATATATATATATATATATATATATATATATATATATATATATATATATATATATATATAATCATATAATCATATAATCATATAATAATGTCATAGTAGTAGGTAAATTTAGCCAACTGAAGTATTTAAGCATTTATCTATTTTTTCAGACCTTGACAAGGATTCTTGGAAGAGCTTCACCCCCCTTCTGTCCGACAATTGAAAAGGTGGCTCTAAACGGATGCTCTAGACTAACAGACCGGGGGCTTCATGTATTAGCAAGAAGATGTCCTGAACTAAAGCACCTGGAGATCAAGGGCAGCGCCTTAGTCACAAATAGTGGGATATTTGAATTAGTATCAAAGTGTTTAAACCTAGTGCACCTGGACGTAACTGGTAAGCATTTACCTTCTTCTTCTTCGTTAAACTTTTTGTCACTGTTGTCTAACTTCTGTAATCCCACTTCTGATGTAGATGTCAAAAATTGTTTACCAAGATGTTCTCAAAAGGAAGATGAACAGAGAAATACCGATCATGAGGGTTGATGTATGATTGAACATACGTTGTTGTTATGATTTACTTTGGGAACAGCTTAACCAACGGTTTTTAGTAGTTAATTGAGAAATAGAGAACGTCAGATACGACCTTTGGCGTTACAGCAGTGTTTTCAGATCTCATTTTGCTATTACTCCAATTCTTCATTAATAACATGATTTTAGAGGAGGTTTTTAGAAGTAATTTTGGTATAAAAGAGTTAACTTTTCAGTAACATTTTAACGTGTTTTGACCTTGAAGCATTTCTAGAATATGTACTTAATAGGCTAATTTTTTAGACTGTCGCCATTTTCATCCTTTTTTTAAATGAATTTTAGCATGTTCAAGTTTCTGAAGTTTCCATCAACTATAATTGTCTCATTCATCTTTTTCAATAATATTTTTTCGTCTGATTTTAATGTTGCTGTAATTTTTAGTATGACCATATCCAAGATTTTTGTCCGGGGGGGGGGGGAATTTAAAAAGCTTCAAAAATTTGACCTTACACGTTTTTGTTACGTTTTTACGAGATGGACAGAAATTAGGTTTGAGGCTCAATCCCCTTAACCCCCCAATCCCTGGATGCGTTAGGGACAAATCTTCATAAGTACTTTTGGCATCAAGAAGTGTTTCATGATATGTTTCGTAATTCTGTCTAATTTTAACCTTTAAACAGTCCATCATATTAACTTGATAGCCTCTTACTTTTCTCAAATTTCATAATTTTCATAAGTTTTCTTCATAGAATGAATTTTTACATTTAGTTATTCTACCCAACTTGGTTAAATGTCTGTCTGTTATAATATTGTCCAAAAAACAATGTGCTCGACCTATAAGAAAATAACGCCTGGTTCCAAGTAAGGATTAATTATGTATTTTTTATGTATGTATTTATTTCTTATTTATTTTTATTTATTTATTATTTATTTATTTATTTATTTATTTTTTATTATTTATTTATTATTTATTTTTTTATTTATTTTTATTTATATATTATTTATTTATTTATTTATTTATTTATTTTTTTTTTATTTATTTTTATTTATTTATTATTTATTTATTTATTTTTTTATTTTTTTATTATTTATTTTTTATTTATTTTTATTTATTTATTATTTATTTATTTATTTATTTATTTATTTTATTTTTTATTTATTTTTATTTATTTATTATTTATTTATTTTTTTTTTTATTTTTTTATTATTTATTTTTTATTTATTTTTATGTATGTATGTATTTATGTATGTGTTTTATGTATGTATTTTTATGTATTTTGTAAAATTATGTATGTATTTTTTTAATTATGTATTATGTATTTTTCAAATGAATTTTTCGTCGAACAAGTTATTCTCTATTGTTGTACAGAAAGCTGAACAACCATCGTCCAAACCCTTTCGAATAAAAAAAGAAACTGTTCATTAGAAACTGTTCATTTTTCGACTAAAAAAAGAAACTGTTCATTGTTTCTGTTCATTAAACTCAAAATGTAAAAAGTAACTTCGATCCTCAAATTTGTAGAAAGGTTCCTTTTTCCTGTCTTACACAGTACGGCCAGTTTTGGATAATTTCAACCAATACGGACCCTAAAGTCTGTGTCCCCCTCTGACGAATTTGTGCGTTCCCTTCATAAATAAATTCCTGCCTACGGGCCTTTGGAGGAGTCTAACAGTTTATACTTGAACCTGTGTGTTTGTAATACTCATTGACAGGGGCGCACAAGAGGGGAAAGGGGACTTAGAGGCTCAATCTCTTAGTAGTTTAAATTATAAAGAATTGAAAAGTAATTCCAAAGAAAATCTTAAAATTTGTTCGATGTCGGTGCAACTTACAAAGTAATTTGGATCAGTATTGCCTGAAGGGGCATGGTTGCACCATTTCGGATTTATTTAAGCTAGTTGCGAATTGAACTTCGCATTTTAGCGCGTGTTTCAAAGTGACTCTCTTTTTAACTGGACCAGATCAATTTTCATTCTTGTCTTCTGATTTACTCGTAATTCATTGAAACGTTTATACTCGTTTTTCTTCTCCTTTATTCTCATTCTTTATCTTCTGCTTACCCTCACCGTCCTAGCATTTAAATACGAACTAAACCATTCCAAACATCTCCCTTTTACACCCAAATCTCTTAATCGATCCAATAAAATACAGAAATTAAACGTTTTTTAAAGTCTATAGGTATCAAACGCTTTTTTAAAATCTATAAAAATACTAATACAATGCTCACCATTTTCTAAAGCTAAATTAAAATTTTCTAAAAGATGCTGTACAGCATACGAAATCGAATGGCCCTTTCAGACTCTGAACTGGCCATCATACAATGCATGCAAGCTCGTGAGGTGATCATAAAATCTTCCATGGATAGCTTTTCATAAACTTTCGAAGACACTGGCAAAATAGAAAAAGGCCTCCAGTTCGAAATATCCATTTGAGTGCCCCCTATGTAGAGAGGGAGAATCTTTGCTGTTTTCAATAATTTACTAAAAACTCCCTTCTCCATTTATAAATTTATTAGGTGCACTAGTACAGGAAGAATGTACACCAGAAATGATTGAATAGTCTTCAGGTTAATACCACCCAACCCAGCACTGTTGGATCCAATTGAGAGCTTCAGAATTTCTAGTTTCCGCTTTTATCTCCGTTCGAAGATTAGTAAAATAATCACCAAATTTGTCACACAACTCTTGTCTATCCTCTACTACCATTCCTTTGATTTGAGTTCGAGGGTCTTGAGTTTTCCTAGGCTTGCTAACCAGTTCATTTATAACTTTCCAAGTTCTTTTTGGATCTACTTTATTTTTCTCAAAAAGTGCCGATTAATGCTGTTTCTTCTTTTATTCAACTAGTTCGCCTTATTCCGAATCTGTTTAGAATGAGCATTACTTCTCCCTATCAATCATGCTCCTTTTTATCCTATCTTCTTTTACCAAAAGAGCTCAATTACCTTTCTCATCAGATCTCAGATACTCGCTATCATATAATTCTAAATTACTATCTTACGTATATAATTTAATTCTATACTTTTTTCTCCTTTATTTCCATTCTTTAATTTCTTTTTCGCTTTTTTCCTGTTCTTTTTTATTATCTTTTTCTACATTTTTCTCTTTTTCTAATTTTTTTTAAGGCGAGTTCGCCTTATTCCAATCTGTTTAAAATGAACATTATATCTTCCTCCTTTGAAGATCTCAGATACTCGCTTTCATACAATTCTAAAGTACTATAGTACGTATATAATTTCATTCTATACTTTTTTCTCCTTTATTTCCATTCTTTATCTTCTTCTTCGCTTTTTTCTCTTCTTTTCTATTATATTTTTCTACATTTTTCTCTTTTTTCTAATTTTTTTAAGGCGAGTTCGCCTCATTCCGAATCTGCTTAAAATGAACATTATATCTTCCTCCTTTGAAGGTCTCAGATATTCGCTTTCAGACAATTCTAAAGTAATATCCTACGTAGGCTATATAATTTAATTCTATACTTTTTTCTCCTTTATTTCCATTCTTTATCTTCTTCGCTTTTTTCTTCTTTTCTATTATCTTTTTCTACATTTTTCTCTTTTTTCTATTTTTTTAAGGCGAGTTCGCCTTATTCCGAATCTGTTTAAAATGAACATTGTATCTTCCTCCTTTGAAGGTCTCAGATATTCGCTTTCAGACAATTTTAAAGCACTATCCTACGTATATAATATAATTCAATACTTTTTTCTCCTTTTTTCCATTCTTTATCTTCTTCTTCACTTTTTTTCTCTTCTTTTCTATTATCTTCTTCTACATTTTTCTCTTTTTTCTAATTTTTTTAAGGCGAGTTCGCCTTATTCCAAATCTGTTTAAAATGAACATTATCTTCCTCCTTTGAAGATCTCAGATACTTGCTTCCGTACAATTCTAAAGTACTATCTTGCGCATATAATTTAATTCTATACTCGTTTTTTCCTTTATTTCCATTCTTAATCTTCTTCTTCACTTTTTCTCTTCTTTTCTATTATCTTTTTCTATATTTTTGTCCTTTTTTCTAATTTTTTTTTGCGAGTCTCCAAAGCAGCAAAATTTTCGTTTTCGACATAACTAATCAACGCTTGTCAACATTAATAAAACTTACATCGCTCTTCACCCATAATAAGATCTGACAGAATCCTGAAAGAACTAAATATTCTGCGAGACGTGTTATGATTTATGTGTTAGATCTAAAAAAAAATCCACTTTTTAGTTTCTTGATATCTTAATTTTCTCTAGTGAATCTTTGCTTGACGTCTTTAGGCGCGTAAGAAGCTGCTGCTTTCATTATGTTGTTAAAGTTATTTCGAGATGGTTTGATATCAGACTATGAAACTGTGATATATTTCCTTTTTTTTTAGCAACGATGGAGAAATAAAAATTAACCGAATTACCTTTCGAAAACCAGCCTTGTAGGTGAATTCAAATAGAAAAGGCAGTAGCAATTACATAGCTTTATGAATGACAGAAAAGAATATATAAAAAAGACTATGGATGACTTTTAACTTATATATTTGTATATATATTATTTCTGTACTTTTATTTATTTTCGTACTTTATTTCTTCTGATCGGTTTTAATTGACTCAACTTTTTTAGTTTCTATTTTGAGTTGGTTTACCGAAAAGAGAAAACACTGGAGAATAGATAACAAAAAAAAACGAAAAAAATGAGACAAATCACAGCCTGCGAAAAAGCAAAAAAAAATGAAAATATTTCATTAGAGAGCTTCGCTCAATCCTCCTCAGTGTCGGACTAAAATATAAAATAAATATACGACAGATAAAAGTCCACAGGACAGTATATAAAAGACAGTTCTTAATAAACAAAATATTCTTTTTCTTAATGATTTTAATTGACTTACGTTTTTTGTGTTTGGTTTTTGAATTTGGACATATTTTTTATTCTTTTGTTTTTACTGCATTGTTTTATTTCATTTTTTGTCTTATTTTGTCGGTTTGTATTTTGTCCTCTTTTTTAATTCATCTTTTTCCTATTTAATTAGTTCTTTATCTTTTGACAATTGGGTATTTTTGAGTGGTTTGAAGTGTGGTAATTGCATATTTGACAAGTGTTTTAGTGTTGTTTTTATTTATTTATATTCTTTTCTTTTTAGCTTATTTTATCTTTTGGCTCTTAAGTATATATTGTAGGGTTACTTTTAGGAGAGTTTAATTTGAAATTGACTTATTTTTTATTGACCAAATTTACCCAAATTAAGTCAAAAGTTAATTAAATTTAATAGAAATAACTTTAGTTGCATTTTTTTATATTTTAAAGATGTTTTTAATTACCTTATAGTTCACAATTTTAATTATTTAGTTCACACAGAAAAAAATTATATGAAGAAAAATTCGTATTTATGCACGTTTATTGTTTATTCTTAACGTTTAACTTATTTTTTTTAAATTTAAAATTCTTTTTTGTATTATTTCAACATGTAGCTATTTATTCTGCATATTTATAAGTTTAGCTGGAGAGAGGATGTCCCTCTCTGGGAAACAGAATGATATTAAAAATAAAAAAAACTACTACTACTACTCACCACAGCACCAAGCCCCTCGAGGCAAACACAGCTATGCACGCTCCTCCTCCATCCCAATCAATTCAAAGCCTCCCTCTTTAAAACATCCCAGAAAGTTCTCATTTCCTTTTAATCTTTCTTTATGACATCCTCCCATCCCAGACGAGAGCCACCTGCTTTCTTTTTAGCCCTAGACGGTTAACTGAAAAGGACAATCTGTCATCCTTCATCTGCAGAATGTCTCTCATTATAGTCCTAGAAGGTGGGATTGAACTGTACTTTTCGTACTACCTTCTGTTTGAAACATGGTTCAGCCGGGTTAAAAAACACCCTGAGCCTTGGCTATTCCACTTTTAACATCATCAATGCTCCCGCCGTCTGTACTAATGATACTTCTAAGTTAAGTGATGCTAGGTGATGCTATACTTCTAAGTTAAGTGATGCTAAGTGGTTCCACTTTTAACATCATCAATGCTCCCGCCGTCTGTACTAATAATACTTCTAAGTTAAGTGAAGCTAGGTGATGCTATACTTCTAAGTTAAGTGATGCTAAGTGATTCCACTTTTAACATCATCAATGCTCCCGCCGTCTGTACTAATAATACTTCTAAGTTAAGTGATGCTAGGTGATGCTATACTTCTAAGTTAAGTGATGCTAAGTGATTCCACTTTTAACATCATCAATGCTCCCGCCGTCTGTACTAATAATACTTCTAAGTTAAGTGATGCTATACTTCTAAGTTAAGTGATGCTAAGTGATTCCACTTTTAACATCATCAATGCTCCCGCCGTCTGTACTAATAATACTTCTAAGTTAAGTGATGCTAGGTGATGCTATACTTCTAAGTTAAGTGATGCTAACTGATTCCACTTTTAACATCATCATGCTCCCGCCGTCTGTACTAATGATACTTCTAAGTTAAGTGATGCTAGGTGATGCTATACTTCTAAGTTAAGTGATGCTAAGTGATTCCACTTTTAACATCATCAATGCTCCCGCCGTCTGTACTAATAATACTTCTAAGTTAAGTGATGCTATACTTCTAAGTTAAGTGATGCTAAGTGATTCCACTTTTAACATCATCAATGCTCCCGCCGTCTGTACTAATAATACTTCTAAGTTAAGTGATGCTAGGTGATGCTATACTTCTAAGTTAAGTGATGCTAACTGATTCCACTTTTAACATCATCAATGCTCCCGCCGTCTGTACTAATGATACTTCTAAGTTAAGTGATGCTAGGTGATGCTATACTTCTAAGTTAAGTGATGCTAAGTGATTCCACTTTTAACATCATCAATGCTCCCGCCGTCTGTACTAATAATACTTCTAAGTTAAGTGATGCTAGGTGATGCTATACTTCTAAGTTAAGTGATGCTAAGTGATTCCACTTTTAACATCATCAATGCTCCCGCCGTCTGTACTAATAATACTTCTAAGTTGAGTAATGCTGTCCATATGATCAATCTTTTTGTTACCCAATGTCAGCTTTTCATCTTATTCTTAGTATCCTTAGTGTCTTGGTACTCTGAAAATTAATTTTCAAGCCTACTCTAGCACCCTGAACTCGCAAAGCTTCTAGAGGTTCATTCATTTTGCTCATAAAAGCTTATTCATTTTGCTCACACTTTCATCTAGGATGCTTAAATCTAGAACACAGGAGTTCTTTTCTTTTTTTTCTTTTTACAAAAAAAGAAGATTGGCAGAAAATTTAACACGGATACTATACTCCTGGTATATCATTGACAAGTATCCATTACGTGTACCGTGTCTTTTAGTTGATATCAGTTTGCTTGATCTTATTTCAGAAGAAAAACAGGCGGTTAAATAGATTACTAAAAAAAAACGCACACGATTGCCAAGTATAAAAACTTGATGTATAAGTTTGAAAGTATTTGAGAATAAACACAAAAATTATGATGTCAAAGTTTTCTCTCTAAAAAAAGTGTATCCCTTAAATATTGCCGACACCAAACCTGTAGAACCGAAATCGTAGCTGTAATTTTTTCAATTGCCCCCTTTTGTCCCTAATTTTTAGAAATCAGCATCTGAGGGAACCAAGCCATTGAGTAGAAGACTAAATCCTCGATGCACTAATGCACCCTTGCAGACAAAAGCATTAGTGCAAGGTTGCACTAATGCAACCTTGCAGACAGTGGGTGGATGGGTAGGGTATATTCAAATTAAGAATGAAAGCCTAAAATTCTCCTTGCCCCCCCCCCCGATATAAACTACCTGAGCTGTATAAGCCCATATAATAAACCATACTTCCCCATAAAAGAATAAAATTACTCATATTTAAAATTAACTACTATAGGCACCAGCATCAAGCCACCTGAGGCTACGCACGCTCCTCCATCTCAATCTATTTAAAGCCTCCCTCTTTAAACCCTCCCAAAAAATTCCCATTTCCCTTATATCTTTCCATACAAAATCCTCCCACTCTGTGGGGACGATAAATAGAATAATTAAACACAAATAAAGGGGCTATTAGCCTTTTTTGTTATATTCAGTTCTCTTTTACCTCTGCTGTTCATTACTAAATATATTAGTGTTTTTTTCTTGCAACCTAATCTGTGTTCTATAGACTAACCTAGAAGTCAATTTTAGTAACTACTACCATTTTAACTGTCACTATTTTAGAAGTCAAAAACAACTAGTATAAAAACATAGGATTTGTCTAATCTCATAATTGTTTTATCTGGATCCAAAAAACTTAAATATTTGATGAAAGGTCATTAAACTTTAATTCAATGTCAATCAATCAAAATTAAGGTTGGCTTGAATTTTTCTAATTCGTTTGGGTAAATCTGTATGGTCAGAGGTGTTCGAAGTTTTGATTTATGTTAAGTGCTTATTATATATTTTATATGCTATTAAAGTGCTTGAACATTATAAATTTGAATTATAAATTTATAATTTAATCCACTACGATTTTAAATATATTAAAATGTGAACATTAAAAATTGATAATTTATATCATACTAATAAAGTGCTTGAATTCCTTGCTTACCCTTAGTTCCCAAATATTGTGGTCTGTAGAAATGTAATTCAAGCTGGACCCTAAAAAACGCACAAAATTGTCCCCAAATTGCAGAAACGATACGAATCGTGACTACCCTTTCCTTATATTATATAATGTGAGTTCCAATCCATTTGCTCCGTTGTTAGTATGAAACAATCAGCTAACTCTCACGAATTGCTACAAAATCTTACAAAAATGATCAGTTTTTTAATACAGTCCTTTTTTAACAATTAGGTATTCAATTGATTCCTTTGCACGTTTTATTGCACGTATTGGAGAATTTCAATTCGTGCAGCTTCGTGTTTTTCTGAGAAAAGCAGGTTCGCTATGGTCCTTCCACAATCCGCTAAGCCGCTGCCATTTTCTGCAAAATGCAGTATGTGGAACTGTTTGCTCACGATCTTATATTAGTAATAAGTTACATTGTTGTCATATTGGGTTAACTTCCGCCATGTAAAAGTTCTAATTCGGCTGCCGATTTTCGGATTGCCAAACATCATTCATACCTAAGTAGTTTAGCTTTTTTGTATTAAATTTTCGTAGTCACCTGGGAATTTATTTTCATTACTGGTGGAAATTAACTGAATCTGGTTTCAAAGACTGAATAGACATAGTTGTTGTGCCAGGGGTGTAAATCGTGACAATTTATTATTGACTGGATTTCAGCGAAAAAACTACTAGATTGGGATCCATTTTACTAGATTTGCAAAAAAAAACTCGTATTCCGCAAGACCCGTTCATGCCAATGATAGTCTGGGGTGGACAGCCCAACCCACGGCCAGGTAAAATAAAAATTGAAATGGTTTGGCAAATCAAAAGCCAAGACGGCGTGGTGTGTCTTATAATTTCAAATTCTCTGCGTAGTGGATGACACGAAACAGAGTGCCACTCATGGCACTCTGCCACTCATGGATTAAACCTGACAAATTCGAAAAAACTTCTTCAGTAAATTTAATAGATTTCCACAACTTTTAGTAGCTTTGATTGGTTTTTCTAAATTTGACATTTCGACATCTAAATTGGTGTTTTATTAGATTATTAAGTTGGTTTGGTTTTTACTAGATCTAATAAAATTTCCCGTAGGGGACAACTGTGTCTTCAAATAGATTAAAAATGCATTTGATTTTCCAGGTTGCAGCCAAATCACATGCATAGATGGCGCGCCGAGTCATTCAAACTTGCCAAGTACATCAAGAGGGTTAGGGCTACATTCCGATCCCAGTCATTACCCCCGACCTCAATTGTTTCTTCAAATTCAATATTTGGATTTGACAGATTGCTTAGGCTTACAAGACGCTGGTCTTCTTGTAGTTGTACGAAATTGCACTCAATTACAATGCTTATACCTAAGGCGATGCGTACATATCACAGGTGAGTTGAACTTAATGGGCGTGTTTCAAATACTAAAGTACCAAAAACATACAATAAAAATATTTTTTGTCATCTTGACCCGTCTTAGGGCTGTACATACCTGATAGCCGCGATTTTCTAATCTCTCTTTTGGCTGTTCCAAAATTATAAAGTTTTTAGGGCAACACCACATTTTTCGTTATTGTTACCGTGTTGATTTGTGAAAATAAATAAGTGAAACTAATTAGGTAAATTTGACAATACTTTTGTAGTTAAAACCCAAACAATAACAATCTATTGATTCTTAGGGACTAATAAATCTTCAATGGCAGCTCTTCGTTAGCTTTTTGGTGCCATCTGTTTTTACCCTATTTTGTGATGATTTATCACACCTTTCCTATTTTTCATTTGGAACTTTTTATATACAAAACCTGCATAACTGATTATGGAGGTCAGTATCATGTAAAATTGGAAAATTGAAAGTCTCTTTACTTAGGGGGGAAGTACCTTTTGGGGTATAGTTTTTCAATTTTGCTGGGATACCGTTGAGTAAACATAAAGGAGAGGGAGGGGTTTTTCCTCCTGCGTAATTTTCTGCGTAAAGGTATGTCAGTCCCGTAGAATAACTTCTAAATATCTAATTATTGTTGCAATGCCGAAATTTGAGTACTGCGTTTAATCTTAAGCTATGAAGAAAAATATTGACTAACTAATCAGCCTTTGTTAAAGCATACCTGCACACGGGGTAGCAGGAATCAGGCTTTATTGGCCCAAAGAAGTGTCAGATAAATATGAAGATATGTGCTTATAATTACACCTTTGGTTGCTTTAATGCGTCCTCTAATGAAGAGACGATGGCCCAGGTGACTATAACAGAAAGCAGAAATTATAATTGTACGCACTACCCATTTTTAGCCTATATTTAAGCAAGCCTGCACATAGGGTAGCGAAATTCTCAATTATTAGGCCAAAGAAGCTAAAGATGAAACTGAAAAATGTGTTCTGGAAAAGTACTCTTGCTTAATTTTATGCCCCTCCTAATATAGATGGAGGGGAATCTTTCCCCAAAGAACGAATTGTAACAAGCTGAAAGCTATACCCACCCCCGTCTTTAGGCTAAATTCAAGTATACTTTTACAGAGTGTAGAGGGAATTTACATCCCCCTCTCCAAGAAACAAAAAGAAGTCTTTTTTTGATTGAAATATAACTACTATTCAAAAATACTTAACAATTCATTTGAAGAATACAGACTCGTCTTTTTGCAATCTTAAGAATTCAGTATTAATTGAAATCCAAAAAGTTCTTGTTTCATTATGGGTCGTAAAATGGCGAAAATAATACGTTTGAATTAAACACTCCTAAAAGATACAATAGAATAGTCTCTTATTATATTCGCTATTATGGTAAAAGAAACGAGTAAAATTTAAGTAGTAGGTATTTACTACCAAGAGACATATAGTTTTTTTTTGACATTTTTAATACCCTTCTTTTGTGGCTATAAAGAGGAAAATTACAACGTTTTTAGGATACTAGTTTTCAAGAGGGGATTTTGGGCCATTCACAGAGGGGGGAGGGGATTCTGTCTAAGTACAATAAACCCTAATGACATAAAATCAGTTTTCTCCCTTTACGGCACATAACATGAGCTACCCACCAGAGGTAGTTATTTCCAAGGTCAAGTTCAAAGCTGAAGGTCATCGATTGGATGGTTAGTGGTCATAAGTAGGGACTGAACGTAAGTTGGAACGACAAGGAGGAAAGTATAGGGTGATGCTTTCAGTCAGTTGTGGTGCAAAGAGGAGTGTGCATAACTGTTTTGGCCTCAAGCGGCTAAGTGTTGCGAAGAGGTGTTAGCTATAGCAGTTCTTTGACAAAACTGTGTTCTCCCAATTTTGCCGTAAAGTTGCAAATCGAAGTGTTGCAGTTTATCAGTTGCCATGTTTCAGATTCAGCTGCAATGTTCAGAGATTGATTGGCTTTTTTGAAAGTTTTGAGGTGAACTTTGAAAATATCTTATTTGTATTATTAAGCAAAAGTGTATGACAGCAAGGGGCACGAGGGTAAGCCTTCTTAAAAACTAGGAAATCCATACCCAAACCTACGCACGCGCACTTCAAAATTAAGGGTAGATTATGCTTTCTTTCCAATGATTGTATTCAGAATTTGAAATCTCTTCTTTTCTTGTAGATGCTGGAATCAAGAATGTTGTGAGTTATTGCCAGGGTCTTAGGGAATTCAGTGTCTCAGACTGTCTACAGATTACAGACAGAGGCCTCTTTGAATTGGCTAAACTCGGACCGAGCTTAAGATACCTCTCAATCGCTAAGTGTGACCAGGTAAGTTAAACAGTTTTCACAATAATTCTAAACCGATTCATTGTTGGAGTTCATGCTCTGCATGGCCTTTTTTTTTCTTGCCGCAAATCTTATCATAAAAAAAAATAAGAAAAAGGATTTATTTGGCTTATGTTTGAAAGATTGAAAGAGGGGGAAAAAGAATACTAGATGAATGCATCTAGTCAGTACGGTTGACCTTGTAGTTTCTCTTTTTTTCTCTTTCGCTGTCCCTCTCTCTCTTTCTTTCTTTCCCTTTCCCTCTCTATCTCCCTCTCCCCCCTCTCTCTCTCTCTCTCTCTCTCTCTCTCTCTCTCTCTCTCTCTCTCTCTCTCTCTCTCTCTCTCTCTCTCTCTCTCGTCTATTTATCTTCCTCTATCTCTTTATTGAACGCGGGAAGTAATCTTATGATTTATTGACTATTTACATAATATTTGATTAACTTAGATGACTTAATAATGGCTCTAAATAATAAATGATGACTCACTAATATTCTTGCAACAGTCAACATGGTACACCAAGTCGCTACTCTCTCTCTCTTTCTTCTTCTCTCCATCTCTCCCTCTATCCATTTATCTATTTGTTTATTTATTTTTATTTATCGGTCTATGTATCTTTCTCTATTTTTCTCTTGAAAATGGATATTAATCACGTGACTTATTAACTGCTTATATAACATTATATTGACTTCGTGACTTCATAATGACTTAAATTAGGATTAGATGAATGATCCATATTCTTATAACAATCAATATGGTTGACCTTGTAAGTCCTCTCTTATTCTCTCTCTTTTTTTATGTAATATTACATGATTTAATATTAGATTTAAATATACAATTTAATAACGACATAAACTAAGATTACATGAATCATACCTACTCTCACGTCAGTCAATCTTGTGATTGACTCTCTCTTTCTATGGCTCTCTTAAAAAAGGAAAGTAATGATGTGATTTATTAGCTATTTATAAATCTCTATTTCCAGGTGACTGATGCTGGACTGAAACATATCGCACGACATTGCTATAAACTTCGATATCTGAATATGCGTGGTTGTGAAACAGTGACAGACTCGAGTCTTGAAGCACTGGCTCGGAGTTGTTCGAGACTTCGAGCACTAGACATTGGAAAATGTGATATTACTGACGCTGGACTGAGGCACCTTGCTGAGAACTGCCCCAATTTGAAAAAACTAAGTGTAAAAAGTTGTGAGCTTGTTAGTGACACGGGTGTTCAAGCTATTGCATATTACTGCCGAGGACTGCAGCAACTGAACATTCAAGACTGCATAATTTCCATCGATGGTTATAGGACTGTGAAAAAATTTTGTAAACGATGTATTATTGAGCATACGAATCCTGGATTTTATTGAGTTTGTTTGGAGATGTGACTGTGATTATTTATTGTTGTTATCATTGTGTCTTCTGTTTTATTAGAGTCATTCTGAATATAATATTTTGTATCTCGCCACAGTAGAATAGAACTATTTTACCTTCAAACCACCCATAGACAAGATCAGGCCCACATGTGGATTTATTTGCACGAATTCTCTATTACGTCATCATCATCAGTATGTTGTTTTAAAATTCATAAAATTAAATTCCATCCTAGGCAAGGACGGAAAATTCATTTCGAAAGTGGAAACGCTGCTTTTTATAAATGGGGACTTTATGGTCTTATGGGGGAAGGGGATTTTTTGTGGACAAAATGTAGGATATCCCAGTGTTATTAAAAAAATAAGAAATTAAATAAAAAATCAAGTTTTTTCAATTGTAATTAAGGAAAAACATCAAAACCTAGAACGAACAGTAATTATTGTATATGTAAGGGGGGTTTTCCACTTCTCAATAACTCGCTTTTAAAGCTATAGTTTTCTTCTAGAACTTTTAAAAAGCTTAGTATTCTAACTAAACGACATTATTTCTGCCAAAATTGCAGGTGGAGTAGGCATTCTCAGAAGACTGAAGTATTTTCGCTTTTTTTTTATTTTTTAGCCGAGTTTGTGGTTGAAAAATTCGTCTTTTGTAATGAATAAAATTAAATAACAAACATTTAATAATAATAATTATTTATATTATGAGTAATATAGTAATTTGATAATATAAAAAGTAAGTTACAGTATAAGATAACTTCGAAGACCACACTGCCTTTCCATAACGAAAATATAACAGTTCAAAATAGGGATGAAACCTTTTAATTGACAGTGAAGCAAATATAAAATTTTTTAACTGGATATTTTATATTATTTCATCTTAATCTAAAATTTTATATATTTTTCACTGTCAATTAAAAGGTTTCATCCCTATTTGAACTGTTATATTTTCGCTATAGTATAAAATTTAATTAAATGGACTTCCTCATTATCATCAATATTTAGATTTACTATTTTAAAAATAAAATGTCAGCAATTATTTTGGCTATATATGCATCAACGAAAGATGCAAATAAAAAAGAAATTAATAACAATAATGATTATGTATAGTATAGGGAGTAGCTATAGTAAGTTACTAGCATAAAAGTTAGCAAGAGTATGAAACATACTATTCGAAAGAATAATTAAAATAAAAAAGATGGCAAAGTGAACCAAATTAAAAGAAGTTACTAGCATAAAATTGAGCTATAGTATGAAACATACTATTCGAAAAAAATAATTAAAATAGAAAAGATTGCAAAGTGAACCAAATTAAGAGAGGGTTATCATCAACACTCCATGTATTATGGTTGCAATAAGAAGAAAACTTAAATAAAAAAAAAATAGTCGTATATATTTCTGCGTTAAAATGTTTTAGTTGTCCGTAATCAGCAGTGAACTAATTCAAATAATTAATGATTTAAAATTAGTAAATCCTTAATTAAATAAATCAAATCTAAATTGTCTAACACATTTCTGGGGTAAGCTTAATGCTGGTAAGGGAAATAATAAAATAATGGTAAGGGAAAGGTAGTAAGGGAAAGGGTAAGAAAATGGTAATGGTTAATGGTAAGGGAAAGCTTAATGCTGCTTTTATTTGTTAAGTAGGTAATTAATTTGTTAATTAATTGTTAATTAATTGTTATTAATTAATTGTTAATTAATTTGTTATGTTTCCATTTTTTTATTTTCTCAAGTCTCAGAAACTCATATTTCTGATTACTTTTTTCCTTTTATTACCTCAATAATGAAATAAGAAATAATAAAAAGAAATAATTCCATTAAAATTTAAATTCACGTGACCGGATTTAGCATACTCGCGTAGAAGTGCAACGCTGAGACTCTTTTAATTTGTAATTGTTTTACTTTCATATGTTTGTTACTCTTGGCTGAAGACGGCTGTTATATTATCGCGGAATCATTTTCTTAGGTTTCATTATAGTCGCCTTCCTCCAAAAGAGTACTCATTTTAAGAGAGAGAAAAATGGATATAATTTAAATAAGACAGTGGAAAAAAAGACAACAAACAAACAAAAATAACAATTTAATAACCTCCAAAATTCTGCAATCATTGCAGAATTAAAAAAAAATTATTAAGATGAGTTTCATTTATTTGTTTATTTCTGTTTTTTCATATGTTGCGTTTAATTTAATTTAACTTCATTTTTTTCCGGTTGATGAAGGCTCCTGGACGTGGAGTCAAATTATTCTGATTTTTATTTTTTAAAGTTTGTTGTTTTTTTTTCACTTTTTTTAAATTTTACCCTTTTTTCTCTCTTAAATTATGTAAATGGAACTTAAGATCTTGTTTTTTGCCTTAAGAAAGCAGGTATATATAATTAATTAGGTCAGGCATAAATAATTTGAGGTAGAGCGAAAGTCGAGGCACGTGTTCATCATTACTCCGCGCAGAAAATTGATCTTTTGTCAGGTGAATTAATAATAATGTTTAGGTATTTGAAATTTCATAGGTATTTAGTATTTCTAACAATAATGATGATGAAAGGGAGATAAATGGAAATCAATGTCTATAGTAGGACTGAGCAGGGATATGGTCAATATCCTTGAAGTGAAATTACCCTTTGTCAAAAACTGTTAATCATTTACAGATGAATCTAAAGTTTGCTAAACAGACGCTATGCAAGGTAAGATAAAAAAAAAATAATAATATAGTTTGGCAAGATTTGTGGCATTGGGGTGCTAGATTGAGTTAAAAGTCGGATTCAGTAAACTAACTTAAATAAATCCGGACACTCCGTAATCAGAAATCCGGAAACAAAAAATGAGAAACTAATTTGTTATTTTCGGATACATTTCAATTGGGGCCAGTCTGAAGATAGGATATATTAGTTCTATTGTGATTATTATTTCTTTACTAAGCATACCTGCAAAGAGGGGAGGGGACGTACCTCCTCAAAAAAAAGAAAAATAGAGATCTAAAGTATCAAAAGTATAAATGCGTCAAAAGTATGTGTTTAAAACCAGGGTAAAATCAGGCTCTTAACTTTTCAGCCTCGTCGAATATATGTATAATATCCATTAATAATGTTATTTATTTTAAATATAATACTGACGCTTGGTCGAATTGAAACACCCCTCCCGTAACTGAACAGTGTAAGAGCATCTGAGAAAGAATTCATTTGTAACTTCTACAGTAATTCTTTAAGTTGATACATGTTATATGATTAAAGATGATGGGTTTAAATCAATCCCTCCCAGAATCAGCAATTTCCATGGTAAAAATTTGACTTTTGTTTTTATAATATATTCAAGAAAGCAGCCAAGAAAGACTTGGAAAAAAATCACTGAATTTCTTAACCCCAAGTCATCTGCAGCAAGGCCTTCTCGAGGGGCGGGGGATAACCCCCTTTACTCCGAAATGTTTGTTCGACTCGTAAACACATAAATAAAATGAATAAAAACGATTTTTGATGCATTTTTTAGTTTTCTTTGTAAACCCCATTGTTTTACTTAACGTACCAAGGACAGTGAAATTAAATTTCATTAAATTGATTCATTGATAACTGCTTACACAACCATACATATTTCAAGAACTTAAGAAAAATCAGAAATTTTATTTTTAATGAAAAAGGCCTTCATATACAGCTATGTAGTTTTAATAGTAGTTGGTGCCAACTTTAGAGAAAATAAAACATGGGTGAAAAGTCAGCAGAAAGTAAGCTAAATATATAATATATATACCTATAAATAAATATATAACAGCTTAAGCTTAACAGCTTAACAGCGCTAAACAGCTTAAGAAGGTGTAGCTTACCTTTGAAAGTATTGATATCTTTGAGAATAACAGATTGTCAATTTTTGAATTTTTAAGGGAGCATTGTCAAATATAACTAATTAGTTTTGCTTATTTATTTTCACGATTCAACGCGGCAACACTGACGAAAATGTAATACTGTCCTAGAAACTTCATAATTTTGAAGCAACCAAAGAAAATTCTTTGTAAACCGTGGTATTCAAGCTTGAATAGACGTAAGATGGATCCAGAAAGACAATTTGTTTTTCTTGGAACTTGAAAGAAGAAGCTGAAGCTGGACGGAGTTGAATCACTCCCTCCGTAAATAACTGTTTCTATGGTACAAATATGACGTTCATTTTGCAATATTTACAAGAGCATAAGAAGAAGGTAAAAAAACATCATTGAGTCTCTTTATCCGTTTATGCAAGAACAAGGTGAATAAACCCCTCCCCGAAGAATCTTTTTTATAACATGGTACTATTTTCTGCAATCTTCATGACTGCAGACGGGCAGTCATGACTGCATGACTGCAGACGAGTTATTTTTGGGGAAAAATAACTTACTCGATTTATATGTAACATTTATTTATAATTATAACATATATTATATTACATATTAATATATATATATATATATATATATATATTATAATATATAACAGGTATTATAATATATATAATACATAATATTTATAATATACTGTATTTTGTAAGATGATGATAATACTGGGTCGAAGTCTTAAGTCACCTTTTATTTTTTAATGAACGATTTGAGCTTTGTTTCGTGCCATGTAAAATAGTGTCTTATTCTTTTTTCAATTCGTATTTTTATTTATTTATATTATATGCATTTTACGTTTTGGAGTATTACCTTTATGGTTTGCCAGGGCTTTTGAAGTATTGTTTTCGCATAGTGTAAATATTGTTTTATATAATTGTGTTTTCATTATAAGGAGTCTTAATTTTTACTTTGTTTTCTTTTTGCACTTTTTGGTCGATTTAAAGCAGGCCTGATCTAAGAAACTTAGGCTGATGAGTGCAGCGCTCTAAAACGTTTTTCAGCGCTCATCTAAAAACGTTTTATGGTCTACTTATACAGCACCAGAGTGCTGAGTACACAGAGATGCAGTAAATCCGTAAGGCCGTAAGGCCGTAGTAAAGGCCGTTTTGATCTAAAATTCTTTTTGCTTCTTTTACTAGCCCAAAGTCCCAAGGACAGTGAAAATAAAACCCAATTGAATTGGCTAAGTTACAACTTCATTGATTTATATTAAAGAGGGTTAAAATTGGTATATTAATGCTATGTTAGTGTTATAGTGAAATTCGTTATAGAACGTTCTTTTTGCTTATGTTCTACTGGAGAGTATCACACTCTCTTCTAATAGCGCTTGCAAATGTCCGCTATTTAGAGTTTCAGACTTTTCCATTGTTTTGTTGTAGGTAAATGAAGGTTCCGATAAGGATAAATCATTTTATTAGACAATGAAAAAAAGCAACTAAAAATACACTGGATATTTCGATTACATCTACAGTGATCATCAGCTGAAACTCTTCTGTATTTCTACTGATGACGATCACTGTAGATGTGATCGAAATATCCAATATATTTTTTGATTGTTTTTTTCACTGTCTAATAAAGGGATTTGTCCCTATTTGAACTGTTGTATATCTTCATGGAAATGCATTGTGGTCTTCGGTATCACCTACATCGTACTTTGGGATAGGTTCATGGACGACGTCATCTGTATTTGGAAACACGGATTTGAGTCCTTAAGTCAATTTGTTGATCATTTAAACTGCTTTGATAAAAAAACTACAGTTTAAGTTGATAATAATAATAGATTAAGATTTCTGAATATTCCACGAATTTTAAGAGATAGCCATTCGCTTTGCTCAATATATAGAAAACCTACACTATATCGGTCTTAGCGAACGATTGAGCTGATTACACTACATAAAAATTATATATCGATATCGATATATCGATATAGATATCGATATAGACAATCGATATCTAGATTTTTATTCGTGTTTCAGTGAAGAGAAGAGTTGATTAGTTGACAGGACTTTTGGAATTTGCTTTTTGGAAAACTTTGATTTGGAATTATTGTATGTAACCGCATAGGCAAAAACTTAGCGAATTTGCGTAAATATAGCATTGATAGTTGCTTTGAATCAGTTAAATCATTGGGTAGCTTTCTGAATTATGGGGAAGATCAGAATCGTGACAATTTAGGGAGTGGTGTTTATAGCATTGCTTGCACTGGACTCGGGCTTATCGAACTCGGACTCGTGGAACGGACTCATGACAATTTAGGGTGAGGTGTTTATGTCACTCCTTGTATTGGATCAGTCTCGGACTTATCGGACTCGGACTCGTGGATCAGACTCGTAGGGAGTGGTGTTTAAAGCATTCCTTGTATTTGTGGAAATTCTTACACTGGCTGAAATTACCAACAGTTTGTTGAACGGTTACTGAACAGTCTATCTCATCCCATCATCATCCCTATCATCCATCTCGCAAATCCATCTCATCCTGTCATCTATGAGAGCGGGTTGTTGACCAGCGGGCTGTTGACATATTGACCCGACTATACTGGAAGTAAGTGCCGTGCCTTTAAAAGGTTGGTAAGCGAAAAGGTCTTATCGGTAAAATAGCAAGCTACTAGAATATTTACTTATTCAAAAAAAAACTTTAGTTCATTTTTAATTTGTATCTTTATGATGTATATTTGATGTATATTATGATGTATATTATATATGTTTATGATGATCGCTCATGTTCAAATCGATCCCATCTGTTGGTAGGGGTCTCATTTTAATTAAGATACTACCAGGATCTCAACCAAGATTTTGACTAAAGAAAAGTGTCTTAGTTGTCCATTTATACAGTCAGTGCCTGATCCAATCTCTATGGATATACTACAATCTGTTGAACAGTTTTTTGATGGTTTAAGTATCGTAATTTAATAGATAAGGCTCTACGAACTTTAGACAACCTCCTGAACCTTTCGTTTCAGCTTTGGCAGAACACATTTTCCCCCACCATGATCGTCGCGTGCAATTTGTCAGGGTCACAGCCATTTCTAACCATAGAGGCTTGACTTAATAGGCTATAGAAGCCATTGAAACAAAAAACATGTATTTGCTATTCTTCTTATAAATAGAGATACGAGAAACTTAAATACTGACTCGATCAGCCGGTAACCCAGAATCCGTAGGCAATTTTTCTTCATCCACTTTTCAAAGCGCCCATTCTTTAGAGCCATATTTGACCACACTGTGTCATTACTGTAGCTTCCAATATTCTAATTTTTGTTTGCAGACTTATCTTCCTACTCTTCCAAACCGTTTTTAGCTATGAAAAAATACCATGAGCCTTGGCTATTCTACTTTTAATATCTTCACAGCTCCCACTGTCTTTACTAATAATACTACCAAGGTAAGTGAAGCTACCCACCTGATCAATCTTTTCGTTACCCAATGTCACCTTTTCATCTTCACTTATTCCTAGCCTTAGTGAATTAGTCCTCTTAACATTAATTTTAAACCTATTCTAGCACTCTGAACTCCCAAAACCTCTGAAAGTGCAATATTTCTGCTCTTACTTTCATCTAGGATGCTTAAATCAACATCATAATCTAAGTCCAGGCAAGGTTTTCTTCCCCATTTAATTCCGTGATCTCCCATTGCCTTTTTTGTGCCCCTTAAGACAAAATCCATCAAAATGATCTATGTAATAGGGGATAGAACACAATACTGCTTAATTCCTGATTCAATATGAAACCAACTGCTAACCTCATTTCTTACCTTAACCGCAGCAATGTTATTCTCGTACATGGCACTAATTACTTTAATGTATTTGTCTTGTATACCATACAAGGAAAAAACCTTCACTAAAGTTCTTGTATCAACAGAATGGAACGTTTAATCATAATCTTTAAAACTGAGGACCAAAGTTGTTTGACAGCTCAGGCACTTCTCAATTATTAACCTCTGGGATAATTTGGTCGACACATCGTCTATCTTTTCTAAAACCGTATTGTTCTTCTCTTAAAATTTTGTCTGCAGCATCTCTCAGTCTGAAAATCATCATATTGCAAAGTAAATTGCTACCTAAAGCGACTAGACTAATGGTTTGATAACTATCGCACTCACTCTTATCACCTTTTTATGCAGTGGTTTAATTAAGGTTTAACTAAAATCGTTTGGCATTTCCCCCTTTTTCAAGAATCATATTCATAATCTTGAGTAACTTATTTTCTAACCTCAGAGCTACCATATTAATAAAAACATTTACCACATTATCAGTACCTGGGTCCTTATTATTTTTTAATCCTTATAGTACGGTCGGTAATTCATCCGCACTAAACAAATCTTCCTTCACATCCAAGGTATCACAAACTTTTTCATTTTTCTCTATATCTTTTCCTGAAACTCTATCTCAGCTTTTTCAAAAATAAGCTGAAAATGATAAAGATATTCTTAGCTGACATATATAAGATAAAAAATGCCAAAGAGAATGTTCATATTTTAATTCACTATCAAAAAAAAAATAATTGAAGATAAAACGGGTTTTATTTCTTATAAAGCAGTGACAACAAAATAAAATAAAAACTACACTTTAGCTAACCAAAAAATAAAAATACTCCGAATATTTCGGCCCCACGTCCGGGAGCCTTTCTCAACGGAAAAAAAAACAACAAAAAAGGAGAAAATTACACCCAAAATGAGACACCCCTTGAATAGTTGAGGCACCCAAAAAACACCCATTGAATTACCCGTTTAAAACTATCCAGAGTTTTTCTCTCTTTTTTATCATTTGTTTTTGAATTAATAAAAAGGGAATAGTTGTGGCAAAAGTCAAAGTCATGGTCAATTGTAGAAAAAGCCAAGACAGATTGTCCAATGAAATGGGCATCAAGTACAAGGTTAATTTTAACCCTTTGATTGCCGTTGTTACTGTCTTCCACTTATGCTACACCTCTCATGAATTTTCTAATAGGTCCCACCTCCCCTTCCCTTAACAGAACCAAAATCGAGAGGCTCTGCTGAACCTCTCATCGAGAGGTTATTTGTAGTAAGATCAATATTTGGCCATATTTTCTGTGGAATTTTATACTTATTTTTTTTTCAAGTAAGAAACACCGAACTTTCAGCTCAAGCGTTTAAGCGTTTAATCCAATCCAAGTCATTTAAATTAAAAAAAAAATTAAAATAAGAAATGACTCCAGGATTTTCTTAGGGGGGGGGGGGGGTAAAACGGCTTTGCAAAACGCATCAAAAATTTGTCTAAAAGTATACTAGTTGCTTTTGTACGAGTAGTACCAGGTTTCAGACCCTTAAAAAAGAGCAGTAACTCAGAAGCTATTTCAAGCTCTTGAACATATCTCACGTTGATTTTAGCCTAAAAAATTATACACTGAAAGCTTTCCTAAACATAGCTTTTTCACTGGAAACATATTCTAAGACAAAAAAAACTATTAAACGGTTCTTAAAAGTGCGAAAAAAAAATTGATTTTTTTTTTAAAGTGATTTAAAATTCTGGTCAAAGACAGCAATTAAATACATTCCCTGTGGGAAGAAGCACGTACCCTACTTAGCTATAAGACACTTAAAGTGCCAAGGACATTAAGCCGCCTTTTTCGAAGATTTCATTTGGTTGTTTCAAAATTGCGAAGTTTCTAAGACAGTACGACACTTCCGACAGTGTTGCCATGTCGAACCATGAAAAGAGATAAGCGCAACTAATTTTTTTAATTTGGCAACGCGTTTCACCCGTAAAAATTCAAACATTAGGTATCTGTGGATTCCAAGAGACAACTATGCCTTCAAAAGAAAGCTACATCCTCTTTTGTTGTTTGGTGCTATATGATTTTAGCTTTTTTCTGATTTTTTTACCCACGTTTCTATTTTTCCAATTTGGCACCGCTTACTATCCAAAACTGCGTACCGTCATATGAAGGTCTTTTAAAATAAAAACAATATTAAGTTTCTATTTTTTTTAAGATATATATATGGTTGCGCAAATTTCTGCCAGGACATTTCAAAAACCGGATTTCATTTTCACTGTCTGCGGTACTTTACGGCCAGAAAAGGAGTTGCGCCATCACTAAGTGATGGTTGATTTGGTTGATTTTTCACCAGTTAGTTCAAGTAACTGAATAATTTTTTATTGGATGTGTTTTCCGTCAAAAACTGAGTTTCTGTTTTCCTAATGTTCTAAGATAAATAGGATTTTGTCAGCGTCCACTGGACGATTAAAATAGTATTTGTACTGCCCTTGGTGTTTTAAGAACGATCACCATAATTCCTATTCAAAAAATTACGAATAACAGTCAAGATTTAAAAGATTTTTTGCTGGATTTTTTCTCCGGTGATTTCCAAATAAAAAAGAAAAAAATATTGGCTTCACTTTTTATACAGAAAAAAATTAGAAAAAAAAACAGAAAAAAAATCACTTTTTACAGAAAAATAGATGTTTTGGAAAAAATCGTGTTTTTTTTTAGTTTATTGAATAAAAAAGAATACATAAGAGATGAAAGAGAACTTGTTTGTTTTTGTTGATTCCACCAGTATTACCCTGGGCTCCCATATCTACGATATTCTTGGGGCGAAATATCGTATTTAAAAATCAGACACAAACTTGCATGTTAACGCGATAATTATTATAGGGGATCATATTGGACAGTTTATTTGCGTCAGATCTTAAGTGAAAAAAAAAATTAACGTCAACTTAAAAGTTAATGTAAACAGCCTAAGATTTCCAGATGTCCTTTGTAATGCACAACATCATCAACCTTTTACTTAACTTAGCATAGCCTGGGTAATATAAAAAAGTTCACTGATTTTTTGGTTTTGTCATTAACATTTTTAAGCTGATTTAAAATTTTGCCAATAATAAAATTTTAACATCAACAGGGCCAATTTGAAAAAAAGCGTATTAATTTAGTTTTTTAAATAGCCTAGGAAAAGCCCTACATCTTTTCTTGTTAGGGTAAGGGACTGGGATGCATAAAAAATGTCGATAACGATGATATTTAAAAATAGATGTAAGTGAAAAATAAGTTGGTTTATTCCATTTGTTTTACTTTTTGACTTCCATTCTAGTTTAGAAACAAATTGACTACTGAAAAGTATCACTGTTAGAATGAATCTACCCAGACTAATCTAGATATTTAGTAGCTATGCCCAATAAAGACCTTTTTATGCAGAACCCAGGCTAAACTCTACAAAAGAAAACAAACTGGTTTATATTTTTCAAATTAGGCATAGCTGTCTTAAATGGCCAACTAATCTCACCTTCAAATTCTTTTGGAACTTTGTTCCATAATTTCATTACAAGCAACCTATTCTAATGGCCATTATCAGCTTTTGATTATAGTATTCTACAATTCCTAACTGAAAAAATAATCAATTTTGTCAATATTCATTTTTATCTTGCCTAGCCTATCGGTTTGATGTAATTTGTTCATCAAAATTATCGGAGAATTTGAGATTTACGAACTTGTATGATGTTTTGGATAATTGGATAGATTTAACCAAAATTTACGCACAGCTGCAATATTCGCATATCTGACCGAATAATCGTCTTTTCCTACAAATGATCGTATATATGGGAACCCAGGGTTACGGGGAAAAAGGTTGGTCTCAGAGTTCTCGCACTTCTTTTTTTTCATTAGTATTAACCCCTTTCAACCCCTTTTATTAACCCCTTTTTTGGATGAACTACATCATCTGTAGTCCTTTGCTCCAACACCAAACGATTAAGGGTGAAGGAAAAAATATCCCTAAAACGATTCAGAATATTGGTTGCTTATCACTTTTTTTTTTGTTCAAATTTCGCCTGTCTGATTGTTTCATTTTATTGGCCAATAGGGGGTCAACAATCATTCTGACTGAAGATATTGCTTTACTGTAGCTATAAATATCTGACCAGTGGAGTCACTAGGATTCATTTCCTTTCAAAATTTAAGGGCTAATAAAAATCAGGATTTACCTTAAATGACAAGATACTAACCAAACTGACTTGACAATCTTTGCCTTCATATGAATTGCAGGATTCGACTTCAGATCAGTATTCTAATATCATTAATTCGAAACACAAATCATACAATTGCACGTGGTTTCCCCATGATGTAGCAGTAGCAAGTGCGAATCCAGAATTTTTGTTCGTTGGCATCAAAAGACATCAAAAATTTCTTTGAGTGCATTTTTGTTACTTTTTTACGAGTCAGACATTTGATAAACTAACTCTCACCCTGGATGCAACCTAGGCAGAAAGAAATATATTTCGTCTAAATTTTACAAATTACATAATTTGTAAATTCATAAAAATAATTATGATTTTATAATAAATGTATAAAAATAATAAATGTAAATAATTACATAATTCTTTTCATTTAAAAGCTCAATGTCAAATTAACTTAAATTTACCCCCGGGTTCAAACGTCTTGATTTTTGTCCTATTTTCCCTTCAATATAAATAATTAAAATGAAATCAGTCCTGGAAACGGAAGAAAATACGGCTCAAATCTATACATCTTAAGCTGTTTAGTCATTGTAAGAATCTAAGGACAAAGGTGTACCCCCCCCCCCCCGACACACTCACCCAAAGACAGAACAAGCGGAAACCAGTTTACTGCAGCGCAGCGCGGTATCAGCATTCTTTTGTTCCACTTTTCACGGATCTAGTTAACAGCCTAAGTAATCATAGTTTGAGTTTGTGCAATTTTTATGTACCTTGTAATCAGCTCAATTTTAGTGCTTCTTGGTGTTATGTTGAGTGTGTCAATAAATATGTCTATATCTTTCTTCTTTTGTGAGTTTTGACCCACGTTTCTTTTTTTTATAATTTGGCGCTCGCTAAGACCGACATGTGCAAATGGGTATCTTTCTATTACAAAATAAATCTTTAACTTTGCAACTACTGTCAATCAACTTTATAAAGATACAATATAAGGTTGTGTTATATAAACAAAACTTTTTTTACGCTATCTACATATTATATTTCCGTCTTGATGTTGGTAAGAGATAGCGGCATTCACTAGCGCTATCTATATAATATATTTTTGACCTTGATAATGATGAGATACAGCGGCACTCGCTGGCGCTATCTATATTACATATTTTTGTCCTTGACATTGGTAACGGATAGCGACGTTTACTAACGCTGAATGATATAAGGTATTTTCATGTTTTGCGGATGAAGACGGACAGAAATAACTTTCTAATCGTTTTTTAAGACTAGAAACGCTTTCTGCTTTTTCGGAAAGTTGAATCCAGCCTGATCGTATAAAGCGGAACTGGGAACCATATTTCAGGCGTAATTTTCAAAGAGGCCGAAGAATATGGAGACAGTATATGCAGTATTTACAATCATATATACAGCAATCTTCATCAGTAGAAATACTTAAAATACATTGTATTTCTACTGATGATCATTGCTGTATATGTAATCGAAATATTTGTACCTGACTTTTGTACCTGTTTTCACTGTTTAAATAAATTGACTTATCCCCATTTGAAAATTTATTTGTTTTTAAAACTATAGAATTTACAATTACAAAATTAATTAAATTAACTTAAGTTTCTTAATTCTCATACTGACTTGGCACCAATGCCGAAAGAGCAGACACCATCCATGGCCTCAACTACCCAAGATACTATTATCTTTTATTTGTACTATCAATTTATTAATAGATAGTATTAATCAATTGATTGATTGATTGATCTCCAGGACACCCAGCCCCAACAAACAGATCAACTTTAGGCCTTATTCCTGCCCTACTTTGGAACTGATAAACGGTAGCAGACAATCATAAAAAAGGTTTAGAAAATAATCAAGCTTAATAAACGCATTAAACGTGGGAGCTGTCCTAACTATACGAAAAGGTGATCGAGTCTGTTATTTTGAAGTTCTTAGCATTGTATAATCTTTCTCGTTCTTCATTTTGGTAGTCGTTTCGTTTTTCATTTGTTTTCTTTTTATATTTTTTCACCTCATTTTTCTTTTTGTAGCTTATAAACAAATTATTCTTATTAATATTTTAAAGGCCTAATATTTACCTTTTAATATTTTTATGCATTTTTACAAACTTCACTTTTCTGTACCGAACATGGGAATCGATCTCTGCAATCGAATTTAATGTTGACCTTTTTCCATTTTTCACTTAGTTGATTGTTTTTTTTTCAGTTTGGTTTCTCTTACTCTTTATATTTTACTTCTACATTTTCTTCTGTCTTTTGTTGCGGGCTATAAGTAAATTATTATTCCTATTATTATTATTGTATTTGAATATTTTTATACCTTTTACGTACTAAAAATGTCCAAATATGGAAAACAAACTCTCAATTTGACTTTACATTTTTGTTCTTCACCTTCACGTTTCCTTTTCTTCGCCACGTTGATTGTTTCGTTTTTCAATTTGGTTTTATCTTTCTCTTTTTATTTTACTACTACAGTTTAACCGTCCTTTACTCTTTTACTAGTATAGTTTACTTACTGGGTAATAAATAAACTATTATTATTATTAGAATGGGGGAAAAAAATCAAGCTTGGAAAAAAAACAACTTAGGATTGATTACTAGTCTAGCCTGTCTCTGAGGATATTCCTAGGAACCAACAATATAATTATCACGCTGTAAGAAATATCGTTTCCTTTAAGTCTAAAGGCCTTATCTCACTTTAGATGCCTTACAAGCGGAAGGGGTGGTAGATAAGCTTATTAATGAGGCTTAGGTGAGGAATAAAAGAATTCGGTTTGAGTAGGTTGTTGTTTAAATGGATATCTCAGTTTAAATTTGAAGAAACTGCCAGGATTAGTCGTATCAGGAAGACGGCAGGTATACGAAAAGGAGTGGAGTAAAGACAGGGGAGCGATGATTTACAGGAACTATTTGTCGTTATTAGGGCTTTAGGTGGTATGACCTCACACCTCCGAGACAATTGACAAAACCGCTTAGTAAGCTATCCTCAAAGGGAGTATCAGAAAGACAATATAGATTAGGTGGATGAAAGTATACTGAAACTAAAGCAGTACCCAGGGTGGAGGGTTTGGGAGTTTGACCCTTCCCCCGAAATGTTTGTCTGACACGACAAAATGTAAAAAATACATATAAACAAATTAATGAGGTGTTTTTAAAGTTTCTGTGAATCCTCCCTCAACCCTCCCCCCCAAAAAAAAAACAACCCACTCTGAACAAAAGGCCTGGATATGGCTCTGACTGGAATATAGATTCCTCAGCTGATTCTTTATTTTAGGACAGCTTAGCAAACCGTTTTGTCGATTATTTCAGAAGCGTCAAAATGTTGAATATGACCTTTGGGCATGGCAGCAGAAATGTTAGCAGTCATGGATTCCTTAACAATGTTTGAGGTGCAAAAAACAGTTAAGCTAATTTGCTGCAACAAAATTTTTTCTAAGCAAAAGAACTGTTTGTTAAACTGCTCTCAAAGGGAGTATCGACAAGACAAAGTAGATCAAGAGGATGAACTGGGACATCCATTACTCTGCTGATTCTCCCTTTGAGAACAGCTTAGTAACGGGTTTTGTCAATTATCTAAGAAGCGTAAAAATATCACATAAGACCTTTGGACGTGACAGCAGCAAAATTACCAGTGGTAGATTCCTTACCGACCTTACCTTGAGAAGGTAAAATGGGATTTTTCTTTGTGTTCAAGGTGAAGGGCTGTAATTGTCCTACTAAATGTTTTCGGCCATGCTGATTCTAATGGTGTGCTTTTTATTTCTATCTGACGCCATTTTCAAGGGGTTTCAGGCTTACCTTACCTTATCAGTACAGAGAACAGTTACGTTGCTTTCCTGCTTTTTCAGTTTTTGAGAATTCTCAAAACAAATTCTCAAAACAAATTTCCAACAATGATTCACTTTGTTAAAGAAGAGTCTCTAATGGTAGCAAACAGGCTCCGTTAGTACTACTATTAGTACTACTAACAACTCACTGCAGTACCAAGCCACCTGAGGCCATTATAGCTACGCACGCTCATCCTCAATCCCAATTTATTCAAAACGACTTTCTTTACATCCTCTCAGGAAGCTCCCATTTCCCTTAAATCTTTCTTTACGACATCTTCCCACTCCAGCTGCTGAAGACGTGATTTCGGTTTAACTCTAGTTGGTTGGCCATAGGGACAATCTTTTGCAATCTGTCACCCTTCATCTTCAGAACGTGCCCTAGCCATTTCAACCCTTCTCTCATTATAGTCTTAGAAAGCAGGACTGAACCACACTTTTCGTACAGCCTACTCTTTGAAATATGGTCAGTCAATCGGGAAGCCAAAACAATCCGTAGACAATTTCTCTGAAAAATATCTAGAAAATTTTCATCTGTTTTTTGAAGTGCCCTTTTTCGCTAACAAAAACGCAATCGCCTGTATAATTTTTGGCAAACAGATTTTGCGGATGGCGGAAAAACGGTATATGTCTGACTATTTTTGGTTTATTTTTGGTGACTATTTTGGTAGTCGGCAGGCAAGGTAGAACCTCCAACAGGTTGACACCACCGTGAATTAGTATAAGAGGGTTGACTCTAGTTCAGCATTGTGGAGTGACATGCATAAGAGGAAAATTTTCAAATAAGTCAACCCGTAGTCAACCCCGCGTGTGTTCCCCTGGGAGAACCTCCAACAGGTTGACTCTAATTCGGCATTGTGGAGTGACATGCCTGCCCGGAGAGGTGTAGCACAAATGGGAGAGAGTAACAACGGCAATCAAAGGGGTCAAATTCACCTTGACTGGGATGCCCACTTAATTGGATAATCTGTCTTGGTTTTTTTCTACAATTGGCCATGACTTTGACTTTTCTCACAACTATTCCCTTTCTTTTTTTTATTCAAAAATCAACGGAAAATTAAAAATTTTTGGTTTAGAAAAGTCTACCGACTTTCGGTCATTTTCTAGTTTTCCTTTGAACAGCATCACCGTAAAATCTATTCTAAATCCAAGGTGGTTGTAATATGTCCGATATACAATCACGCAAAAAAAGCGATTAATTACCCTAGATAAATAAATAAAAGTTAAATAAATATACAACATTTGATTTTTATTAAACATCCTTACAAGTCCAAAGTATTTCTGACTCATATTGACTAGAACAAGTACTTTATTCATAACATGTAAAAAAAAACAGTATCGCACAAGGAACAATCACATGCGCATTATCGTTTGCGCATGAGGGGTATCCCAATCAGTCAACTAAAATAACAGACAAAGATCTCTACAAAGAGTATAGAGAACCCATAAGAAGGGAGCCAAAGAGCAATGGAAACTATAAGAATGGAACCTTCCACGATATAACACGGAGATAGGAGTTGAAAACTACTAGCGCCAGACGCAGCTTAGTGGCTGGCAAAACCATTAAAATGTCTTTAAATAAGTAGAAAAAATTCAAGTCGAACTGGATAATTGGTAAATGCCTGACCAAATAGTATTGAAAACTCACAGTTTCCCATGTTCTTTGGGTCTGGTCTGTATATTTATATCACATAAAGGTGAAGTCTCTGTGTATGTCTTAAAAGTATTAATAAGTCTTAAAAGTAACTGTATAAGTATTTAGCTGTTTAGGGTAGGCTAACGTATTGTTTAAAAGACATATATAGGCCTAGCTTATTTGTCTATGATGGCAAAGGGTTATGCCTAATTGCCTTGTTAACATAATTAGGCGTAGTACATATTACTAGGCCTAGGTCTGATGAGGGCAAATCATGGCTAATTAATGAGGCTTAAAAAATGCCAAATTTCGCCAGACGCTAGATGGCGTGGTCATTTTTTTTAACTAGCGCCACTTTCCACTCTTATGAGTTACCAATACTCTTTGAGGGGAGCTTTGGTACTGTTGATTTTAACACCGAGTAATTGCTACTCATTCTTGATAGTGCAGTGTTGCCAAAAAACAAGAAAAATTTCAAGCAAGTTAAGAAAAATTTACAGAACTATAAATACCTTAAAAATTGGGAATTCAATTTATGATGAAAAAGACGTTCTCGTGCAGTTATATTTTTTGATGGTAGCAGTGCCAAACTTATGCTGTTTTATTTAATTTTTGTTGAATCCTTATTTGTGACAAAATTTTTCTGATTTGTAAATCTCAAAAATTTTGCTTTAGTTTAGTTGAAACCAATCAATGTGTTATTGCGTTGCAAAACATTTTTTTTAGCTTCAAGGAGGAAGTTTCGTGGTTTTTCTGTCTTAAGATTGCTTCTAGTTAACTGTAGGGGTACTGATTGGGAGGAGGTAAACTAAAAAAAAATATGTTTTATTAATAATTATCATAACCCACACGAATTGGGAGTATTGTCTACCCAATTTCTGAACGTACCCGTTTACACCATAAAACCATTTCAACCTATGGATTGTTGAAGATAGTTGAAAGATAGCGGACACTACGAAAAAACAAAACGGCTAAAAAACATTTACAGTGGCTAAAAGAAATTGCCATAACTAGAGATCAAGGAATCAGTGATTTTGAGATCAATGTAAAATTTTCATCTTATCATTTTTGTATTTAATTATATTATTATCAGAAGAAAATATGCACCATGCACTTATATGAATTATAATATTATTTTGTTATTATTACAGTATTTCCAATTTAAATAATTATTAGTAATGCTTATACGATAATTTATAATAATACGACATTTAAAAATTAATACGATTTATAAAACAATTTGAAGGAATTATTTTTGGTTAAAATCGAGCAACAATACTAAACTAAAGGATAAATATGGGGTATGACTTTGCACCAGATGTTTACACCAGGTCTAGATGCTCATGATTAGTACCAGACGTTAGACGTCACCCTTAACTATATAAAGCCTCCAGATAAACTTAAAAAACCTCAGTTTTGTTGGTTTACGTAGAAACACGGAAAAAAAAAATCGAGGAGCAGAGTTTGTAATGCCCCGAGTTTACTGTTTTTGTGCTGTCTTTAAATATGATAAATTTCATGAAATTCTCAACTTCATTGAACTTCATATGGTGAACATCATGCTGTAGATGTAACAGTCGAATAAATATTTTCATTCAGAAAATACAAACAGTTAACATTCACCGTCAGGTCACATGTTCAAAAATGACTTTGTGTATCCCCATCCCCTATCCAAGAGTCAGGTGAAGGTGGGAAGTCTGGATAGCTGGATCGACTTGAAACACTGCTTGAGCTTGACATTTCATTAGTCGGTTTGTTATGAGGGGGAAGTGTCAGCCGATGACCAATGCCAATCCCAGGAATATGTCCTGAAAATAAGAAAATAAACATCTTTCAAAATAAAAACAAAATGAAGCAATATGAAATGTTAAATTTTTTTCTTTTAAACAAAGCAAACACAAGTAAATATTTTCGGTGTGGAATCTGATTTAGACTACTTCCAGATATCAGCATTCAGAAATTTCAAAATGTTCAACAAATCTTTATTTTTAATGAAAACTTTATTTTTGGTGTAGAACTATTAATTAAATAATTCACCGTTTTCTGGGTAGCTAAAATCGTATCATACTCTTTGTACCTGAGCTGATACTCGTTGGGATCCATAATTAGGGTAGCATTTTATAATTGGGACCCAAAAGCCTATAAAAATTTTAGATTCCAATGAGTACTGAAATATAATACCGAAAATTGATTCGTTTTCGGTCGTAAATATTAAGGCATTTAGCCCTTTTTATGTAACGAAAAAGGTTGCGCACTAGTAGCGCAACCAATTCGATCATTAAACTTAATTCGATCATTAAACTTAATTCGACAAAACTTAATTCGATCATTTTGTGCAGTAAACCAATGAATACCAACCAAATAGGACAAAAAGCAAGAGTATCCGAATAGCAAATGGGTCTAAGAACAACTAAAAACCTATCTATATATTCCCATAATCTACATAATCTACTGGTAGATTACGGCTTTACTGCTGTGGTGACAAACTTTTTAAGTCAAGTGAAGCTCTATATTCCAGTAAACCAGGGAAATTCCTAGAAACTAGGGGTAATTTTCATTCAACTGATAAAGTTAGAAAATAGAAATTTTTCACTTTCACTCAATGAAAGAGGAACCCAGGAAAAAGTTGTTAAAAAAATTTATTTTTAGAGGCGCTTACTCATGTGGAGCCGTTCCCATAACAGAGTGGATTGGTCAAAGCCATCTTTCGACTCTACAAGCGAATTTATAAACTAGGTAAAGCGTCTATTGGACATTAATGGTGGAGGTATTTGGGACATTTCCTCCATGTGGACCAGCATAGACTCCAAAAGGTCACTTTTCATTGGGAACTGCCAGACAGTCAGGGCAATGGAAGACCCAGAAATGCCTTGTGACAGGCCTACCAGGTAGATCTACACAACCTCGACAAGCTTGGAAGGACATCACTGTAGCAGTAAACTTGAGGATTTTCTCGGATTTTTTCTGTTTTTTTTGGTGGTGGGGGAGGGGGTCGGGGGGGGGGGGGGTTTATACGGGAGGATCTTTCCATAGAGGAATTTATCATGGGGGAAGAGAACTTCGATGAAGGAAGAGCTGGATTTTTCAGCATTATTTATTAAAAAACGAGTTTTCTTTTCAACCGAAAGTAAGCAGCAACATGACAACTTAAAACGAACAGAAATTATTACGTATATAAGGGGGTTCTTTCCCTCCCCAATACCTCGCTCTTTAGGCTAAAGTATTTTTACTAATTTCAAAAGATCTATTTGTTCCAGTTATACGGTCTTTGTGATTCAGGGGTCATTCTTAAAGAAATAGAGCAAAGTTTGAACTTCAGTGTAAAGAGCGAAGTATTTGAGGGGCGAACCCCCTCATATATGTAATAAAAATAAACAGATATAGAAGTTCGTTACGTAAGTTAATTCGTATGTTACTTATATTTATTACTAATAGAAACGTTCGTAAATAAAATTAAAGTTCTAGTGCAGTCCTTTTCGAGCAACCAAAACAATTGGAGGGCAACTAGATCCCCTTCCCCGTGCCTTTTTCTCAAAAGCATCCGATCAAAATTTTGAGAAAGCCATTTAGCCAAAAAAGCAAAAATTAATGTAGAAACCTCTTTAAATTATTCATTTACATTGAGCCAAAATAAAAACCTGTATTAATTCAATCACGTTCAAAAATAAAATATTTTTTAAAACTGAAAGTAAGGAGCGACATTAAAACTTAAAACCAACAAAAATAATTCCATATATGAAAGGGGCTGCTCCCTCCTCAACGCCCCGATCTTTACGCTAAAGTTTGACTCTTTGTCACAGTTCTGCTTTTTAAAACAATAAAAAACTTTAGCGTAAAGAGTGGGGCATTGAGAAGGGAACAGCCCCTTTCATATATGGAATAATTTTTGTTTGTTTTGAGTTTTAATGTCTCTCCTTACTCTCAATTAAAACAGATTTTATTTAATGAAAACTAGGATGAATAAGCTTCCTCAATAACCTACAAAGAAAGAACTTTATTTGTGCTTTGCTAAAAACTAAGTTCAAGAAAATCAAAAAAACTTTCCTTCCTCCCTCAGGATTTGGAAAAGATATTTTGTCACATTTTTGGATACAGCTTTATATAGACTATCCGTACTATGTGTCATTGCATGCACTGCTAAGCAAAACTTTTAATATTAACAATACATTTAATAGTGACGAAGACCACACTGCCTTTCCATATATTCAATAAAAAAAAACAAGTTTTTTTTTAAATGAAAGTAAGGAGCAACATTAAAACTTAAAACGAACAGAAATTACTCCGTATATGAAAGGGGCTTTTCCTCCTCAACGCCCCACTCCTTACGCTAAAGTTTGACTCTTTTTCTTAACTCTATTTTTAGAACAGTAAGAAACTTCGGCGTAAAGAGCTGGGCGTTGAGGAGTGCAAACAACACTCTTTGGGCGGTTTTAAGTGAATCAAGAGAGACCAAAACGGCTGTGATAAATAAAAGTGCTACAAAAACCATTTTGGTCGAAAATGAGATATATATGCATTATTAATAAACTAAGCATTCGTGGAATCGAATCCTGCAGTCAGAACTGTCTTATATTGTACCATTACGAAGATAAAAAGAGATATAAGCGTCTAAGTGGCCTATGTCTCTTTTTTGTCAAGTCCTGTTGCAATTTAGAATGACAGAAGAAGGATTATCTTACTGAGCTATAACATGTGGACCCGGCATTTGTCTCATTTTTTGCCAAGCAAAAAGGAGACACGCGCCATTAGTGAAATAATTTTGAATTTACTTGAAATACTTGAATTTAATTTCTACTGGTGAAAAGAGCATAAAAAGGCAGGTTTAGAATATGTTCCCTTCATATCCATTAGCCTCATCCTTCAGAGCGGTCACCGCTGACAAACTTTTATTCCATTTTTGGCTCTCCTGGAAAGTTACAAAAATGGCATGTGTCGCAATTTTTTTTATCAGAACACCAAGCTAATTTCTGTGCCTTTCAAGTCTGATTTCATTGTCGGATGTTAATTATCTTCGTTTTTGCTTTTATTTCTTTGTTGTTGCAATTTTTAGTTTGCATAAAGTTCTACTTCTTGTAATAGTTAATTTCTGGTTATTTTATGTTTAAAATCACCCTTTACTTTCATTAGGAAATTTTTTTTTTTAAATTAGTCTTGTAGTAAAGAGGATTTTCAAAGTAGAGAAGTTTCGTTCGTAAAAAAGAAAATTCCAAAAAACTAATGATGACTTTGTGTATAAGAATTGAATACCCGTGATTCAGACAAGTGAAGTAGCTAATTTGATCTGGCTTTTACTTTTCTGAATTAATGTGAAAGTCCATGCCTAATGCTTGGCTTTCTGGATAAATACTCACCGAGACTGGCATATGCCCCGAGGCCATCTCTGTAGAAGCTGGAGAGGAAGCCCGGATGTCCAGGTGTTGGTGTTTCTCCCTCATTGAGGAAAGGGGAGTTACCAGAGTGATGTTGATTAGTATCAATGCTTGCCATTGATAAAGAACTACAATATCCAGGACCAACCCCCGTTATTTCTGTAAAACAAATATCGTTAGTTAGGGGTTTCGGAGCCACATTCATCTGGCCGAAAATAAAATCTGGATTAAGGGAACCTTTCAAAGCTCATCAGTTTGAATTAACAATGCCCTAGCCAATAAGATTAAGCAATTAGTAACACAAAAATATTTTTCTATAGCTCTATATCAACCCCAGCCCCATATAATTTATTTTTGAAGCCTATTGAAGTGAAGACTGAAGGTGAAAAAAAAAATATTGGCAAGATTTCTTTCCATATTCCAATTTTCTTAGGTTTACAGAGCTCAAACAGAAAAATACTATTGTTCAGAACTGGTATTCATGGATGATTTTTTAACAATCCAAAAAGACATATTAAAAACAATGGTGCGTTTAAAAAACAATGCTTAAGAAAAGTTTTAATCCCTGAATTCTCAGTTTTAATCTGAAATATAACTGGACTTAAACTTATAAGAACGCCTTCGTATAATTAAAAAACTCTTAATAAATTATACGTTCAAAAGAGTATTTTTACACAAATTGAAAACTTGACCATATTCATTTATGTGTGTCGTTCCGATTTAGGATTAAATAAAAAAAGACAAGTTTTTTTTTTTTAAACTGAATGTAAGGAGCGACATAAAAACTTAAAACGAACAGAAATTACTCTGTGCATGAAAGGGGCTGTTCCCTCCTCAACGCCCCGTTATTTACGCTAAAATTTTATTCTTTCTCACAATTCTACTTTCAAACAGTTCGTGGTAACGAACTGTAGTAAGGAGCGACCCGGCTCAATAGTAGCCAAAGTTCTAAAAAATTGAATTTTGATATCAATAGCTACATCAAAAGAGTCGCATTTTAATGCTGATTTTAAATATAGAAGTTTCATCAAGTTTAGTCTTACCCATCAAAAGTTACGAGCCTGAGAAAATTTGCCTTATTTAAGAAAATAGGGGGAAACACCCCCTAAAAGTCGTAGAATCTTAACGAAAATGACACCATCAGATTCAGCGTATCCGAGAACCGTACTGTAGACGTTTCAAGCTCCTATCTACAAAAATGTGGAGTTTTGTATTTTTTGCCAGAAGACAAATCACGGGTGCGTGTTAATTTTTTTTTTTTTTTTTTTTCCCAGGGGTCATCGTATCGACCAAGTGGTCCTAGAATGTCGCAAGAGGGCTCTTTTTAACGGAAAAGTAAAGTTCTAGTGCCCTTTTTAAGTGACCAAAAAAATTGGAGGGCATCTAGGCCCCCTCCCACGCTCATTTATTTCCCAAAGTCAACGGATCAAAATTTTGAGATAGCCATATTGTTCAACATAGTCGAAAACCATAATAACTATGTCTTTGGGGATGACTTACTCCCCCACAATCCCTGGGGGAGGGGCTGCAAGTTACAAACTTTGACCAGTGTTTACATATAGTAATGGTTATTGGAAAGTGTACAGACGTTTTCATGGGGATTTTATTTTGTTTGGGGGTGGGGCTGAGGGGAGGGGGTTATGTTGGAGGATCTTTCCTTGGAGGAATCTGTCATGGAGGAAGAAAAATTCAATGAAAAGAGTGCAGGATTTTCTAGCATTACTATAAGAAAACAATGAAAAATAAACATGAAAACGTTTTTTCAAATGAAAGGAAGGAGTAGCATTGAAACTTAAAACGAACAGAGATTATTACGCATATGAGGGGTTCTAAAAATACTTTAGCATAAAGAACGAGGTATTTAGGAGGAGATAAATAACTCACTCTTTATGCTAAAGTATTTTTAGTAATTTCAACTATTTATTCTACGGCCTTTCTGATTCAGGGGTCATTCTTAAAGAATTGGGACAAAACTTACGATTTAGTGTGAAGAGTGAGGTATTAACGAGGGTACAAACCCCCTCGTATACATAATAAAAATATAAGATTATGAAAGTTTGTTACGTAAATTAATTCTTAAGTTACGTATATTTTTTACTAATAAAAACGTTCGTTAAAAATTAAAAGTTCTAGTTGCCTTTTTAAGTAACCGAAAAATTGGAGGGCAACTAGGCCTCCTTCTCCACCCCTTATTTCTCAAAATTGTCTGATCAAAACTAAGAGAAAGCCATTTAGCCAAAAAAAGAATTAATATACAAATTTCATTTTAATACTTTATGTGCGGAGAGCCAAAACCAAACATGCATTAATTCAAAAACGTTCAGAAATTAAATAAAAAAAAGCTAATTGTTTTAGCTGAAAGTAAGGAACGACATTAAAACTTAAAACGAACAGAAATTACTCCGTATATGAAATGGGTTGTCCCCTCCGCAATCCCTCGCTCTTTACGCTAAAGTTTGACTCTGCCACAATTCTACTTTTTAAAACAATTAAAAGCTTTAGCGTAAAGAGCGAGGGATTGCGGAGGGGACAACCCATTTCATATACGGAGTAATTTCTGTTCGTTTTAAGTTTTAATGTCGTTCCTTACTTTCAGCTAAAAAAACTAGTTTTTTTAAATTTAATTTATAAAACAGTAAACAGCTTTAGCGTAAAGAGCGGGGCGTTGACGAGGGAACCGCCTCTTTCATGCACGGAGTAATTTCTGTTCGTTTTAAGTTTTAATGTAGCTCCTTACTTGCAGTTAAAAAACTAGTTTTTTTAATTTAATTTCTGAACGTTTTTGAATTAATGCATGTTTGATTTTGGCTCCCCGCAAATGAATAATTAAAACGAAATTTGCGTATTAATTTTTTTTTTGCTAAATGGCTTTCTCTTAGTTTTGTTCAGACGATTTTGAGAAAAAGGGGTGGGAGAGGAGGCTTAGTTGCCCTCCAATTTTTCGGTTACTTAAAAAGGCAACTAGAATTTTTAATTTTTAACGAACGTTTTTATTAGTAAAAAATGTACGTAACTTACAAATTAACTTACATAACGAACTTCTATATTCGTATATTTTTATTATGTATATGAGAGGGTTCGCCCCCTCTTTAATACCTCGCTCTTTACACTAAAGCTTTAATTCTGTCCCAATGCTTTAGGAATAACCCCTGAATCATAAAGGCTATAGAATAAATAGTTGAAATTACTAAAAATACTTCAGCGTAAAGAGCGTGGTATATAGGTGGAGGTGAACCCCCATATGTGTAATAATCTCTGTCTGTTTTAAGTTTTAATGCTGGTCCTTACTTTCAGTTGAAAAAACTTTTTCATATTTATTTTTTTATTATTATTTTTTTAATAATGCTAGAAAGTCCTGCGACTCCTCATGGAATTTCTTTTCTCCCGTGACAATTCCTCCAAGGGAATATCCTACCACGTATGCGTAACTCCCATATGCGTAATAATCTCTGTTTGTTTTAAGTTTTAATGCTGGTCCTTACTTTCAGTTGAAAAAACCTTTTCATATTTATTTTTTCATTATTTTTTTTAATAATGCTAGAAAGTCCTGCGACTCCTCATGGAATTTCTCTTCTCCCGTGACAATTCCTCCAAGGGAATATCCTACCACGTAGTCCCCTCCCCTCAACCCTCCCCCTCCCACAACAAAAAAAAACCTAAAAAGGTCTGTAAACTTCCCAATAACCATTACAGTATGTAAAAACTGGTCAAAGTTTGTATCCCAATAACCATTACTGTATGTAGATATTCTTTTAGAATATCTAATCAGGCATACCTTTTTTCAGATTTCTGTTTTCCTTGCATAGTTTCCTTTTTCCGTGCATATTTCAATCTTTCTGATATCTCATTCGAGCTAAATATCTCTTACATCGGACAAATTCTTTTAATCCTATTTCTAAATTAATTTTTTCCTTGTACTTTCTTCTTTAGATATCTAATCAGAGTTTTATTATTTAAAATAATCTTTTTTCCTTGTATACTTTGTTATTTTTTTCTAATTCTTTTCTTACCAATTTTGTTCTTACTAATTGTTAAATTTTTTTCCCTCCATAAATGGGTCACTACAAATCAAGTAAAATCCTTTGCATGTTTAGCATATAAATTCAACTAGGTAATATCACTCAATCATGACTGATCTTCTAAACAATTTTTCACCTCCATTAGCCTTTTAGTAGCTAGACATTAGAGCCTCGACAAATTTTCTAAATGGAACCGAGGGGGGATCTTAACTGATATGCGTCTAGAGTCATTTAGCAAATTGAGTACAGGGACAAATAGAGGGACAGAGTACACAAAACCAAGCTTCTGAATGCAGTGAAGCGTATTTTTCTTTTTTCTACGGTCGGTCTATTTTTCGAGTGGTTTTAGGAATGTTTAAATACTAGTAATTATTTGTAAACAGAACAGGTGGATGACATTTCAAGTGTTTTATTTGAATGAAAGGAGTTTTTCTGCAGTAATTCAAAAGGGGTTATGTGATGTTATTGGTAAAGCGATATTTATTTGCTAAAGCGAAATAATTTCCAATTCTTATTACAATTCATTTTCTAATATCTTTTTCTGGGATTTAAGTATGTTTAAAATTTCAATCTTACCCAAATTGTATCATGCACCCTTTTCTCAGATACAAAAAGTTGGAATTAAGAGCTTTTGATATGGCGTGGGTTTTTTGCACACGGTCGGTCTCTCTTTTTCGAATGGTTTTAAGAATGTTTAAATACTAGTAATTATTTTTAAATAGAAAAGGTGGATGACATTTCAAGTGTTTTATGGGAATGAAAGGAGTTTTTCTGCAGGTAATTCAAAAAGGGTTATGTGATGTTATTGGTAAAGTGATATTTATTTCCTAAAGCGAAATAATCTCCAATTCAAGTTCAAGTTCTATTTATTTTCATAAAATCACAATAACAAAAACAATATCCCAAAGGGCTCATGGCCAACTTTGTCATTCTAGTACATTCTAGAATTCGTAAGTCATTCTTAGTACAATTCATTTTCTTATATCTTTTTCTGGGATCGTTTTTCTGGGAAGCATGTTTAAAATTACAGTCTTATGCAAAATGTGTCATTTACCCTTTTCTCAGATACAAAAACAGTTGGAATTAGGAGCTTGTGATATGGCAGGGGTTTTTGCATAAGTTTGATCTATCTTTTTGAGTGGTATTGGGAATGTTTCAATACCAGCAAATTATTTGGTAAAAAAAAAGAAGTAAAGAATACGGCATTGGACTTAACTGTCCCTACCATCGGTGCTGATTTTCATTTCATAGCCTTTTACCCAGGAAGTGCAACGAAGGGGGGCTGGGAGCAAGCCATCTTGTGCTTTTGCCCATTCTTCCTGTTTACGTTCCCCAGATTTCTCAAGGTATCTATTTAGAGCAGGGTCGCCTCTGGCTGAGGTTACAGATTCACGCTGCTGAATCCCGTTTCTAAGCGACACCAGGACTCGAACCCTTGTTCTCTCAGACAAGGGATTACAAGCCTGGCGTGCTAGCCCCTGAGCAAGGACTATTCTTGGAACTTTAAAAGCACTTCTGATTTCTATATAGTAAGAAACTATAAGTCATGAAAGTCATTTTCTGAAACATAGTTCGAGCTTTTGCAAAATGATTTATTAGAAATTCCCACAAGAAAATTTTGGTGGGTTCACTAGTCACCAATTGGCATTAAAAAAAATTGCCAAAACAAAAGTTTTCCAAAGAAAAATAAAGAGCCATACCAACTTAAGACAAGTAGAAATAACTTCATATTATAATTCAAATTTAAACTGACCAAAAATTACTAATAAAAACTAAATGAAACCCAAAATGAGCAAAAATTAATAAAAAACAATCATAAAAAACATAGAGATAGAATGTACCAATAGAGATGAATAAATAAATCTTGAAATTAATAAAAATTAAATTGAGCGTTCAAGTCAAACTCAGAACGAACAAAAAACTAAAAACAGGAGTTTGGCTACTCTCCTTCCCCCCTTCCTAACCGCAAAAGTTTATTGCGTCATTTACATTTTATTGAAAACTGTATGTGCCTTGAACACTATCATTTTTTTAAAATCCAAAAAATAAACGTAAAATCCATATAACAATCAAGACGACTGGAAAGAAATAATGAAAATAAACTGAATACTTGATATATAATGATAATAATTATTGGAAACTCAGGAATTCAAAATTGTATTTCACTATGATTTAAATTTTTAGTTTTTAATGTTGTAAATATAGAAGAAAATATTTGTAATATATTTTGTTTTCAGTAAAGAGCAAGGCGTAAGACGTCTATACTTAGTCTATACTATACGTCAATACGTCTATACTTAGGGAAGGGGAAAAAGGGCAATAGCCAAACTCCTGTTTGTAGTAATTTTTGTTCTTTTTAAGTTTGACTTGAGCATTAAAATTAATTCGTACTCGTTTAAGATTTATTCATACATCTATATGCATAAATAAATCTTATCCATATACATGGATATAGCTGTAATTGCTCTCTCTCTCTCTGTTTTGTATGATCGTTCATATTAATTTCTGTTCGATTTCGGTTATATTTGTTCTTTAATAGTAATTTCTGATCGTTTTGAGTTTGAATAATCAAGGGAATTTATTTGTGCCAATTTTAATATAGCTCTTGAGTTTTCTGTGAAAAACTTCTTTTTTGGATTTAAAAAAATAATTTCTGCTCGTTTTTGATTGCCAAAGTTTTGGCTTTGGCTAATATAATGAATATTTCTCGAGCTTTTCACGGACATAAGAATTAAAATACGGAGTTTTGATTTAATAGTTCCATTTAGTAGCATTGAGTTATTTTAACACACCTTCAAAACTTCCTGAAATTTCCAATTAAATGTCATTAGCCTTTCCTGGGATATTTTGAATATCCACTTCTGACAACCGTGATGCACATAGTATCTTTCGATTGAATATTCTGATCCTTAGCCGCTCCTAAGATATTACAGATACACTCTGTTGATAAACTGGATGCAAACAGTGGCTTTTGATTTAATTCAAAAATCCCAACAGCATTTCTTGATAGTTCAGGCAATTTTCTTCAACATGCCCTGAAAATTCCAACTTAATATCCTCAACAGTTCCTGAGATATTGCTGATTAAACCTTTAACTGACGGTTCGCAAGAGCACCTCCTGCATGTTCCTCCTCCAGGCCCCCTTAATAAGCTACGCAATTGAAGTCCTACAAAAACCAGTATATTAAATTATATTATTAGAGGCGTGGTTCTGTTAGTACAGTGCTGGACTTCAAATTAGATTATCATTCGTTTGATTCCAGCTTGGATTTTTTAAAATCATGGTTTGTCCCTTCTTATGATTACTTTTCAGATAATCCACTATTTTTGCAAATGTGATGCACTCATTTTTTAAGGCATACCCAGGGAAAGCTCATTTTGAACCTATTTCTCATATCTGCGTGCTTTTTTTTCAATTTTACCATCCATAAGTGCCATATAGCACTAAAAATGGCCCTTTTGGGGCCACCTCTTAAGTGGAAGAGTTTGGAAACGTAAAACCGTACTATTGCAATAACTATGGTCTAAAGTCCTTAATTGGAGGTTTATAAGAGCCCCTCACATATACTTCCCTCCAGACCCACTTAGTAAATTCCATAAAGTGCATACTCATCTTAAAAGTAAAAGATTAGTGCAAAAACAAATTAACTATAACTAAAAACTTTTTAACTAAAATTCTACCAAAAATTAAGCTTGAATAAGTAACAGTTTTGAATTGAACCTTCAAACTTCACTCTGCGATTAAGCCTGCGTGCATCTAATGGCAGTAATTGAGGGGAAGGGTTGTCCTTCCCCCCTTAGTTTTTTACTCCTATCTAGATTTAAAAAAAACCCTTTTTTTGGCCATTTCATTGGAAAAGGCACTTTTTCATTTACACAAAATGGGGGAAACAACCGAAGGTGCACTTTGTGAGAATGTGCAATCAAGTCAAATTACAAAAAGCGATTAGGTATAAATATAAGTTTTTAATTAAGCCCTTAAACAGTTCACTTTTGTTACAGTAGCCTTCTAGTCTCTATTAAATAAAAAAAAACGAGTTTTTTGAACTGAAAGTAAGGAGCGACATTCAAACTTAAAACGCACAGAAATTACTCCGTATATGAAAGGGGCTTTTCCTTCTCAACGCTCCGCTCTTTACGCTAAAGTTTTTTACTGTTAGTCAAACTTTAGCGTAAAGAGCGGGGCGTTGAGAAGGAAAAGCCCCTTTCATATACGGAGTAATTTCTGTTCGTTTTAAGTTTTAATGTCGCTTCTTACTTTCACTTCAAAAAACTTGTTTTTTTTTATTTAATTTCTGAACGTTTTTGAATCAATGCATGTTTTGATTTTGGCTCTCCGTAGAGGAATACTTAAAACAAAATCTGTATATTCAATTTTTTTTTTGGCTAAATGGCTTTCTCATAGTTTTGATCGAATGGTTTTGAGAAAAAAAGAGCGGGGGAGGAAGCCTAGTTGCCCTCCGATTTTCGGTTAATTAAAAAGGCAACTAGAACTTTTAATTTTTTACGAATCTTTTTATAAGTAAAAGATATACGTAACTTATAAATTAGCTTACGTAAAGAACTTTTGTATTCTTATGTTTTTATTTCATATATGAGGGGGTTCGCCCCCTCGTCAGTACCTCGCTCTTTACACTCCTATTATCTCCTCCTAAATATTATATAGGATATATAGGAGGAGAGTATTTATCTCCTCCTAAATACCTCGCGCTTTATGCTAAAGTATTTTTAGAACACCTCATATGCGTAATAATCTCTGTTCGTTTTAAGTTTTAATGCTTCTCCTTACTTTCAATTGAAAAAACTTTTTCATGTTTATATTTTCATTGTTTTTTTTTTTAATAGTAATGCTAGAAAATCCTGCGCCCTTTTCATTGAATTTCTCTTCTCCCATGAAATATTCCTCCAAGGAAAGATCCTCCCATATAGCCCCCTCCCCTGAACCCCACACCCGAAGCAAAAAAATCACCCTGAAAACGTCGGTACACTTCCCAATAACCATTACTGTATGTAAACATTGGTCAAAGTTTGTAAATTGCAGCCCCTCCCCCAGAGACTGTGGGGGGGGGTGAGTTATCCCCAAAGACATAGTTATTATAGTTTTTGACTATGCGGAACAAAATAGCTATCTCAAAATTTTGATCCGTTGACTTTGGGAAAAAATGAGCGTGGGAGGGGGCCTAGGTGCCCTCCAATTTTTTTGGTCACTTAAAATGGGCACCAGAACTTTTCATTTCCGTTAGAATGAGCCCTCTCGCAACATTCTAGGACAACTGGGTCGATACAATCACCTCTAGGGAAAAAAAAAAAAAAAAAAACAAATAAACACGCATCCGTGATCTGCCTTCTGGCAAAAAATATAAAATTCCACATTTTTGTAGATAAGAGCTTGAAACTTCTACAGTAGGGTTCTCTGATACGCTGAATCTGACGGTGTTATTTTCGTTAAGATTCTAGGACTTTTAGGGGGTGTTTCCCCCTATTTTCTAAAATAATGCAAATTTTCTCAGGCTCGTAAATTTTGATGGGTAAGACTAAACTTGATGAAACTTATATATTTAAAATCAGCATTAAAATGCGATTCTTTTGATGTAGCTATTGGTACCAAAATTCCATTTTTTAGACTTTTGGTTACTATTGAGCCGGGTCGCTCCTAACTACAGTTCGTTACCACGAACTGTTTGATAACCCCTGAGTCAGAAAGGCCGTAGAATATATAGTTGAAATTACTAAAAATAATTTAGCATAAAGAGCGAAGTATTTATCTCCTTCTAAATACCTCGCGCTTTATGCTAAAGTATTTTTAGAACCCCTCATATGCGTAATAATCTCTGTTCGTTTTAAGTTTTAATGCTTCTCCTTACTTTCAATTGAAAAAACTTTTTCATGTTTATATTTTCATTGTTTTTTTTTTTAATAGTAATGCTAGAAAATCCTGCGCCCTTTTCATTGAATTTCTCTTCTCCCATGAAATATTCCTCCAAGGAAAGATCCTCCCATATAGCCCCCTCCCCTTAATCCCACACCCAAACCAAAAAAAACACCCTGAAAACGTCGATACACTTCCCAATAACCATTACTGTATGTAAACATTGGTCAAAGTTTGTAACTTGCAGCCCCTCTCCCAGGGACTGTGGGGGGAGGGGGGGTAAGTCATCCCCAAAGACATAGTTATTATAGTTTTTGACTATGCGGAACAAAATGGCTATCTCAAAATTTTGATCTGTTGACTTTGGGAAAAATTGAGCGTGGGAGGGGGCCTAGGTGCCCTCCAATTTTTTTTGGTCCCTTAAAAAGGGCACCAGTACTTTTCATTTCCGTTAGAATGAACCCTCCTGCAACACTCTAGGACCACTTGGTCGATACGATGACCCCTGGGAAAAAAAACAACAAACAAAACAAACAAACAAACCCGTGATTTGTCTTCTGGCAAAAAATACGAAATCCCACGTTTTTGTAGATTGGACCTTGAAATTTTTTCTGTAGGGTTCTCTGATACGCTGAATGCGATAGTGTGATTTTTGTTAAGATACTATGACTTTTAGGAAGTGTTTCCCCCTATTTTCCAAAATAAGGCAAATTTTCTCAGGCTTGTAACTTTTGATGACACAGACTAAATTTGATGAAACTTATATATTTTAAATCAGCATAAAAATCTGATTCTTTTGATATATCTTTTAGCATCGAAATTCCGTTTTTTAGAGTTTCGTTTACTATTGAGCCGGGTCGCTCCTTACTACAGTTCGTTACCACGAACTGTTTGATTAGTCAGTAGGTGATTTATAAAGCCCTGTTTTCATTATCGCTTTTTCAGGCGAAGTCGGCCGATAAAAACAGCTTTTTGCTCATCGAAAAACAAATGTTCCTGAAAAACATGTATTGTTTTGTGAAGTCTGGATCGTGAACTTTGTGATACAGACTGAAAGTTTTTCGTACTTTTTACAGAATAAAAATTGTATCAATCCCTTTTAGAATCAAGATAAAGCAACAATCCATTTTAGGATTGATGCATTTTCATGTTTAATTTGGTATCACTTCTGCACAATGGTACAATTAAATGACTGGCTCTCGTTTTGTTTCTGATTAAATAAAAAAAACAAGTTTTTTTAACTGAAAGTAAGGAGCGACATTAAAACTTAAAACGGACAGAAATTACCTCGTATATGAAAGGGGCTGCTCCCTCCTCAAGGCCTCGATCTTTGCACTAAAGTCTGACTCTTTCTCTCAACTCTACTTTTTAAAATAGTAAAAAGTTTAGCGTAAAGAGCAGGGCGCTGAAGAGGGAGCAGCCCCTTTCATATACGGGGTAATTTCTGTTCGTTTTAAGTTTTAATGTCGTTCCTTACTTTCAGTTAAAAAACCTTGTTTTTTTAAATTTCTGAACGTTTTTTAGTTAATCCATGTTCTGATTTCGGCTCTCCACAGATGAATAATTAAAACGAAATTCGCATATTTATTTATTTGGCTAAATGGCTTTCCTGTAGTTTTGATCGAATGATTTTGAGAAAAAAAGGAGGAGGAGGAGGCCCAGTTGCCCTCCAATTTTTTGGGTACTTAAAGGCAACTATAACTTTTAGTTTTTTACGAACGTTTTCATTAGTAAAAGATATACGTTACTTACCAATTAGCTTACGTAACAAGCTTCTATATTCGTATGTTTTTATTACGTATATGAGATGGTTCGCCCACTCGCCAATATCTCGCTATTTACACTAAAGCTTAAATTTTGTCCCCTGGATCACAAGGGCCGTAGAATAAATAGTTGAAATTACCAAAAATCCTTTAGCGTAAAGAGTGAGGTATTAGGAGGAGGTGAACCCCTTATATGCGTAATATTTTCTGTTAGTTTTAAGTTTTTATGCCACTCCTTACTTTCAGTTGAAAAAACTTTTTCATATTTATTTTTTCATTGTTTTTTTTAAATAATGCTAGAAAATGCTGCGCCCCCTCCATGGAAATCTTCTTCCCCCATGACAAAGTCCTCCATGGAAAGTTTCCTCCACATAACCCTCTCTTCGCAACCCCCCTCTTAACCAAAAAATCCCCCTGAAAACGTCTGTACAGTTCTCAATAACCATTACTATATGCAAACTCTGGTCAAAATTTGTAACTTGCAGCCCCTCCCACGGGGACTGTGGGGGAGTATGTCGTCCCCAAAGACATAGTGATAAGGTTTTTCATCTATGTTGAATAAAATGGCTCTCTCAGAATTTTTTTATCCGACGACTTTGGGAAAAAATGAGCGTGGGAGGGGGCCTAGGTGCCCTCCAATTTTTTGGTCACTTAAAAAGGGCACTAGAATTTGTCATTTCCGTTCGAATGAACTCTCTCGCAAAATTTTAGTAGCACTGGGTCGATACGATCACCCCTGGGAAAAGGAAAAAAATAACAACAAACAAACAAACAAATAAACACGCATCCGTGATTTGTCTTCTGGCAGAAAAAACAAAATTCCACATTTTTGTAGATTGGAGATTAGAACTTGTACAGTAGGGTTCTCTGATACGCTGAATCTGATGGTGTGATTTTCGTTAAGATTCTATGACTTTTAGGGGGTGTTTCCCCCTGTTATCTAAAATAGGGCAAATTTTCTCAGGCTCGTAACTGTTGATGGGTATAACAAAACTTGATGAAACTTATATATTTAAAATCAGAATTAAAATGCGATTCTTCTGATGTAACTATTGGTATCAAAATTAGGTTTTTTAGAGTTTTGGTTACTATTGAGCCGGGTCGCTCCTTACTACAGTTCGTTACCACGAACTGTTTGAAAGGGACTTGTCATGATTAGTTTGTACACAAGTTCGAAGTAAAGTCATTTTGATAGTATTAGGACTATAGTCTAGCCTTAGAATTTGTATCATAGCTTGCAATTCACTGTTGTATAGAGAAAACTAATCGGACTTCCAGAGTTCATACTAAGTCTTACTTGATCTTCATTTCAAGTAACACTAAATCTTATTTCTTACAATTTATGGCTGTATGTTACTCACTATTGGCAACATTGCTGGCGATGCTACCTCATATGCTACCTCAAAATGCTACCTCACATGCTACCTCAAAATGCTACCTCATAAATCAATCCAATATTTCTGTATGCTGTTCAATTACTTTGCGGTTATGAAACAAAAATAATTTCAAGCTTTGTTTTTAAGATAATTTTAACTATATGCTCAAAGTTACTGATGTCACAACTGGTGTAAGACTATGAAAAGCTTTATAAATTCGTTTATTGTTGTCAGGCTGCACAATCACTTTTGACTCCCAAATCAATATTCCTGTTTTTATACTTGACTTTTGTGTTTTCAGTAAAGCGCTAAATTTCTATAATCCTAAAAGCATAAGGAAGAATAAATAGACGGTTGATTTGTACTAATTTTATTGATATACATTAGATAGGCTGTGAAGTAATAATTTTTGTCTTTTTTAAGTTTCAACTTCGCTCTTTACTTCCCTCGGAAAAACTTTGTTTTTAAAAAATTAATATTTTAAAAGGGTAATCTTCATTCAGGATTACCAAGAGTTCTTTTACTAATTTATCTCCATTCATGCATGCAGTAAACTAGTAGTCTTTTATACAGGTGGGGACAAATGACGGCAATAAAAAACTTTTATGGCCATGTCGAGATGCAATCTTACAGTCAACCCTTCTCGTCCCCGATTTCGTTCCAACATTTGAGAATAAGACACTTTGAAAATTTATCTCACAGTAAATGTCTACTAAGGGCCCAAGCGGGAATACATCCATAAAAGGGCGTATAAGACCTGTCCCCGTATTAGCATAGAGACAACGTCTCCCCACTCAGTATGACTTCTGAAGTCACCTAGGGTTCAATAAAGAAGTGCAGTAGAAGACTTGTGAAAATGTAATCTACCATCTGGTGCGGGGAAGTGAGTTTGGGCGTCACAAAACTGTTGAATGCTTGATAAGGGATATTGATATGGGATTATCCCTTTGGCTAGGGCTCTTTGAATGACAAAACCGCACCTGTCAGCGTTAGCGATCCGGAAAAATGCTGGACATACAGCAATAAAAGAAGTTTTGACTTAACTGCTCTTTGAATATTACATGGATTTCGGCATCTATAAAGTAAATTACTCGGTTGAGCAAACTCTTATCCAGTATTAGAGGTGATTGGGGATGATTCAAAATAATTTTTTTTAGCGAGTTGTAAAAAAAAAAAAAATCTAAATGAAACTCCTTATGTAGATTTATGCACAAACTATGTATATAATGTAATGATTTTCATGCAGATACGCAAATAAACCTACATAAACTATTTTCATAAACTGTTTTTAACACACGTTTTACATGGGTATTTTTAATTTTTTCCTTCTGTCTTTTTCTCGTGCTGTCGGGCTTTTTCTAATTCCTCCGCTTGTCTTACGTCTTCCTTTCTCTTTGCAAGAGTCTAGTCTATTTCTTTTATTTTTCTTTCTTTCTTCTTTATATTTGTCTCCTGCTTTACTTTATAGTTTTACAAGCAAAATAGTGTTTTAGCTTCCTCCTATCTCTCGGGACATTATCCCTCTTCCCAGCACGCTTGTTATGATGACGTCATTTTATATTTATATTTGCTCGTCGATATTTTATGTTTACTTTTAATTACTTATTATTAACTTATTAGTCCAGTTCAATTTTTTTGTAACATTCACAAATAAATAGGTATAAAGTAAAGCCTCTGTGCTGAAGAAAAATTTATGAGGGGTTGCGGTCGCACGAAAGCCCAGACAGCTTTTTCCCTATTAAATAAAATAATTAATTTTATCTAGTACACAAAAATATTAAAAATCAAAATGACTGAGTTAAAAATACTACTACTTCTAAAACTCACCACAGTACAAAGCCACCTTAGGCCAACACAGTTACACACGCTCGTCCTCCATTCCGATCTATTCAATTGCATCCCTTCTTAAACCCTCCTAAGAAGTTCCAATTTCATTTCAATCCTTTCTCGTGACCTTTCCCCCATCTTTTGGGGACTACCCTTTTTCTGTTTGGCCTTAGGTGGATGGCCGAAAAGGAAGACCTTTGGCAATCTGTCATTCTTCATCTGTAAAATATGTCCTAGCCATCTCAACCTTTCTCTCATTGTGGCCCGAGAAATAGGGATAGAACCACGTTTTTCGTACAGCTTACTGTTTAAAATACGGTCGTACTGTTTAAAACGGCTACGAAAACAAAATTTGCAGATATATCCTCTGGAACACATCTAACATTACTTCTTAAAAATAACATCCCTTAAAAATAGATCCCTTAAAAACTCTATTTCTTTACTTAATATAAGTTGCTTATTTGTAGCTTAATTTTTGTGAATTAATTACTTTAATAATTGATTAAACTGCTCGTGGTAACGAACTGTAAGTTAGGAGCGACTCGGCTTAATAGCTCCCGAAACCCTAAAAAAAGAATTTTGATACTAATAGGTATATCAAAGGAATCGCCTTATTATGCTGATTTTAAATATATAAGGTTCATTAAGTTTAGCCTTACTTATTAAATGCTTCGAGCCTGAGAAAACTTGCCTGATTTTCGAAAAATGGGGAAAGACCCCCTCAAAGTATTTGAATCTTAATGAAAGTCACACCATCAGATTCAGCGTATCATAAAACCCTACTGTAGTGGTTTCAAGCTCTTATCTGCAAAATGTGGAATTTATATTTTTTGCCAGAAGAAAGATCAAGGATGCGTGTTTATTATTTTTTTTTGTTTGTGGTCCTAGAATATCGTGAATGGGCTCATTCGAACGGAAATTAAAAATTCTTGTGCCCTTTTCAAGTGACGAAAAAGATTGGAGAGCAATGTCACTCATCATAGTTGAAAGGCCCAATAACCATGCTTTTGGATATAACACAACCCTCCCCCTATAGCCTCAGGGGAGAGATAATCTGTCCTTTCTTTACACAGAGTATCCGTTATTGTGAAGTAGATATACGTCTTAGAGTGAGGGCGGGTGGGCAAATTTTTTGCTGGGAGTTTTTCCAAGGGAGAATTTTCTATGGGGAGGGAAGTTTCCGGGGGATGAACTTGTCAGGGGATATTGTACACTGGGGGAATTTGCCAGAATTCCTATAGAAAATTCTTTCTAAATGTGTTCCTTACTCTTTTCCATCTCAGTTTTACGCGTGGAGTTTTTAAGGGAATTGTCCGGGGTGAATTTTTATCGGGATTGAATTGTCTAGAGGATACGTCTGTGGGGAAGGGGATTTCTCCATGGAGCTGGAGCCAGATTTCCTTGTATTACTTAAAGACGACCAGCAATTAAATTAAAAATACGAGTTTTCATTTCAATTGAAAGTAAAGAGCAACATTAAAACTTAAAGAGAACAGAAATTATTATGTGTATGAAGGGTATTGCCCCATTCCTCAACACCTCACTCTTTCCGCTGAAGTTTGAATTTTGTCCTAATTCTTTAAGAAGGACTCCTGAAACACAAGGGTCGTTTAATTAGAACAATAGGAATTTTTTAAAAGTACTAAAAAAATTTAACGTAAAGAACAAGATGTTAAGGAGGGGACAATCCCCTTCATACACGTAATAATTCCTGGTCATTTTAAGTTTTAATGTTGCTCCCTACTTTAAGTTAAAAAAATTAATATGCTTACCGAAAGGTCCGTTCATATCTTCTTCGTCCAAACGTCTTCGAATGGCCTCCTTGTCGTTCCTAAAGTAAGGACCCCAGCATCTAGATCTCCCCGCATCTTTCTTCAGACGCTTTTCTTTTGCTCTCCTATAAGACATTAAAGTTTCAAAAAACTCAAACAAATATTTTGAAAGATTCTGGCTCTCTCTGCATTTCGGATTTGACATATAGTTATTAAAAATTACAAAAAAAACTTGTTTTTTTCGCTGACGTTGTCGTAGTAGCAGAAAAAACAAAAAAATTGACTTAAAATCCACTTTCATACTAACTTTATTAAAGATAATCAAGAAGCTTCTTTAGTGAAACAGATCTGTATCAATATCATCATTTTGCGTTACTAAAAACAAATGTTTTTATTATAAAAGCGAAATGGATACAGGAGAAACTTATCAGCTTAATAAGCAATTAGCTACTTTACAATCGTTCCCGGTTGCAGCGGTAGCTAGCAACCTAGTAAGAGACGATCACGTCCAATACTACAAAATATAATAACCCATTGGAGTCAGATAAAAAAAGAAGTACACTATTTGAACCACCAAGCCTGAAAATCCCTATATAGGAAATTTACCGTCCCTTGACTTGAATAGCAAGGGCTAAAAGAAAAAAAAGTGGATTCCTGGAGGATTTCAACTTTAAATAGCTTCCGTAGTTAGTATGAAGTTACTAAAACCTGGCTAAAACTGGGCTAAACTGGGCTAAAACTGGGCTGTGGGCTAAAACCTGGATTGCAGCTACTATCACTAAAAAAGTAATCCCAACGTCTCTTTTCACATAGATTAGCTTTTTGGAATAAAAAGGAATAAAAAGGAAAAGAAACCACTTAGTTGACATGCTCTGTTAAAATATCATAAAAATTAGGATTTATGATCATTTGCTTCTAAAACGAAAGATATTTTTGCCATCTTCAGTGTCGCTTTAATGATAAGCATAAGGCACATAGATTTTCATTTTGGCCCAGCAACTTTTGCTATTTTACACGGAAACAATTATTATTTGTTTTGTGCTTACAAAAAAAGAAAAAAAAGTGCTGAGTTGCCATGTCCCACTATAATATCATGAATAAGCTGCTTCATGATCAATTGTTTTAAAAGTAAACTTTTTTTAGCTATATTTTTACATGATCTCTTTCCCAAAATCATTTCTGCATGAAAGAAACACTTATTTTTGAGAAGTTAGGAGCGAGACTTAAACTTAAGAAGCAGTAGTTACTGAAGACAAGAAATGGGCTGTAATTCCTTAACATTTTTGTGTGTGTAAAAACAAATTTTGCGCTTTGCTGAAAACATATTAAACTGATTGGGTACTGAAAACACATTTTGACTCCTCTGCTATTTCAAGAGGAAATAAAACAAAAAGAAGAAATACTACTCAGTTGCATTCCCCACTTTCATAAAATTTGAGTTACAATCTATGACCAGTTGCTCTTTCAAGTAAAAAAAAAAAAAAAAAAATTTTTCAACTAAAAGTAAGGAGCAACATTATAAATTAAAACTAATAATTTTATCCTGTATATGAAGGGGATTTCTCCTCCTTAATATCTCACTCTTCTCACTAAAGTTTTTTAGTATTTCAGAAAAGCTTCTAAATTAAATTAAATAGCCCTTGTGGATCAAAAGTCGTTCTTAAAGAATTGGGACAAAAAGCCAAATTTTATCGTAAAGAGTGAGATAATGAGGAGGCATAGCCCCCTCATATACGAAAAGTTGTTCCTTAATTTAAGTTGGAAAAACTTCCACCCTGAAAGTTCCTCCCATTTAAAATCCCTCGGATGATTCTATCCTCGCTGAAAATTCTCCACGGGAAATCTCCAGCAGATAATTCTGCCTGAAGAATTTTTCTTAGTCTACGGAATTTTGAAAAAAGAACACAAAACTTGTTTCTTATTTAATTTTTGATCGTTTTTTATATAATCCCAGAAATTTCACTCCATGGATAAGTTTTTCCCGGAAACCCCCAGAACTTTTCCCGTAGAAAATTCCCCCTTGGAGAATATCTCCCCCATAACACACTCCATGTCGAATTTTTCACTTGGATCCCCCTCCCTTCCCATGCGGAAAAACACACCAGAAAATTCCCTCCCCACTGACAGCTTCCCCCGGTAGTTTCCCCGGGATATTTCCACATATAAAATAGAGCCGCTCAAGAGAAAGTAAGACAAATAAAAAGAATTTCGTATAGAAATTCTGTAAATCTTGTCAAAACTAAGCTAAGCCGGCATAAGTCAAGTATCCAGAGAAACAGGTCAATTCTTTTAGCATATCTTTGCATTTATGGTACTATATGGCTCATCTTTTAGTTTTCCCCGTAATGATTTACATTTCCAATGTAATTATTGTACTTATTTGCATAATTTTCACTTGATTAGGGAAAATTGGCTCCAACTTTACCCTCCCCCCACGATTTTGACAAAATTACACCACTGCCTCCTAAGGCCCGTCTTCTTTTCCCATGAAATGATTCATAGTTTTATAACTGACTAGCTTTCCATTCGAAGGATCTGAAGTGCATAACAAGGGGCTTGTTATTAGATTGAAAAGTTTTCAGAAGACTTTTTTTTATGTCTTTGTCCCTTTAGGTCTTGCCCTAGTTATTGGGATTAAACAATTCCCTTAACTGGTCGTTGGAAATCAACAGCAATGAAAAAAGACGTTTTTGGGTCGCTAAAATAAGCATTGATTTAAAGATAAAACTAGATTTTCACCTTTACAAGGGATGAGTTCGTAGAACAGAAAACATTTGGGAATTTTATCATTTCATATAAACATTGGGAAACATTGGTCGTTGGAATCGACAGCGAAGAAAAAAGACGTTTTTGGGTCACTAAAATAAGCATTGATTTGAAGATTAAACTAGAATTTCACCTTTACAAGGGATGAGTTCGTAGAATAGAAAACATTTCATATAAACATTGGGAAATATTGGTTGTTGGAAATCTACAGCGAGAAAAAACACGTTTTTAGGTCGCTAAAATGTGCATTGATTTAAGCATAAGAATTTAGCCTTTACAAGGGGTGAGTTCGCAGAATGGAAACTATTCGGTGATTTTTATCATTTCATATAAACATCGGAAAACATGTTTTCCAACTTTTTTTATTTTTATTTTTTTATAAGCGTTGGAAAACTTCGGTCGTTGGAAATCGATAGTGAAGAAAAACGATGTTTTGGGGTCGCTAAAATAAGCATTGATTTATAGAGAAGACTAGAATTTGACCTTTAAGATAGATGAGTTTATAGAATGGAAAACATTCTGGAATTTTATCATTTCATATAAATATTGGAAAACGTTGGTCATTGGATAGCAACAGCTAAGAAAAGAGGCATCTTTTGCTTGTTAGAATAAGTTAAAATTAAAATTTCGTCTTTACAAGGGATGAGTTTGTAGAATAGAAAACATTCAAGAATTTTTATCATTTCATATAAAAGTGGTCGTCGTGGTTGCTGGTGGTCGTTGGAAATTGACAATGACGAAAAAAGACGTTCTCGGGTTGCTAAAATCACCATTGATTTAAAGATCTAACTAGAATTTGGCCTTTATAAGTGATGTGTTTGTTTTATGGAAAAAATTTGAAAATTTTTATCATCTCGTTTAACCGATGTATAACGTTGGTCGTTGAAAATTGACAGCGACGAAACAAGACGTTTTTGAGTCGCTAAAATAAGTACTTATTTAAAGATAAACTAGATTTAGTCTGTACAAGGGATGAGCTTGTAGAATAGAAAACATTTGGCAAATATTTCATTTCGTATAAAAACTGGTAAGAACATTTATCAAATTTTTCATTGACAGCGATGAAAAATACGTTTTTGCGTCGCTAAATTAAGCATTTTAATAAACTTGTCACCGAAAGTGATGAAGAAAACGGTTTTGGGTGGCTAAAATTAGCATTGATTTAGATATAAAATTTGATTGACCTTTACAAGGGATAACTTTGTAGAATAGAAAACATTTGGCAAATATTTCATTTCATATAAAAATTGGTAAGAACATTTATCAAATTTGTAATTGACATCGGTGAAAAAAGATGTTTTTGAGTCGCTAAATTAAGCAGTGATTCAAAGCCAAAATTAGAATTTTGCCTCTACAAGAACGAGTCTATAGAATTGAAAATAATTGGTAATTTTTCATTTCTTATAAAAGTATTGTAAAAACATTGATTAAATTTGTCATCAACAGCGGGAAAAAATATGTTTTTGGATGGCCAAAATAAGAATTGATTTAGAGATAAAATTTGAATTTGGCCTTTACAAGGGATGAATTTGTAGAATAAAAAACATTTGGTGATTTTTAATTTTATATAAACGTTTTTAAAAGTATTTAATAAATTTATCGCTGACAGTGATGAAAAAAGACGGTTTTGGGTGGCTACAATAAGCATTGATTTAGATATAAAATTTGAATTTGGCCTTTAAAAGGGATGAATTTCTAGAATAGAAAACATTTGGTAATATTTAAATTTTATATAAACATTTTTAAAAGTATTTAATAAATTTGTCACCGAAAGTGATGAAGAAAACGGTTTTGGGTGGCTAAAATAAGCATGCCTTTACAAGGGATGAGTTTATTGAATAAGAAACATTTGGTAATTTTTTTTTTCATTTTAGATAAGCTTTTAGTAGAAATTTTTTAATAAATTTGTCGAATGTTTGTTAATTCACTAGCTAAGCCGATAAATATACCATTCTATTTGTCATTCAACGTTATTTTTAAATATAATAATGCAGAACATAAATTTATCGAATGATAAACAATTGGTAATTTTGTCGAAAGTTCTAATAATTTCCTAGCTAAAAGATAAACTTACTATTTGAACTATAATTCAACACTGTTTCTAAATATAGTAATGTGAAACATGCTTTTATCGAAAGAAAAACATTTGGTAAATTTGTTAAATTGATCGATTGACTTCTTAGCTGAAGAGTTATATTGCCCTTCGATTTGCAAGGCTACAAAATTGAAGTAGGTTCTTTGGGTACCCAAACCGAGCTTCGAATGCAATTTTGTCGAATGTTCTATTTATTTCCTAGCTAAAAGATAAACTTACCATTTGTATTGTTATTCATATTCGATAAATATGATTTTATCGAAAGAAAAACATTTGGTAAATTTGTTAAATTGATCGATTGACTTCTTAGATGAAGAGTAAAGTTACCCTTCGATTTTCCAGACTACAAAATTGAAGTAGGTTCTTTGGGTACCCGAACCGAGCTTCGAATGCAATTTTGTCGAATGTTCGATTAATTTCCTAGCTAAAAAATAAACTTACCATTTGTATTGTTATTCATATTCGATAAATACGATTTTATCGAAAGAAAAACATTCGGTATATTTGTTAAATTGAACGACTGATTTGTTAACTGAAGAGTAAAATTACTATTCGATTACCAACTGAAGTAGGTTCTTCAGGTACCCGAGCCAGGCTTCTTTGGATCTAGTCAGGGCAGCAGTTTGTTAATTTCAGTTTTCAAAAAGGTTTCAAAAATGGCGCCCAACCACACCCCCCCTCCCAGCCACAACCCCCCAAAGAACCACAGTAAAAAGTCATAAGAATGAAATGTCAAAGGAAGAGCTGATGGTTACTCCACTAAAGAATTTAGTGAGTATTCCCCTAAGTCCCTGTTCAAAGAAACGTTATTATTTATTTTGAGATTAATTTTGACTGATTCTCGAACCACCTGTTTTGTCCCCAAATCATTACTGATGAGTGAAGATTTTTCAAAAAGTATCGTTTGGGACGGATGATTAAATATATGCCAACATAAAGCAGAATCAAAGGAGTTGTTGGAACTATTTGAAATTAATGCCTTGTCTATGTATTTTTATGCTGTTGTAACCGTTTTTCTAGATGGGTCCTGATGGGTCCTGCCGACATAGTAATTTCCGCAATCACACGGTAATTTTATAGACCCCTCTTTGGCAAGTAACTGGGGTCTTACCTTTACCAGAATTCAAGAGATTACTGATTTTAAAATTATTAGTAAAAACTACGTACACATTATTTTTTGTGCAAATATTTTTTAATTTTGTTGTGATCTTTGGGATATACGGAAGATAGACAATAATTGAGGGCTTATCAGTAGCCTCACATTGTGAAATATCTTCTTCGATTTTAGAAGAATGTCTTCTTATTCTACGTTTAATTATTTTATTGACAAAAGGAATGGGGTATCCATTACCAAAAAGAATATCTCTGATAAAGTTTTTTTCTGCATTTATATACGAATCGGAGCAAATATTCAGGTCAGTCAGAACCTCCTAATTGATTCCAGTCAGAACCTGTTACAAGCAGGTTTCACTTCTTTTTTCAATTGGGGTCGTCAAATTTTGGGGCCTAAAAGTTGTCTAATTTATTTATCTGGTCAGATTAAAACTCCTAAGAATCTTTGCGTCAGCTAATGGGATCAGACGTGTTTTAAGAGGGAGGCGGGTGTTATCGGGGTTTGAAATGGGTCAAAATTTGTTGTATTTAATTAATTCGAACATAATAGCCACAAGTCAAACAGCCAAGGAGAACCTGCCATAAAAAAATGTAGGGGCACCACACCATCTTCTAAAAATGGGGCCCAAACATTGCCGAAACTTTCAGCTTGGAAGGCATAAGAATTCCATGAAAAGGGATGGGTTCTTTGATGCGCAAACACGGTCACAAACTATTCTCCCACAAGGAATGGTAACTTTTAATGTGCCATATAAAAAAGCTTTTTGCTGTGTTAGCTTGGGATAACTTTGTGCTGTGACAAATTTGTAGGTTAGTACTAGTAGTGTATACTTAAAGTTCATTCAGCGTTGTTCTCATTCAGTACAATTGGATAAGTGAAGTTGTTATAGCCCGCGTATAATCAGTGTATAATCATAAGTAGCCAGTTCAATTAACACATAGTGGCATTAGAATAGACTTTTTACACACTTTGAAAGTACTTAGGACAGTAAAAATGGAATTTGATTTTCTGAAATGACTAAATACAAACTTACAGACTATAAATATAAAAGAAAATTAGGACAAATAAAAAACGTAATTTTTAAAAGATAAAACTCACATACACAATTATGCAGTTTTGGAAGTAGTGGGTGCCAAATTTGAAAAAAGAGAAACGTGGAAAAATCAGCACAAATATAAGCTCTAACGTGTGGCACCTTGCAGCCTGAGAAAGTGCAGAATTCTTTTGAAGGTGTAGTTGTTTTTGGGACTCCAAAAATTGTGAATGCTTGAATTTTTATTGTATTGACAATATAGTTATTTTATATATTTTGTTAGTTTGATAGTTAAACAGTTATTTTGAAAAAAAAAAGTTCGTTTAAACTTGCAGACTATAAATATAAAAGAACATTAGGACAAATAAGAAACGTAATTTTTAAAAGATAAAACTCACATACACAATTATGCAGTTTTGGTAGTATGGGTGCCAAATTTGAAAAAAAGAGAAACGTGGAAAAATCAGCACAAAAATAAGCTGAACATGTTGGTACCTTGCAGCTTGAAAAGGTGCAGAATTCTTTTGAAGGTGTAGGTGTCTTTGGGACTCCAAAGATTGTGAATGCTTGAATTTTTATTGAACAAAAGTGTTGGGAAATTTAACCAAACTTGTTTTGCTTATCTATTCTCAATGTCCGACGTGGCAATGCTGACAACAGCCCCAAAGAATAATCTTAGAAAACCATAGTTTTCAGGTATGAATAGACGGAAGGTGAGTCCAAGGGGAGAAAAATACTTTAATTTTGATGTCCTTAGGAGAAAATTTATTTAAAAAGAGGGACCACATTTTGGCAAAGCTAGTTTTGTGGGGAGAGAGGGGGCACTTGCCTAGATCACGAAAATTTTAGGAGTACAAAATTTCAAATGAATAATCTAACATTTATAATCATTTTGAAGTTTTTGCAATTTATTTTTGTTAAAATAAGTAGAGGGTGCAGTTGGCAGTAAGTATAAACAAATTGAATATGAAAATTTCATTTTCCCCATACCTTTTCACAAATAAAGTAATGAAAGTCGGATTACAAAAATTAAAAATGTTGCTAATAAATGAAGATTTCATTAGTAAATGAAAATTTTCTTAAAATGTAGCCTGAAAATCTCTGAGAGACAGGAAGGAGGGGTGCTAATCAAGATTTTACCACGGGCAAGAGAGAGGCAAGAACCACCACTGCATTTTGGTAACCAATATTTGATAATATTTTGGTAAGTAGTATCAACAGAACAAGCAGCGTGAAACTTCTTGTGTACCAAGTTTAACATCGTTCACTTTTAGTCCCAAATTCTTCACAGCTTAAATTTTTCTATTGTAGTGTCAACAAATAAATTCTAGGACGTTACCAGATGTAGTATTTCTTACCAGTTTAGCCTTAGATTCTTTTATGGTTCAATTTATTAATTCCTAGAAGAGTAGTACGGAGCATCTTAGAGAAAGAACTGTTTCCATGGTAACGACTCAAATGGGCGTGTTCAAGTCACTGTGAAAGCCACCCTAATATGTCCCAGTGGAATTGAATACTGCTTCGCATGGAAAGTAATTACTTCTAAGAGCTTAGAAAATGGAAAAATCCTTTGCTACTTTCGTGAAAGGTTTTGACAATACTAAAGGGGAAAATACAGAAGTTATAGTAAAGCATAAAGCACGTAAATAATTTCTATAAGAAAAAAGAAAATTTTATTTAAGCTACAAGGAATAAAAAACTAATGTTATATTTAGCTGTCTTGGTGTATTTTTAGGTCTGATAAAATTAAAAAAGTATGACTTGGAACAAAAAAAAGAATTATGCATTTTCCTGGCAATTCACTCACTAAATATTTGCTATGGAATGTAGTTTTAATAAATTGTAAAGAAAACGTATAAAACGGACTTAAAAAAACATAAAATAAGTAAAACGAAGGAACCTGAAAGAAAAAAAAATCACTGTGACTAACCCATAAAAATAGTAACTGAAACCCCCTTTTTCAAGGAAGAAAAGAACAAAAAAGAAACGAATATTGAATAACCAGAAATTAAATCGGCCTAATACAAAATAATTATTAAAAAAAAATCAATAGCACAGTAGGATTTAGATCCTTTATAGTATACATGACATTCAAATGAATAGATTTTTGTCTCCTACAGGTTCGTACCCAGAATTTTTTTGGGGGGAGGGGTAAACAAAATTGAAAAACACACAACAAATTTGTTAATATTCATTTTTGTTATATTTTTACGAGTTGGACAAACATTTGGAGGGGAAGAAGGTAGGGGTTAATACCCCCTTCCTCCCTCCCTTCGATACGACCTTAGCCATATGCCATGTTTGCCACCATATTAGACCTATTCGTACATTAAATCCAGGATTCTCTAAGATTTTTCCTTTAGTTGGTACAAAATATTAAAGGTTAGAATCTATGTACGAAGTTTCACCAGTGTTGCCAAGAGGAACCATGAAAAACAGTAGGCGTGAATTAATTCTTTAAATTCTACATATTTTTCATTCATAAAAATTTAAAGATGTTGCAAAAACAAGCAATTAATCATTTAAGGAAGATATACCTTAATAATTTTTTTTTTTACATTCATAGAAGTTTATTATTATACAGCATTTCCTGGTTATCCAGAAGGAAATTTATTCCTGCAGGAAATTAACTCCTTTAAATGTCTAATTGTTTGTGATTTATCAAGGTTTGAATGGATCATATCAGGTTGATTTGGTCACAGTATTGCTTTGGTCTTTGAACTGTGAGGACATAAACTGGATTTAACTTTGAATCTAATTGGATTGCGCAACTAGTGACATTGAGTACAGTAAGAGATTAAGAAATTTTATTATCTTTGAACATTCAAAGAGTTTCGACGTAAAGTGGTATAATAAGACATTAATGTACCCCTAATTTGCAAGCAGGAGAGGGGCAGTTCCCCCGTCGCAAGCATCAACACTGGTGACCACACAATATTTATTTCCATTTGTGAAAATCGTCAACTTTTTATGAGTTATTTGAACAAACTATAGATTTAATTCAGTGTCATAGGACTATAATTATAAAGGTGTACCGTGTCCTGCAATTCCCGTTCCACTGGGCCACCTTTCCAACGGTGATTGCCACTTCTATCGTGGGCCTGCCCATATTCAAGAAAAGTGCTTGTTATTTTGTGTACGGAAGAAAATAATGGAAGACTAATACTATTTATTCTTCGCGGATTATAGCTGAAATTTACAGTATCAGTAGTCACGCAGTCGTCCTTTGATCAATTCAATAAGCTGATCAATGAGAAGTTGAACAAAATCCTAACGGGACAAGCTCAAGCTTCTACAAAACTAGACTTAATTTCGGCAGAAATTAAAATTCTAAAGGATGAGGCTGTGTTGCGAGACCATAAAATTTCTGAGCTTGAGTTAGCCCTAGATGACCAAAAGACCCAATCAGATTCGTTGGAAAAGCGGCTGCTAGCCTTTGAAGTAAAATAAAGAAAGCTTAATCCACTCATTCACGGGCTTCCCGAAGAAAAAGTTTCCGAAAAGATGGAAGTTTCAGTTTCAAACTTTATTAGAAACAGTCCCTCCATCTTTATTAAATCTCCAACTAAGAGTCTTAATAGCTATTTTAATATTATTCCGGTTAGACAAATTTTAGCTTTTCAATGTATACTTTTCCGTGTCCGTTACGTAAAGGATCTGCAACCAGATTGTTTTAAATCATTTTTTCCAGGCCCTCCCTCAGTCCGACCATATAATACTCGTTGTTCTTTAAGTAAGCTTCCTGTGCCTTTCATTGTCTCCGAACGGTGTAAATTTTTGCCTAAAAGTGTTATTACAAATTATTGGAACAGATATGAATTTTTTTGATCAGAGTATATCGCTATTAACATTAAAAACTAAAATGAAAGCTCTGCTAATTAGTAAATATTAAATTGTGAGTAGCTCCCGGCCGTTCAGCTATCGGATAAATATTAACAATAATTTTAATAAATGTTTTTAGGCATTTATTTTTTGGTGTGAAATAGAATGAGAAGTGTGATGACATCCGTTTCTTCTGGGTTTGTTTGTTTATATTTTTTGTATTGTCGCCCGGCTTTCGAGTCAGTCTCACTGTCGGGGATTATTAATTTGTGAGTAGCTCCCGGCCCTTCAGCTATCGGATAAATATTAACAATTATTTTAATAAATGTTTTTCGGCATTTATTTTTTGGTGTGAGATAGAATGAGAAGTGTGATGACATCCGTTTCTTCTGGGTTTGTTTGTTTATATTTTTTGTATTATCGCCCGGCTTTCGAGTCACTCTCCCTGCCGGGGATTATTAATTTGTGAGTAGCTCCCGGCCGTTCAGCTATCGGATAAATATTAACAATAATTTTAATAAATGTTTTTCGACATTTATTTTTTGGTGTGAGATAGAATGAGAAGTGTGATGACATCCGTTTCTTCTTGGTTTGTTTGTTTACATTTTTTTGTATTATCGCCCGGCTTTCGAGTCAGTCTCCCTGCCGGGGATTATTAATTTGTGAGTAGCTCCCGGCCCTTCAGCTATTGGATAAATATTAACAATAATTTTAATAAATGTTTTTCGGCATTTAGTTTTTGGTGTGAGATAGAATGAGAAGTGTGATGACATCCGTTTCTTCTGGGTTTGTTTGTTTATATTTTTTGTATTGTCGCCCGGCTTTCGAGTCAGTCTCCCTGCCGAGGATTATTAATTTGTGAGTAGCTTCCGGCCGTTCAGCTATCGGATAAATATTAACAATAATTTTAATAAATGTTTTTAGGCATTTATTTTTTGGTGTGAGATAGAATGAGAAGTGTGATGACATCCGTTTCTTCTGGGTTTGTTTGTTTATATTTTTGTATTGTCGCCCGGCTTTTGAGTCAGTCTCCCTGCCGGGGATTATCAATTTGTGAGTAGCTCTCGGCCGTTCAGGTATCGGATAAATACTAACAATAATTTTAATAAATGTTTTTTAGGCATTTATTTTTTGGTGTGAGATAGAGTGAGAAGTGTGATGACATCCGTTTCTTCTAGGTTTGTTTGTTTATACTTTTTGTATTGTCGCCCGGCTTTCGAGTCAGTCTCCCTGCCGGGGATTATTAATTTGTGAGTAGCTCCCGGCCCTTCAGCTATCGGATAAATATTAACAATAATTTTAATAAATGTTTTTTGGGCATTTATTTTTTGGCGTGAGATAGAGTGAGAAGTGTGATGACATCCGTTTCTTCTGGGTTTGTTTGTTTATACTTTTTGTATTGTCGCCCGGCTTTCGAGTCAGTCTCCCTGCCGGGGATTATTAATTTGTGATTAGCTCCCGGCCCTTCAGCTATTGGATAAACATTAACAATAATTTTAATAAATGTTTTAGGCATTTATTTTTTGGCGTGAGATAGAATGAGAAGTGTGATGACATCCGTTTCTTCTGGGTTTGTTTGTTTATATTTTTTGTATTGTCGCCCGGCTTTCGAGTCAGTCTCCCTGCCGGGGATTATTAATTTGTGAGTAGCTCCCGGCCGTTCAGCTATCGGATAAATATTAACAATAATTTTAATAAATGTTTCTAGGCATTTATTTTTTGGTGTGAGATAGAATGAGAAGTGTGATGACATCCGTTTCTTCTGGGCTTGTTTGTTTATATTTTTTGTATTGTCGCCCGGCTTTCGAGTCAGTCTCCCTGCCGGTGATTATTAATTTGTGAGTAGCTCCCGGCCGTTCAGCTATCGGATAAATATTAACAATAATTTTAATAAATGTTTTTAGGCATTGAATAGTTTGTTAGGATTGAATAGATGCTATGTGAATAGTTTTAAATATGTATATTTAAAGAGTAATAAAGAACTTAACTTGAAGGGACTTTTTTTTTTCTTGGAGTCCAAAGCAAAGCAATGAATCTGATATTTACACCTTACATGCACATTAACTAAATTATATTACTTACATAATTAATTAAATTATATTACAAATTATATTATTACAAATTAAGTAACAACAGTGATGCTTTCGGAATCAGAAGAAAATAAGGATTCTATTGATATGTGAATAAAGTTGAAGCGCTAAAGGGACAAATACAATAAAATAAGATAATAGGTCTTTCCAAAAATATATTTTGATAAAAAGGAGTTTTATGTAAGGTTTTGGTTGAAATTCTTACTTTTAGTATGAATATAGTTAGACCTTAAAATTTTTCGGTTAGTTAGGGAAGGAGGGAAATAACTCAAGGGGTGCATTTTAATGCCAAAACATCTGAACTCTCATTGAGCCTTCAGAAAAATACAAATTAGTTCTATGGGGGAGACGAGGGGAGGTTCGACGTAGGAATTGATGAATACTTCCTAAAGTTGCATTCAGGACTTTTGTCTAGGGGCTTTTTTTTGGGGGGGGGGAGGGTTTACGAGGAAACTAAAAAAAGCATAAAAAAATGTGAAATTGACATTGAATACCTCTTGATTTCTGAGAATATTTCCGGTTTATGCTGTTATTATGAAAATAAATATTAGCATTTAACGCTAAAATGAGCAAAATTTGTTCAATATTGGAGTGTGACTACCCCTTCCTCATCCTCATTTCCACCTCATGGTCGTTCGGAGGATGGTCATTTGATCAATAAATTTTCAGTACTGGTCTTTTTTTTATAAGTCAAAAGTAATTGGAGCCCAACCAATCAGGGGAGAGTTCTGGTGGGAAGGGTATTTTCCAAAGGGGGATACCTAGCCTAAAGTGTGATAAGGCACGCTAAAAGTTTCTCAAATGTGGAGCTTTCAGCTACGCCACTAGCCATAGCCTAAATATGTCCAAGATTAGAATTACTTATTTTATCAAAAAGGTATTAAAAAAGTGCTTTCAACGGGCCAAGTGACCCCCCCCAACAGCCCCAGATAAATGGCCCTATATTATGGAGTCAGTCCATGTCTTTCACTGCTATTCCGTGTCAGAAAATACAACTATGTTGGACATTATTAAGATAATAATCGTGCAAAGATTTCCAATCTCTAACATCAGAGGCCGAAAACTCTACCCCGTCAAAACGTGTCCCCTCACTTGGGTAAATTTAAGTTATACCCTTTTTGATATGTCATCACAAAATAATTTTCAATCTATGTCATTTAAGACACAATGTGAGCCCATGGCTGCTTCTATGTTACCACCACCCCTCACATCACCAACTTTTTAGGAGAAAACAGGCATTATGCGCCTTCTACATAGAGCCAAAATACTCAAAGAATTTCCGATATGGGTGTATCATACAAGGATTTAGCAGAAAGGTAGGCCTGTTGAAACTTATTTGAACAGAAATTATGCAAAAAAAATATCCGTTTGTGTGACTGAAGGTCCAAGTCGGGCCTTAGCTTTTTTCAACACTTCTCCTATCTATCCATGCTAACTGTTTCATGACGACCGAACTTGAAACCAAAGGGGCCGGCAACTTAGGCCAAAGTGACAGGATTATAATGATTTTTAGAAGTACCTTTTTAGCCGTCAAAGCTACATTTTCTTAATTTGTTGGTGCTATATTTTTTTTTTGCTACTTCTCACTCACGTGTCTTTTTATAGAATTTGATACCCGCATCTACCAAAGACTACATAAATGCACCATGGTTGTCTTTTTCATTAAAGATTGAATATAAGAGTTTTTCCAATTTTTAAAATATATGTGGTTGTATAAAATTCCACTTAACAAATTCAAAAAATTGTATATGTTTTTACCAGTAATGGTTATAGGAGTGTAATACAAATAAAAGGAAATTATATAAGATATTAGAAAGACTGGGGGCAGCTGCCCCCCCCTGACAAGGATTAAAACCGCGTGTGTTTTCACAATCCTTAGTAATACAGCTAAATAAGGTGTTGTAAATAATATTTGAATTGCAAATTGGCGTCCCGTATGATAACGCAAAAACATAAATTGTTTTCATGCTGGCAACCTAACCCGTATATTAGCCACTTAGTGAGAGGAAATACAAATTGAATATAAATGTAGGTGAGGGAACATTTGGTCAATGAGTGTTGTAACACTTGTTACAAGAAGTTTAATTTTTACATTATACATTATAATTTAAGGATTTACTCAAAGACCCCATGTGAAGAACATTAGATAAAAGTGGAAAAGATAAAAGCGTAAAAAAAAGAGAAAAATCAAGTTCGCCTATGGGGGAAAAAAGTCAACCAACCATTATCCAGTTTTAACCGTTATCCAGTATTGCAAAATCGCTAGTATACATAGGATTGTAATATTCAAATCTGATTATATGAAATGGCTAAGGGGAAACTTATACAACTAAATTTACATGTATCCAAAACAGCAAAATAAAAAGAGAGGAAGGCCTGATTTTTGGCCACCCCTAAATAATTTAAATAGCCATAAATTAAATGATTCAAAATCAGGTTTTTAATGCCAGCGTAGCTTTTTTCGCTGCTGATCTTATAGGTCTATTTGTGACAGGTTCTGTGTTAGTATCTATTGGTTTTTTAAAATATTTTGTAAGGTCATTTTTGATTAAATTTGTGTATAAAGCATTCAGTGAGTATTCTCCTAAATCCCTATTTAAGGAAATCTTATTATTAATCCGAAGTCTGATTTCAATTGCTTCTCGAACTACTTGCTTTATGCCTAGATCATTGCTAATAATGGCGGATTCTTCAAAAAGTATTTTGTGGCTAGGATACATACATTTTAGCAATGATCTAGGAATAAAGCAAGTAGTTCGAAAAGCAATTGAAATCAGACTTAAGATTAATAATAATATTTCCTTAAATAGAGATTTAGGAGAATATTCACGGAATGCTTTATACACAAATTTAATTAAAAATGACCTTACAAAATATTTTAAAAAACCAATAGATATTAACACAGAACCTGTTACAAATAGACCTATCAGCAGCGAAAAAAGCTACGCTGGCAATAAAAACCTGTTTTTAATTCATTTTCTTTCATTTCATTGAATTGACTCGTTTCATAACAATTTATTTTTCAGTCCTGGTTGAACTTCGCTGAGGTAAGGATGATGGGACTGTTTTGAAAAACTGTTCATTTTAGTTTTATTGATTTTATCCTTTCGTAAGAGGTTTTTTTCTTATTTGTATTGCTGAGGACGGCCCTTGGACATAGAGCCGAAATATTCATTCTAATTTGTTTCCCACTGTTCCCCCCCTGTTGTTCTTCTTGTTTTTGGTGTTTGTGATGGAAAGACAGTGTGGTCTTCGTCGTTATTTAATATACATATTATACTGACTCGCAAGCAAACTATGTATTCGGTAATTCGCTTTCTTCTTCTAATACTATAAATGAAATTCGGAACATAAACCTATGTATGAAATGGTATGAAATATTCTGTCAAGTTGTTAAGTCCTGGACCCTCCAGTTTTTTACTGATCGTAATAACCTTCTTCAAGTTGCAAACTTCTCCTAAGTATAAACTGCCAAAATTTGTTACTGGTTACTTAAATTAAATTCTTTTTTATTTAGTATTAGTAAAAGTAATTGTTCCACTTGTGATTGTGGTGATGAAGAAAATTTATATCATTATCTTTATAAGTTTAAACTTTTTGAAAATGCATTTTAGATTGCAAGAGTTTTCTTAATAGATGAAAAAAACAAGTTTTTTAACTGGAAGTAAAGGGCTTTTCCCTCTTCAACGCCCCGCTCTTTACGTTAAAGTTTAATTCTTTCTCTCAACTTTACTTTTTAAAACAGTAAAAAACTTTAGTGTAAAGAGCGGGGCGTTGAGGAGGAATAAGCCCCTTTAATATACGGAGTAATTTCTGTTCGTTTTAAGTTTTAATGTCGCTCCTTACTTTCAGTTAAAAAACTTTTTTTTTCATTTTATTTCTGAACGTTTTTCAACTAATACATTTCGTTTATTTTGGCTGTCCGCAAAATGAGTAATTAAAACGAAATTTGCATATTATTTTTTTTTGGCGAAATGGCTTTCTCTTAGTTTTGATTAGAAAATTTTTAGAAAAGAAAAAGCTGGAGAGGAGGCCTAGTTGCCCCAATCTTTTGGTTACTTAAAAAGGTAACTAGAACTTCTAATTTTTTACGAATGTTTTTATTAGTAGAAAATATACTTAAGTTACGAATTAACTTACGTAACGAAATTCTATATTTGTATATTTTTATTACGTATATGAGGGGGTTTGCCCCCTCGTTAATACCTCGCCCTTTAAATTAAAGCTTAAATTTTGTCCCAATTCTTTATGAATGACCGCTAAATCAAAAAGGCCGTAGAATAAATAGTTGAAATTACTAAAAATACTTTAGCGTAAAGACCGAGGTGTTTAGGAGATAAACCCTACATATGCGTAATAATTTCTGTTCATTTTAAGTTTTAATGCTGCTCCTTACTTTCAGTTGAAAAAACTTTTCCATATTTATTTTTTCATTTTTTTAAAATAATGCTAGAATATACTGCGCCCTTTCATGAAAATTATCTTCTCCCATGGCAAAGTCCTCCATGGAAAGTTCCCCCACATAGCCCCCTCCCCCAACCAAAAAATTCCGCTGAAAACGTCTGTACACTTCCCAATAACCATTACTATAGGTAAACACTGTTCCAAGTTTGTAGCTTGCAACCCCTCCCACGGGGACTGTGGGGGAGTAAGTCGTCCCAAAAGACATTTTTATTAATTTTTGTGACTATGCTGAAGATAATGGCTATTGCAAAATTTTGATCTGTTGACTTTGTGAAAAAATTTAGCGTGGGAGGGGGCCTAGGTGCCTTCCAATCTTTTCAGTCAATTAGAAAGGGCACTAAAACTTTTATTTTCCGTTAGAATAAGCCCTCTCGCGACATTTTAGCACCAATGGGTCGACACAATCACCCCTGGGAAAAAAGAAAACAAATAAACACGCATCCGTGATCGGTCCTCTGGCAAAAAATACGAATATCCACATTTTTGTAGATAAAAGCTTGAAACGTCCATATTAGGGTTTTCCGATACTCTGAATGCCATGATATGATTTTCAAGATTCCATGACTTTTAGGGGGTGTTTCCTCATATTTTCCAAAATAAGGCAATTCTCAGGCTCGTAACTTTTGATGGGTAAGACTAAATTAGATTAGAATTATATATTTAAAATCCTCATAAGAATCCAATTCTTTTGATGCATCTATTAGTATCAAAATTTGGTCTTTTAGAGTTTCGTTTACTATTGAGTCGAGTCGCTCCTTACTACAGTTTGTTACCACGAACTGTTTGATATTATTAATATTAATGTTATTTGGTTTAATAAAGAGGCTCAATATGCCGTTCTAGCATTCTTGAATCAAACAAAGAGACTGGATATTGTGTAAATCTTTTTCCCTTGTGCTACTTAGTAGATTGTATTTTTTAGCTGTATTTGTGATATAATCTATTTGTTGTATTTTGTAGATTAGGTAGTGAAATACTGTCTACGGGTTTAGTCACTAAACAAAATCATTCATTCATACCTCCTGTTAAGCAGTTTTAGTAGTAGTGAGGGCCAAAGTAAAAAAATGATAAACTTGGGTTAAAAAATTAAATCTTAGAAAAACAAACTAAAACAAATGGCACCAACACCTTAAAAATGCATTTGAGAAATTGCTTAAGAAACGGCAAAAGTTCGGTTTAAGAAAATCGTCAAAGAAATGACATAAGAAACTAAAAGAAACTTTAGAAGGTGTGATTTCCTTTGAAATTCAACAGATTGAACCCCTTTCAAATTTATGGGTTGCCATTGCACACTGAGTTACACAAACTTTACGTCATACTTGCGAGGGTACAGCACAGATCTGAAGAGGCAAAGTATAATGCTACATAAGAATAGAACCAAGCTCTAACCTTGTACTGCATTAGTGTGTAGAAATCAAGGTTTTGTTGTTTGATTTTTCAAAATAGAGGTCTTGACGGTAAGATTGGATAACTTAGGGCATGATTGAACGTGGCTTTACCTTAGAAACTCCCTTGTTACCACAATAAAAGCTACACAAATAAGTTATGAGGGTTAATTTGTGATGTTCTCAGCAAGAAATTCAGCAAAAGTATGACTAGTACGGCAAATTCTAAACCCAATTTATTTTAATTTCCAGTAAAGTGAATCTTTATATAAACTAGTTACAACAACGTTAACCTGTATTTTTTACAATCACAAATAATTAAATAAAAACACAACACTTTCATTATGAAAATCTCCTATGAGGGTCGAGAGTTCAGGGTGGGAGGGGCTGAAAGGGGCTTTAATTCTTCAACAGAACTAGTTCATAATTAAACCAAGAATTGTCATTGAAATGACAGTAATGAACCTAAATGCGAATTGTACTCTTAAATTCAATTTAACTTGCATGCAAATTATACTGGAAAGTAAACAATTTTGATTTATCACAGTATAACTGAAGATAATGTACGACGAATGAAAATGTACGACGTGTCGGATATAAAAGCCTTTAGTGTAGATGGGGATTACTGCTACCGCATCTAGCTGCAACTCGGTCGCAGCGCAAAGAAGACACATCGCACCGATACATCAATGTGGAAAACTGATTTAAAGACTAACTTTACAGATGAAAAGCTTTGTTAAACTCAATTAAGTAATTTTGCTATTTTATTTTTAAGATTCAGTGTGGCAACGCTGACAAAACTATGCTACTGGACTAACAACCTTATAATTAAGAAACAACTAAAAAGAAAAAAAAAATCGTAATTAAAAAACAAAGCAAATTTCCCTCAAATATCACTTCAAATCACAATAAAATTACATTTTATTGTGATGCCTGGGGCAACAAGGAAAATAACCTTTCTGCTTGGGTAGTACTCATGTCTCTTTCCTTTTTTTTGCCTCCCAGGGGTGACCAATACCATTCAGTGGCCATAGAATTTTGATAGAGAGAGATCATTTAAATGCATATTACAATATCTAGTAGCTTTTTAAGTAAAAAAAGAAGGTTAAGCCACAATAAAGCGCCATTTTTCACCCAAAAATAACCTACAATTTTGATAATTCGTACCTGTTTTGAAACCATACTTGAACAACTCGCATGTCTAAACCTGTATCTTGTGACAACTGTTCCCTGATGTGCCGCGCGGGCTTAGGGCTTGCGTTGTAGGCTGATTTTAGAGTGTCCAGTTGTTTAGCTGTAATAGTGGTTCTAGGTCGTTTCGGGGGACCATCGCCATCTGTAACAAAAAATGGCTTTTATAAACTTGGTTCAAAACTTGAGGTATACAAAAAGTATTTTTAATGATGATATTCATAAAGATTATAAAATTTATAGTTTATCAAAAAGTTACAAAATAATTAAGAAATTTATTTTATTATATGTATTAAATATTACTTACAATAAATTACACACACATATATATATATATATATATATATATATATATATATATATATATATATATATATATATATATATATATATATATATCTGTAACCGCATGTGTCTTTGCTCTTCATTTTCATTTTTGGTACGCCACCGCTGTTCTTCTAACCCTTGTGTATTTGCTCTTCATTTTCATTTTTGACTCGTTCACATGCTCGGTGTCGCATGTCTTCTAACCGCGTGCGTCATTGCTCTTCATTTTCATTTTTGACGCGTTAAGTGTTTAGTACCTAGACTGAATGGTCGTCTAGTTAGTCTAAACTAACTAGACTGCATAGTTTAGTATTTAGTTGTCAGATTACCGTAACAATTTCTTAAAGGTTAGAACATGTTTATTACACACTTAAATTTCTGTGGTAGAATTTTCTTCGAGATTATGGGTTCTTTTTTAAAATATCCCCGCCTTTCTCCCCCAGGAGTAAACTACGAAAATTTCCTAATACTCATTTTACATGTAAATTTAAACTTAATAATTACTCATATTTAGAATCAGCCTTAATAATTAGATTCAAGTATAATCATTTCAATTTTTCCTTTTTTTAGTTTCATGTAGACAACAATTGACGAGGGTTGCTCTTTACTTACTTATCATTACCGCGAACGGTTTGATCAAGCGTCACTAATGTCGGGTGGCTGGAATATTTGCTGAATGGTCAAAAGTTTCATTTTTGTTTGTTTCATTATTATTTCTACCCAGTGTCATCTCAAAATTTGCTTAAACTCAATCTTAGTGAATGCGTCTGCATAACCAGTGCTTATCATTTTTAGGTCGAGCTTCAATGGCGTAATTTCCTCTTAATTTTGGGGAGGGGGATAGAGTCAGAGTCAACTGAAAACAGAAAACTGAAGCCACAGTGGAAACTGACAAATGAGCCATCGGCTATAGTACCATAAAGGTAAATATATACTACGAAAACTGATTCGTGTCTGTGGGCGCTTCAGTTATGTAGGATAATTTTAGCCTCGACAAGATTTTTGAAGAAACTAAATTTCAGCTGAGGGGGGAGGGAGCAAACTGGAGTTTGGGGGGCGGAACCGAAGTCTGAGAGCGGCAGTTGGCCCTCCCAGAAATATATTTTTAATGACGATTCGATGGAATATGTCAAGGGTTTACATTCAAAAATGGAGTTTTCAAACGGAAGAAAAGGCTTCAAAACAGCAAGTCAAGCTTGAAATGACAAGTTAAGTCAACGGCAACTCAACTTTTCTGTAAAAAAAAAACCTAAAGACTAAAAAATGGCACACAATTTTCTCTTAAATTATACCAAAGATATCAAAGTAAAATCATTTTTGGGCATTCTGGAAACGTGATTTTATGAGATTTTTCTTTTGATACTTTTAAATTATGAAGTTATCAGGACAGGGCAATATTTCTGTCAGTGCTGCCATGTTGAACCGTGAATACGGACAAGCAAAATCAATTAGCTAAATTTGACGACACTTTTTGTCCATGAGAGCTCTAATATTAACTATATTTGACTCTCAAAGGCAACTACACCTCCAAAGTAGAGTTACCCCTACTTACGTCATTTAATGCTATATTTTTTAGCCTATTTCTTATGATTTTTCACCCACACTTCTTTTTTTATTTAGCACCTGATATTACCAAAAATTCCATAGCTGTATATGGAAATCTTTTTCATTAATTTCCTATCCTTATTTCCCCTAATTTTAAAAGATATTTACGGCTGTGTAAGTTTCAGCTTTTCCAACCCAAAAAATCAGATTTTGTTTTCACAGTCCTTCACACTTCAAATGAAGAATTTAATTTATTTTTTATATTTTATGTTTTTATTTATAATTTGTATCTATAATTTGTCATAATTTTATTATTATTATTTATAATATAATATAATTATATAATATAATATAGTTATTAATAATATAGGCATAAATTATAATTATTTAGAATACTAATTTTAGATTTTTTTTTACTCCTTGTTTTATTTTAGTTTGGTGCTCAAAATCTGAGTTAACCACGACATTCTGTTAACTTGCGAAAACAACTGCTAACTGGTTTTGAGCATATTTTTTCTTTTTCTATTCTTTCAATAGCAGCTTATAGTAAACTTGACACTTTGACGTAGTGATAAATCCTGCCACTATCAGCCTCAGTAGATAATACTTTACCTTTTGCTCTCGCTGTTTCATAATCTTGTTTACATAGCAATTTTTTGTCTTCAAGCAAATAAAACTCATCACCAGTATCCAGTTGCCTAGAACATCCCGCACAACGAAAACACGGCAGGTGGTAAACGTTATCTTGCGCTCGCCGTACTATCTCACCAGGCGCAATGCCGGATTCACATGTGGGACACTTGCTTCCAAATCTCCTGGAAATAAATACAATGTCAATCATTTTTGCTGAATATTGACGTCTGCCTGGTGACTTAACCAAGCCCAGGGGCTTGGAATATATGGCTTTCACCATCTCCTTCCCTTCCTCAAAAGCTCTCTTCAACTCGTAGATTGGCCGCAAAAATGAATAAACAAAATTCTCCTAAAAAATAAAAAAAACGTCTCCTCGACTCATAATTTGGTTTTAGAACTGCGGGCAAAAAGAATCCTTAACCCTCTCCCCTCCGAACGAAAATCCTTTCGGTAAATACCACCGAGAAAAAATCCTGGTATCACCTCCCCTTCCACATAAATTCTGACCCTGCTGCTTAAGAGCTTTGAAAGTTTTAACTCTTCTCATCTGGTGCTGTGCTGGATTCGCATGTGAAACACTTGCTTCCAAATCTCTTAATATAAACACAATTTCAATAATTGTTGCTGATTATTGATTTTACAGCTCAGTGAATTAACACTACCCAGAGCCATATCCAGAGAGGGGGCTAGTGGGATGACCCGTCTCCCTCCCTTAAGATTTTTGTCCGTCTCATAAATTGGTCGTAAATTCTGGGCAAATGGACTATTTCTCCGAAAATAGTATTTCTCCAACTTGTAAATTGGTCTTGGAAATGCATGTAAAACATTATTTAGCCCCAAAACAAAAAAATATTTTTGTACCCCCTCCTCTTCAAAAAAAACCTCGATTGCGAGTCTTACCCTGCCATCAGAGCTATGAAAAATAAACAATTTTGCGCTTGTGACGCTATCTTGCCAGGACCAAATTTGAGACACTTGTTTCCAAATCTCATAAAATAATCGTATTAAACGACAATAAACAAAAATAAAACATAACTTCGGCTGATTACTGACGTTATGACAAGTGACTTAAGCGGCTTTCACACTCCGTAAGCAATTTTCTATGCTAACAAGCTATGTTGCGTTAAATATTACCTTTCCTTTTAATTACTACTACTACTACCAATAATTCACTGCAGCACCAAGCCGCCTGAGGCCAACACAGCTGCACACGCTCCTCCTCCAACCCAATCTATTCAAGGCCTCTTTACACCCTCCTAGGAAATTCCCATTTGTTTTAAATCTTTATTTATGACATCCTCTCAACCCAGACGAGGACGACCTGCTTTCCGTGTAACCCCAGACGGTTCTCTTTAATTGAAAGCACCAATTAACCTCGCCAAGAGCTTTGAACGTTAAGAGCGTTATCTTGTCTTCATCATAGTAACTACTATCACTTGCTGCCATATTCACTTTAATGATAAATATATCTAATTGCAATATATAAATATATTATATAAAAGTATATTATAACATATAGATTATAAAGCGAAAATTATAATGTAAATTGTTATTATTTTATATGATATTTTCGTTAGTTTTGATGTTTTTATTTTTGTGGTTTGAGTTTATCAGTTATTGTTGATGGTTCTCTGTGTTGTTTGGTTTCTAGATTTGCTTTCTGTTTTTTTTTGTATCAGGTTTCCTTTGTTCCCATTTTCGTTCATACAATGTAAGCATGTTTTCTTCCAACTCGTATTTAGAGCTTTGAAGAAGAGACGCGGTTGTCCTCTCGAAATATCCCTTTCGTTTCATCCAGTATTTTGTTGGCCTTGTGAAGCCCCATTCTTACTTTATTTTTCTTTTCTTTTTTGTTAGCATGAAACCAGTTGAACAGCCGTAAGGATCATAAAGATAGATAAAAGAATAAAATAAAGATTCTCTTCATATTTTATTTTATTGACGTTACTATATTCTACGACATTACCATTCTATTTTGTTGCCATGAAACAAAATAGGGCTACGAAAAAATTATTGTTATTATTATTAGCATGCAAATGAAAACACATATTTTACCCTGGGGAGGGAGCGTGCTTTGAAACCTACAGTTTTAACATAGCTCATTTTTGGCCCTGTGGTCCTATCTTAAATGATTCAGCCTGTTCAATCAACTAGTGCAAAATTGTCTGGTGTAAAAGGGGTGCTAATTTTTTGAGAAATGGCAAAGAAAAAAAAAATCAAAATAAACTGAATTATAACGAGTGACTGATTTTTGACCATCGATTTGATTACCCAATGTAGGTATGTACAAAGGAATTTCTTTGGGGTTAAACAAAAAAAAATAAAAATATTTGATAATATGAATAAGAAATGTCCAGAAGCTCGATATGTTTTGAATTTTTGGTGAATCTGAGCCGTGGGTCACCTTTCCCTGTTTTCGTCCCTGGCGCAAAGAAGCATGTATTTTTTTAAACTTTAGAACAATACTGTTCAAAATTCATAATTAGCCTATTCATGCTCATTATTTATCCCTTACTCACTGATTAATTCAAAATAATTAAGTTTGCTTAATTTCAAATGCAAGCATAAAGTCATCAAAAATCATCAGAAAATGGATTGAAGCCATACTTTATTATGAGGTTTTATCACAAAGAATCGTCATGTCACAAAGTACGGCCTTGCGGCCAATGTTGTCAAGTAAGCTTAACTTTTATTTCTCCATCACTCTCTAAGGGATTTCTTGTCTCACTAGGCTGTAACACAGTTACGAGATTTCTTTATTCTTTTGAATTTAGAACTTGAAATCGGTAATTTTTTTTAACTACAATAAAGCCGTACAGATTGCCTAGACCATAGGTACCTCCGAAGCACAAATTGAGATAACTAAAATAAGGTGAAGCCTCATATCTCTTTCATAGCACCAATGAGTTCAATGAGTGTTACTTAGTGAAGGGGGTTACTTCGTAACCTCCTTCTAGGCAATAGTCCTGGCTGAAGTCATAATAATTATTATTCAGCATTGATCTACAAAATTAATTCAGGTCACATGCCTGGAAATCTTTTTGTTCATTTATCTGTGCAAGAAACTTTTAATTTTCTCGAAGAAAATGTAAAAATTGGATCATTTATGCTATGATTTTTTCTGACAATCATCTGTTTTTTTTTTTTTTGGGGGGGGGGCTTGGGTACTTTGTAAACTATCCTTATCCTTATTCCTTGATGTGTAACTAATAATGTACTACTTACACCATATGTTTGTAAGGAAATATTTTTTTTTTTTACTTATGACCTTTGTAAGCTATAAAATAAAAAAAAATATTGCAATAAAAAAGTGCATTGTTCTGGTGAAAAAATGAATATAGTACAGAAAAAACGTCCTGAAATACAAAAACATGGCAACTCAAGATTTACCGATACTGGCAAATAATTTAAAAAAACTTTTAATACTACTACTACTACTACTACTACTACTAATAATAATAATAATAATAATAATAATAATAATAATAATAATAATAATAATAATAATAATAATAGTAATAATAATAATAATACCAATGATAATGATTATAATACTAATAATATTAATAATAATAATAATAATAACAATGGGATAATAATAATAACAGCAATTATGTAAAATAATATAATAATTTGCAAATAACGCGAGTTTAAAAAAAGATCACTATAATGACTAAATACTTTAGTCCAGCAATGTAATTGGGTATTGTATTTGCCGGTCATGATTGATATATTACTACTCTCCAGTTTGAATAACGAATCAAACGGTCTGTCTCTACGTGACGAAAAAACTCAAACATCTATATCTAAACACTCACAGCCCCCTCTCAAAAAGTCAGAGCTACTCATTTATCACAAAAACATCTGTAATAATTATTGACTCCTGCTTTTTTGTGATCTGGTTATCCAGTGTTATGATTTACGATCGGAATTCCCGAACTAAATTATATTAGGATACGGAGAAAATTCAGTTAGTCAGAAAGCAACAGATCCTACTTTTGACTCTGGGGAAATTAGAACGGGGAAAGTTTAGTACTTGCAAGTACGGAAAAGCCAGGGAATTTTTTGAGCCAGTAGTGCAAAAGGGATTAATTTCAATTCATTCAATGAAGGGATTAAATATTCATTACATAACAAGAAAAGAGGAAAAGAGAGGTTGCTTTAACATAGTTCCATAGCAAAAAGTGATATTTAGTTTAAGTGATTCCCGTTTGTGACGTATTTTCGTAAGAAAGTCTCATTACTCCTACACGTATGAAAGAGACGTCAATTAGCCCCGCTTTTTGAAGGCATAATTTTCCTGGATGAGGTTTCCGGCTTGCATAAAGATTAAAAAAGTTAAAGGCATTTGATTGGTTCTTCTGTGCGAAATTTTAAGCCACTTACAGGAACAAATTTTTTAGTTACATTTATCTGTTGCTCTATAGACTAACTTTAATTAGACAGTGATAGATATTTTCTAAGAAAAAGGGAGACCGACAACATTATATCCGAGGGGAGGTACCGTGTTTGCCCTCCCCCAATTTATGCCCGACAAAAAAAACGTAACAAAATCCATATAAAAAACTTTCAGTAGGTTGTTTTAAATATCCCCCCTCAAAGTGTACCACCCTAGAAAAAATCCTGGATACGCCCTTGGAGAAAGATGTAAAATATATGATATGTATTTAAAGCAATACCATTTATAGGATTTTTGATGAAAGTTATGTGTAGAGACAAATACTTTTGTAGAACTAAAGCAAGGAAACCAGGAGACCATTTGAGGCCAAGCCGTAGAACTATGCCACTAGCCACAGAGCCCCTACATGGTTCCATATTCCTAAAACTTGGGCAAAACAACATATTTTATAAAAACAAACAAAATTGGGAATTTAATTGGTATTTTTCTCCCTATACCCCCCCTTTCATAAAAGACAATGAAAGGCATCTCTGCGAGAGCTTTTTTTTTTTAAAGTATATTTTAGCAGTCACTTTACATCTACTGAAAGTGGTAAAAACAGGAAAGCTAAATCTAGCCATGCCTAATTGTAGAAAAGCCGAGACTCAAACTTTTCTTTTTGTACGCACCTAGATCTGGCATAAATACCTTTAACGCAGGCAGGATAAAAAAAAAAATCCTCTGTATCCATTAATCCGTTTTTATTGTAGGTCTACAACAACTTTCTCGATAGTAATGAAAACAGAGTAAACTATGTGTTGTCAAAGAATAAAAAAGTTGTCAAACGAATAAGTTGTCAAAACTATGTGTTGTCAAACGAAAAAGTTGTCAAAAGTTGTCAAAACTATGTGTTGTCAAACGAAAAAGTTGTCAAAAGAATAAGAAAGTTGTCAAAACTATGTGTTGTCAAACGAAAAAGTTGTCAAAAGAATAAGAAAGTTGTCAAACAACTTTCTCGATAGTAATGAAAACAGAGTAAACTATGTGTTGTCAAAGAATACATAAAAGTAAGCAGTATTTCAGCATAGTTCAACTGAATGCTCACATTGGCGAGAACAATTTCAAATAACACATATAAATTTCCCGTAGTGTCAACAAAATTTATATTTCATCAAAATTACTTTCATCTTTCTTTCCTCTAATATAGAACCCAGTCAATAATCTCTGGCTCTGATCATTTTATCTTGGCGATCCTTGGAAAAGTAGAATTCTATTCACCCAATCACTTAGAACCAGCCTCAGCCCCCTGGCTGACCCTCATGCTGTACAGAATGCACTGAGTCAGATAAAGTGTCGCTCGTTTGGTGCCTTGAAAAAAAAAATTGTAAAAACGTTGTTAATTTCTGGGTAGAGTTCTACTTTACTATTATTATTATCTTTCAATGTCCCGTATGATATCTTTTGGTCAAAAAGTGTGTTTGAATTGTTTACTGTTAATTTGACTTGGTTTTAGTGGTGCTTTTCATTTCCTTTTAGTGTTTTTTGTGCGTTCTTTCTTCTTTGTTTCGCTTTCCCTGCATTCCCAGTCATATACTACTGCGGATAATATAAATCTTATTCATTTTTGTTATATAAATATTTTGTTGATATGTTTGTTTTTATATTTTATTTGTTTGTTTTTATATTGTTATATTTTGTTGATATGTTTGTGCGTTCTTTCTTCTTTGTCTTGCTTTCTCTGCATTCCCAGTCATATACTACTGTGGATTATATAAATGTTATTTATTCTTATTACATAAATATTTTGCTGATATGTTTGTCGAATCGATCTGAATGCTAGAGGACGCCTCTGTGTCTGGGAGGCGCCTTATAAAAGTCATACTAGATGTCTATAACAATAAAATGGACATTTTACCTATTGACTGGATATCCAAGTATAAATTCCAAAGGTCAAGGCTATTTTTTAGTTCACCAAACTTAGACCTGGGTAAGGATTTTCTATTCGATCAAACATCTTTTCAACCGCTAATAAGCTATTACGTTCAGATTTCTTACTACAAAGCGGAAAGCTACATATGCATGCTCGCTGTATGCACGCAGATTTTGACCGTTCTTGTGTATTTAGTACTTCAAAACTAGGAAGCTGCAAAAGATTTAAATCTGCTTTTAATCTGATTTTAATGCGCATAAATTTCCACTGCTGTCTACCAACAGATTTCTTACTAAAAAAGGGTCGCTGAACCTGCGTGTAGATTTCACAATTATTAGGAAGATTTCTTACTACAAGATGAACTGCTTAAACCATGGATGAATTCAACGAATCTTAATCAACAAAAAAAGTTTCATCTGTTATTACGTGCTATCAAAATTGGCAACTGCATCTACAGCTCGTTATCTGCATCATAGTTCAACCAAACCTGCATCTTAGGCTTCAAGCGTACATCTGCAAGCAATTTTGAACAGAATTCCCATCTACATCATAATTTCGTGTAGGTTTCTTACTATCAACAAATAGGCTGCTGTATTTGCATGTTGGGTGCCCATTTTACCAATAAAGTTTTTTTTTTTATCAAAAACTCTGTTTTTGATCGGAGGATCCGATCAAGGAAATCTTGATCGAATTGAAACCTATGCAACTCGAGAGGGGAAGGAAACTAAGTAAGTAAGGGAATCACCCCTGGAAAAAAACAAAAAAAAACAAACAAATAAACACGCATCCGTGATGTGTCTTGTGGCAAAAAAAACGCAAAATTCCACATTTTTGTAGATAGGAAGTTGAAACTCCTATTGCAGTGTTCTTTGACACGCTGAATGTGATGCTGTGACTTTTAAGGCCACAAGACATTCCCCCTATTTTCTAAAATAAGGCAATTTTCCTCAGGCTCGTAACTTCTGACTGGTAAGTTTAAACTTAATGAAACTTATATATTTGAAATCAACTTTAAATTGTGATTCTTTTGATGTAACTATTGTTATAAAAATTCCGTTTTTTAGAGTTTCGGTTGCTATTGAGCCTTGTCGTTCCTTACTACAATACATTATGTATGTACTTACTGCACATAATTTAAAATATATTAAAATTTTTTTTTATGATTAACAAACATAATTATAGAACGTTAATTTTTAATATGTTTTATAGCAAAAATAACAAAATCACATGCGTGGGAACCATAATCACTTGCGAAAATCTAATAGACGTCATGTTACAAATTTCAGAGGGGAGAAAAAAAGGTATTTCAAAGGTTATGACTATTATTAACTATCAATTGTTTGTGATTATTATGCATGGGCATCAAACATACGGTATTAAAATTTTGATGTCAAATCCTTGAATTAAAAAAAAATCTTAGACAGTGAAATAGGGTTATACGCACTTAAGAATGAAGTACCAAATAAAATACGAAAAACGGATTAAACTAATTGGTAAAACGTAACAAAATTGGGAATATGGACAGACAAAGTTTTGTTCGAAAGAAATGTAAGAAAACACCTTTTGTACTACCCAGCCGAAAAGGTATACGTTTGGGCCTTGACGATACAGTAGTAAAATGTTGATGTTAAGATTTTGATTTTATGAAAAACGAAAGTGAGAAAAAGGGATATACGTACTTTGGATCCAAATAAAAAACTAAAAAAGATATTGAAAATAGGAAAAAATTCTGTTTGACAGAAACGTCAGAAAACGACTTTTGCGCTCCACAGCCGACAAAGCATGTATGTGAGCATCGACGATAGGGTAATTTTGATGTTAAGATTTATGTTTTATGAGAAATCAAAGCACAAAAAAGGGATATACGCACTTTGAAGCCTAATAAAATACCAAAAACTGATCGAATTTACTGATAAAACGCAATGAGATTGAAAATATTGAAAATACGGAGAAATCTCTTTTTGTTAGCTACGTCAGAAAATGAGTTTCGAGCTACCACAGCCGACAAAGTATGTATTTGAGCATCAACGATAAGGTAGCAAATTTAAATGTTAAGATTTTTGTTTTGGACAAAATTAAAGTGAGAAAAAGGGCTATAAGTACTTTGAAGCCAAATAAATATAGGAAACGGATCAAATTAACTGATAGAACGCAACGAAACTGAAAATATCAACAAAGAAGTTTCGGTTTGATAGAAACTTCACTGAAAACTCCTTTTGCACTAGCTCAACCGACACACGAAATAGCTTACCTGAAGAAGTCTTCTTTACAAAACACTCTTCCACTTCGAACATAACATCTTTCGATTAATCTACCACTACAGTCAGCACACTTTAAACACTGGGAATGCCAAGGTCTTTCTAAAACTTTTAAAATAAAGCGGTCAACAATAATGCCATCACAGCCAGCGCAGCGGGGAATTGTGGCTAAAAAAAAAAAGATTGATTAGAAAGCTGTTGGTTGAAGCAAAGTTAGAAAACCATTATCTTGAAGAAAAAACTGTTTTATGAAACTTATTCAACTTGTAATGGTTCAACTTATTTTTATGTTACTTACGCTAAGAAAATGGAAAATATAAACGAATCAAGGGGCTGCACACTGTTCACTGCTTCCTTGATGATTTTCTCAAAATAAATAGCTCTGAAACATATGGTACATTTCATACCTCACTTCGCACGCTTATTTTCTGCAGAGCCTCCTCGCTCTACGTGCAGAACACTTCCGCTACGTGTGGTACACACTACTTGGTGTAAATGATTTTCGAAAGTGGGTAGTCTCTCTAATGAAGATGTCTTAAAACAAGCTCTGCTTGAATAAGTTAGATTCTTTTGCGTTTTGTTTTTGTAGAAAAATCATGAAATTCAAACTTACAGTTGAAACGAAAACATAAAAGAAAATGGGTAAACTTTTTTTTAAAAAGGTGAATATATATATATATAAATATATATATATATATATATATATATATATATATATATATATATATATATATATATATATATATATATATATATATACATATATATAGAAAATTGTTCTATAAGAAATTATTATAAAAGTCTGACTGTTTCGGCTTTACATCTGAAGGCCTTTATAAACGGAGAAGAAAAAACACCATAAAAAACTGACTTAAATAAAATATATGAAAAAAGAAAATACACACGTGCTATACAATAAAAAGAACGAAAACCGAAAAGAAACTTCAATTTAAACAAAAACCAGTGTGGTATTTCACATAATTAATTTAAAAACGATTTTTTTTTCACAAAAGAAGTTTTCAAAGAAAATTAGGGAGCTACGTTAAGCCTAAGACGAACCGAAATCTAGCCAAATAGTAATTCAATTGTAAAACTAGTACAAATCCACTATTAATAAATAAATTTTGCCCAAAAGGAACATAAGTTACATTTATAATCAAGTCAGACGAACATAAATTATACAACAAGCATTTGAAAAGTCTGATTAGAAAGATCAGAAGTCTGAAGTCTGTTCAGAAAGATTGTAATTCTGATCAAACTTGTCTGAAGATCAGACTCAGAAGTCTGATCAGAGAGATAAGAGTTATTTTTGCTTCAATGAAAACATTTTTATTCTGAGCTGTGTTTTTTTTTACTGACCATCAGCAAAAAAACGAAAAAAAACAAGATTACTGAAAAGAATAAAAGAAACGATTGACAATTTAGTGTATAATGATTTTAATCATTCTTGGAAGTCTCAGAAGCATTGGATTTACTAACGTTATAAAAATGAAAACATTTAAAATATGTTTTGTTTCAGTAAATCGCAAATGATGTTCTAGCCTTTAGAAGGCATGGGGGGGGGTATCCCTATATTTATTCAGTAACGTTAGTAATTTTAGTAAATATAACAGCAATGTTACCTGTTCATTATCAGAACGTAATTATGTCATCAGTTATTGACTTACACAAGGTTCGTCACTATCCAAAATTTTTTTTGGGGGGGGGCAAGGGATTTTACAAACTGGCTGGTGATTTTTACCGACTGGTTTTTGTAAATAATTGTCATAATGTCCGTTTCGAATACAATAGGTAAAATCACTGCACGAGTCGGTAAAATCGCTGCATTTACCGACCGGGATTTAGATTTTAGTACATATCATGTCACTATTTTAATACTCTTTATTGAACAAATGGAAAATTGCGGCACCATCTGTAAACTCACGGCAAGAGTCGGTAAAACTGCTGCTTTTACCGACCAAGTTCGAACTATCTATAGATGACATGTCAGTGTTTTTATGGTGTTTATTTAACCGAACAAAGAATTTTAGTGGTGTCAGAAAAATCATGGCGCTTCGCTTCACGATTTTACCGACTTATTTTTTTTACCGACTGACCTAAATATTGGAGGGAGGGGCTCCGCCCCTTCCCCTCAATGCGTGACGACCCTGACGGACATATACTGAAAGTTTTTATTTGTGTGTCAATTTGTTAATTTGATTCAAATTTATTGTTTCAAAAACAAAAGTCTTGTTTAATTATTTCAGAAACCCTTAACACTAAGGGTTTAATTATTTCAGACTAACGGTAACCCTTTGTCTATAGAATTGCCGCCCCCATGGGGGAATGCAATTCTTACAATGAAAAATGTCTTGTGTTTGAAATAGGCTTATTTTCGTCGTTTTCAAATGATTGTAACTTCGTGATACACAAAGACAAGGAAAAACAGCACACGTCGTTTTTCACATAGAGTATAGTTATTAGCAGCTTATGGAATCTGCTGTTTGAAATTTTAGACTAACTCTGGCACCCCGTAAAGTTTTCTTTTTAATTTGGCACCCCAAAACAGGAAAAACGAGTGAAATGGTAAAGGGAAACCAGAAAATAAACACCGAGTTTTTGGTTTAACTTGAACCGCAAAGAATTTTTTTTTTTTTTATAAATTCTAACACATTATATTTGATGTATTTCGTTAGTTTTTATAATTACCAACAATTACAAATAGAGTAAAGAGTAATTGAGCAAAACAAATACAGACTAATCTCTAAAACGGATGAAAACATTTGTAGTTTTTATATAATCATTATAAAACACTGTAGAATCACTACAGCCAATGGTTTTCATAGTAATATTTTTAAATTTTCATATTAAAAAAAACGGCACTGCGAATTACAACTACTCCTACTAACAACTCATCCCAGCACTAAGTCACCTTAGAGTTTATTCAAAGTTTATTCAACAATAAATTTACAACATGAGGCTAATTTTTTAGCGTAAAGAGCAGGGCGTTGAGGAGGAAAAGCCCCTTTCATATACGGAGTAATTTCTGTTCGTTTTAAGTTTTAATGTCGCTCCTTACTTTCAGTTAGAAAAACTAGTTTTTTTTTATGTAATATAAAGGAGAAACTATCGTACATATCTGTTAGACTGCACATACTCGAGAAGTGGACTATAAAATCAGACAATAACCGGTTTATTGCTGTTTGTATACGTCGACAATTAGCTTCGGCTCATGGGAAAGCTACATTGTAGTTACGTTTTAATAAATAGTTAGTTTGATAGTTTGGTTAAGTTACATTTTGCATGCAGCCCCGCTATAATTAACATCCCCTCTAATGTGCAAATATACAGCCCAGATTGGATATATCCTATCTGTCTTCCAAGCGTCTCAGTTGTTTCAACCCCGTACCTATTGATCCCAATTCTCGAGTGTGTACTGGCTAACAGATAAGTACCGAAAAAGCCGAAAAAAAAGGTGTTTCTGAGAAACACCAAAAACCAAAAAACAACAATTCTTTGCCTACCCAAAGCATTTAAACATTATATGTGAAATAAGGTAGCATGGAAAGCGGAAAATGTGAACCGACCCAGCAATGGCTTAACTTACACATTCCAAGGTAAATTGAACTAGGATTAATAACAATCGGGTGATTCAAACCCTATGTTTAGTGATTTTCAGTTCCTGGACCATGATTTTATATCTTCAAGTTAACATTTAAAAAACTGTGGAACCTTCTAAGCTACGAAAAACGTTTAAGCTCAGTTCTATGAGCTGCGGGACATTTATTAATTGTGGCTACTAGCCCAATCCAACCCATCTACAGGAAAAATACCAGGAAAAAAAGAGGGACATTTTACACTTAAAAAACATTTAAGAATTTAAACGTGAAGCATTAAAATTGAAACATATGAACACTGACATAAACATTAACACAACATTGTCACAAACATTGATATAAACACTGACAAAACATTGTCACAAACATTGACATAAACATTGACACAACACTGACACAAAATTAACACAACATTGACATAATTCACAAATTTTTCAAGTACAGAGAATTATGGTTCACAACCTTTTGGTGAGTCAGCACTTATGTTCAGTGATTCTTCAATTCCTGCTACATGATTTTACACGTTTAGGGTAGTGTTTTGAAAACTACGGAACCCTCCTAGCTTAAAAAATTTATAGGGTTAAATCTATGAGCTGCAGAAAAAGCATGAATTGAGGCCATTGTCGCAATTCTACATCTCTACAGGAAAAATTCCTGTAGATAAACGAAGAGGAACGTGTCTAGCAAAGGCATTTAAACCCTAAACATGAAATGGGATGGAATGAAAAGTGGAGCATGTGGATCAGCACAACATTGATATAATTCACAAATTGACCAGGTACACCGAATTATGGTTCACAACCTTTTGGTGAGTCAGTGCTTATCTTTCGTGATTTTTCATCTTGCTCCATGCTTTTACACCCTCAGGTTAGCATTCCGAAAACTGCGGAGCCCTCCTAGCTACAAAAAATATAAAACATTTATAGGCTTAATTCTATGAGCTGTAGAACAAGCATGAATTGGGGCCATTAGCGCAACTCTACCTTTCTACAAGAAAAATACCAGAAGAAAGGAAAAGTTACGTACCTAGCAAAGGCATTCAAACCCTAAACATGAAATGGGGTAGGATGGAAAGTGGACCAGCAGAAAATTGTTATAATTCACAAATCTTCAATGGTTCATTGAATTCTTGGCAATAACTTTTTACTGATACAAGCCTTATCTTCTGTAGTTTTCGGTTCCCGCTGCGTGATTTTATATTTTTAAGTTAGCATTCCAAAAAATGCGGATCCCTCTAAGCTACGAAAAATGTGAAAGCTGAACTTTACGAGCTTCTGAACATTTTGGCTGCGATAATTAAAAGTGTGACATACGCCATTTTTGTAACATTTCAGGAGAGCCAAAAAAGAAAGAAGTTTGTCGGCTTTGGTCACTCTGAAGAATAAGGCTAATGGAAATAAAAGGAACATATTCCAAACCAACTTTTCCTGCTTTTTTCAGCAGTATAAATGAAATTTAAATATTATTAGCGAATCTTAAATTAGTCTATTTTTGGCGTATGTCTTCTTTTTCCTTGAAAAAAAAAAAGATAAATGCCATGATAGCTCCATAAGATAATCCTTTTTTGTCACAACTGGCGTATATCCCTTTTCTTATCTTCGTAGCGGTATAAGATAGTACAATTCAGACTGCACCAGTCGATTCGCCGCGCTGAGTTTACTGGCAAAATATACATAAATCGTTTTTGACCAAAATGGCACATCTCGCACTTTTATTTATCACAGCCGATGATTTTGTCATTTCAAGTCACAGCTCCGGTTAAATCTACTTTTGGGGAGAACACTGGCAAACAGCAAAAATAAAATCTAAATAGCAAAAGCATTTAAACATTTAATATGAAATGAGATATGATGATAATCAGAACATCTGGACTGACAGAATCACTGGGTAAATCCAAAATGAGGTTTTTTTCTTACTGTCTTGGAAAGTAGCTGAGTTAGGAGAATAGAACTCTTAGAAATGAATTAAGAACTTACTGGATGCCCTGAGAAGACATTTTAAACTCTTATCTCTGTCCCTCCCCTATTCTAAGATTTAGAAAATTGCATACAAGACAGGTCCGTACTGTCTTTACTTTGGAAAAGAAATATTTATTTCCGTAATTTTGGTTTGAAACTACTTTTATTTGACTTTAAAATAAATAAAAATTATTCCAATTATTTGGGTAAGACTACAGACCATATTTACCTTTTTTCTCAAATTTTAGACACATTCTTTATAAACATTCAAAAATTTTACATATCAGAATTTAGAAAAGTTATGAGACACCAAATATTGTCTTTGCACCTTATTTGTGGTGTAGATCTGTTTCTGAAAATTCATGTTTATACCAAGGGCTATTGCCCTTTGTCGAGGGAGGAGGTAGATGTAGATACATCAAAGGGCTTTCCCGGGGCATAATTTAGGCCTTCAACTCGTTCCTGAAAGTCTCATTCATATAATTCATCTATATTCGATGATAGGAAAAGCCCCTCATCTAAAACTCTCCCTCAGGGTAAAATTAACGCATATTTAAAGGTATATTGAATTAGAGTCAATTACATTCGGCTGATTCAAGGTTATGCTCCCCGATTTTGAACATGTGAGTGTAAGTTGTTATTCCAGTTAAACCACATTGACTAAAAGACACAAGACAAGGAAAAAGTACATACATAACAAAACGGGTGGCAAAACCCTAGTCAAAGAAATTGGGTCTATATCTTCTGGTCCTGGAAGCATCCTATAACTATTTTCATTTGTTACCAAAGTTATCCCAGACCCGTGTGATAATTCTGGGCTTGACGATGGGGGTGTCAGAGGCATTGAATTCAATTACACAAATTAAACACAATTCTAAAAAGACATGTTCGTAGTAAGGACTAGAACGGAATTCCTCGAAATTTTCACCAATTCACCTATCCATCACTGGAACTCCTCCCCCTTGCTTCTCATTGGTTGATTTTATCGATTCCTTAGGAACTGACGGCTTAGAAATTCTGGAAATGTTAAAGAACTCTCTGGAGGAGCATAATGTCCCCACTTTCGTTTTATGTTGACATTTTAATATTCAGAAGACATTCTGGGAAGACAGTTATTGTTCTTGGTTTGGAAGCGAACCGCGACAGGTTCTTAAGATGTTGTATGAGCGATAGGTTGAGGTTATATGTTTTTTTTAAGTCATTAGCCCATTCCGTACCAATATATTGGCGAAAATGTTGTAGTCTTTGCAAGAAGCTAAAGCTGGTTTAACTTTTCAAGTTATTATAACTTTAGAAGCTATTTAGAAGTAATTTTAAAAGTTGATTTTACAAGAAGTTAAAATTATCTAATTAATATTGTCACTCATAATTAGCTGTTCCAGCAAACGATAAATACCAAATCTAAAACCTGAGAGGGTGTTGTTAGACTTAGACTTAGGTTGTGGCCCAAAATCGCTTGATCACAGGTTCTCCTAAAACCGCGTGATTTTATGAGCTTTTTTCCACAGTCGGACTAAAAAACAAAATGTTTTCATGAAAGTAAGTTGGCGTTGTAAGTCATAACGAAAACTAATTATTCCGTAGGCTACCTGAGGGGGTAGCTGTCTCAATCAGCCCTAACTCTTAACACTGAAATACCTTATCCCTTTTTGAGGGTACGGTCAATAGCCATTACGATAGTATTTGGGGGATGTCAAACCCTCCAATATATAGAATCGCATCGCTTCATTTTGTGTTTTAATTTGCTTTTTACTTTAATTTGAAAGAAAATTGCCCTGCTAAATTTAATTTTGTCTGTTTATGCTTGTCTGCTTATACTTTACATGCAGGCTTAAATATGGGGGGTTGTATATGGAGGGGCTCTCTCCGCCAACCCTTCTTCAAGCTAAGGTTTAAATTTTGCACAACAACACAAATATTTTTATCTACTGCAATTATTCATTACCAGGTTCGTGTTCGGGATTTTTTCGTGAGAGGGGCTCACAAAAAAACTTTAAAAAGTCTATATTTTTTATTACGTTTTTACGAGTCGGACAAACATTTGGGGAAAGGGATTACACCCTTATCCCCCCCATGGTTAAGGCCTTGTTCATTACCAATTATCTACTGCAGGTACAATTTTTTCATCAACTGCAAATAGTTTACTCTTTGTAATTTGATTTTCTTTTTACCCAATGAAAAAAGTACATGGCCTAAACATAATTTGTTTGTTTTTATTACTTTTTTTACAGAAGGGGGTGGGCCTTAAATGTCTAAAATGTTTTTTTTCATAATTTTTGAAAACAGGGAAATGGGCAGCATTAGCGATATATCCCGTTCATGGGAATATCCTCCAGCCCTTCCGTCTCTATTAATGTAAGCTGTTTGATTGTTATAAGCCCCTTGTTCATTCCAAAATTTATGTTTCATTGCATCTTGGTTTTATTCGAATCATTATCATTATTTTGTGCCTTAAAAGGCCAAAATTTACAGTTTGGTCGGGCACGGTCAATGTTGTTACTAAAGAAAAAAATTAGACAATTATTATCCGCTTAAATGATTCCTCTCAAGATAATCCATGGCTGCTTAATATATATATATATATATATATATATATATATATATATATATATATATATATATATATATATATATATATATATATATATATATATATATATATATATATAGCGTGCGTAGGAGAAGCTACGCACGCTTCCCCTCCCTCGCAATGTATTAAAAGCCTCCCTCTTTACGACCTCCCAAGAAGTTCCAATTTCTTTTAATTCTTTCTTTACGACCTACAGCGACCCAAGTCAGGGACGAACTATCTTTCGTTCGACCCTAGAGAGTTGGCCAACAAGAACGATCTTGGGGAGTATATCATCTTCCGTCCGCAGAACATGTCCTAACCATCACGACCTGTCTCTCATTATAGCCCTAGAGATCGGAATTGAACTATATTTTGCGTACAGCTTACTGTTGGAAATACGGTCAGTCAGGAGGGTGCCCAAAAAAATCCCTATTTTAGAGGGAGCACCACTTCAGAAGATTTTCACCGTTTACATAATATATATATATATATATATATACATATATATATATATATATATATATATATATATATATATATATATATATATATATATATATACATATATATATATATATATATATATATATATATACATATATATATATATATATATATATATATATATATATATATATATATATATATATATATATATATATATATATATATATACGAAAAGAGAAATCACCAATGCAACAGCACAAACACATTAAAAAAAAGGAGGAAGACATAAGGTGAAAAGGAAAACTGTTTTCCTAAATTAGTGATTAATATAGACCAGTACTTGGATGAGGCCTTAACCCTACTCATCCATACAATCACATAGGTCAAACAGCATAGCCATACATAATCAACCATAAAGAATAATCCATGGACAGGCAGTCATATCGTCAATAAGTATAAGTCGTCATTTATATATATATATATATATATATATATATATATATATATATATATATATATATATATATATATATATATATATATATATATATATATATATATGAAAAGAGAAAGCACCAATGCTACAGCACAAACACAAAAAAAAAGACACAGAAGGAGAATATATATATATATATATATATATATATATATATATATATATATATATATATATATATATATATATATATATATATATATATATATATATATATATATATATATATATATATATATATATATATATATATATATATATATATATATATATATATATATATATATATATATATGTAGACATTTCACTCTTTATGGCGGCTAGAGAATGGGTTTCGGTCGCTTGCCGAGCTGATTGCAAACAGTGAAAACCTTCTGAAGTGGTGCTCCCTCTAAAATAGGGATTTTAGAAAGAGAATTTCAAAAAAAGAAAGAATTAAAAGAAATTGGAGCTTCTTGGGAGGTCGTAAAGAGGGAGGCTTTGAATAAATTGGGATGGAGGGGAAGCGTGCGTAGCTGTGCTAGTCTCAGGTGGCTTGGTGTGCAGTAAGTTGTTAATATATGTATGTGTATATTTAAAATACTTGGAAAGAATAGGAGTCTTATTCCAATTAGCCATGACTTTCAGGTCTTTTATCATTTCCATCAAGTTGATTTTAATTCAATTTGAGTTGCGGCAGCTTGTTTCATGTCTGACTTGCAGGGAAATTTTTACCACAAATTTTAATCAAGTAAATTAAGTCAAATTTCAAAGCATTTCCACAGCAGTATTAATGGAGAATAATTATTTCTTATATAAGATAAGCATTAACTGTTTCTCATAGATCATTTAAAAGGAAGTGATAGCTTACAACGATCCGAGCTTACAACTCAATCTGATTGGCTGGATGGATGTCCCAAAGATTTGAAAAACCGAAAACTACGATGCGACAAGGTCTATTCTGCAGTGAAAAGGAGAAGGGAAAGTTTTTCGAAAAAAAAATGTTTAAATGACAACTGACAACTATGACAACTTAAATGACAATTGCTTAAATGGAGAAAGAACATAAAAAGAGTGTTGCTAGGGATTTAGCTTGATATAAAAATGATAGCTTATTCCACTTTTATTTATTTTTACATCCTAAAAAAAACGAGTTTGAGGATAATTATTTGAACGCCTTTTGGATAAAAAAGTGTGGAAATTATAAGAAACTATAGGAAGGCTTGTAGATAATTTTGAGATATTGCAGATGGGTTACTTTGGCTGGTGGTCCTTTTTTCTATGTTCCTGAGATTCTTTTCAGTGTCTGACCCCCCCCTGAAAAATTTATTGATAGACCTTCATATGTTTCCAATAGGCCGGCCAGGATGAGTCTATCCAGATTAAGCTTGGGAACAGTTCTGTTTTCCAGAAGAAACAGAAACAAAATAAACAGGACTTAAATGAAACAGAACAGGTCAATAAAAAAAGAGGACCTGTTTCTGTCTCTGTTGCATTTTTTGATAAAAACAGAAAACAGTTGTTTTCTTTAAACAACAGCTGTTTGAACAGTTATTTCTTAAGATTTTAAAATTGAAGAAAAATAGTGTAGGTGATAAGTCTTGATTTTTTTTATCAAGAAGATAATAATAGCTTCATTTGTTGAAATGTTACCACACAAAAACATAGAAGTTTCTAGCGTTTTGAACATTTTCTGGGTATTCTACTTTTGTGCGGAATAATGGAAGAAAAATGCACTATTATGTTTACACAGGATCTCCTCGAGTTTCCTGTAAATCTATCCGGAACTTCTGGTCTCCTGACCTGACTGATTATCTATTTATCAAACAGTCCGTGGCAATGAACTATAGTAAGGAGCGACCCGGCTCAATAGTTACCGAAACTCTAAAAAACGGAACTTTAATACCAATAGTTACATCAAAAGAATTGCATTTTCATGCTGATTTTAAATATATAAGCTTACCAAGTTTAGTCTTACTTATCAGAAGTTACGAGCCTGAGAAAATCTACCTTATTTTAAAAAATAGGTGGAAACACCCCCTAAAAGTCATTGAATCTTAACGAAAATCACACCGTCAAGTTCAGCGTATCAGAGTAGCGTTATCAGTAATTCCACTGTAGAAGTTTCAAGCTCTTATCTATAAAAATGTGGAATTTTGTACTTTTTGCCAGAACACAGATCACGGATGCGTGTTTGTTTGTTTTGTTTTTGTTTTTTTCCCAGGGGTGATCGTATCGACCCAGTGGTCCTACAGTGTTGCGAGAGGGCTTATTCTAACGGAAATTAAAAGTTATAGTGCCCTTTTTAAGTGACCAAGAAATTTCAACAGAATTCTAAATTTTTAAACTCTACAACACAACTCTATTTTAAAAAAAAAAACTTTAGCGTAAAGAGGGAGGCGTCGAGGAGGGGACTACCCTTTCATATACGGAATAATTTCTGTTCATTTGAAGTTTTAATGTCGTTCCTCACTTGCAGTTAAAAAACTTGTTTTTTGTTTAATTGTTTGAACGTTTTTGAATTAATGCATGTTTCTCTAGGTTCGAACGAAACGAAACTAAAAAAAACTTGCTTTTTTATTTAATTTCTGAACGTTTTTGAATTAATGCATGTTTTGATTTTGTCTCACCGCACATGAAAAAATAAAACGAAATTTTCATAATATCTTTTTTTTTACTAAATGGCTTAGCCTACTCATAGTTTTGAATGGACAATTTTTGATAAAAAAGGGGGGAGGAGGCCTAGCTGCGCTCCAATTTTCGGTTACTTAAAAAGGCGAGTAGAACTTTTTATTTTTGTTATGAACGTTTTTATTAATAATAAAAATACGTAACTTACGAATTAAACTACGTAACAAACTTCTATATTTGTATTTTTTTTCATTACGTATATGACGTGGTTCGCCTCCTCGTCAATACTTCGCTCTTTACACTAAAGCTTGAATTTTGTTCCTATTTCTTAAGAATGACTCCTGAACAACAAAGGCCGTGGTATTGAGCGTGGTATTGTGAAGGATATGAAAACCCTTATTTATGTAATAATTTATGTTCTTTTTATGTTTTAATGCTGCTCCTTACTAACAGCTGAAAAAAACAACTTTTTTTTATTTAATTGTCATTGTTTCTTTTTAAATAATGCTTGAAAATCCTTAGCCCCTTCATGGAAATTCTCTTCCCTCATGATAATTTCCTCCATGGAAAGATCCTGCCACGTAACCCCCAACTCCCGCCCCCCAAAGCGAAAAGTCCCACTGAAAACGTCTGTGCACTTCGCAATAACCATTACTATATGTTAACAATGATCAATGTTTTTAAATTGAAGCCCCTCTTCCGAGGACTGTGGGGGATTAAGTCATCCCGAAAGACATAACTATTAGGTTTTTCGACTATGCTGAACAAAATGGCTATCTCAAATTTTTATCCGGTGACTTCGGGAAAAAATGAGCGTGGGAAGGGTCTAGGTGCCCTCCAATGTTTTTGGTTACTTAAAAAGGGTACTAAAGCTTTTTATTTCAATTAGTATAAGCCCTCTCGCGACATTCTAGGACTGCTGGGTCGATACGATCTCACCTGGGTAAAAAAAATTAAAATAAACATGCATCCGTGATCTGTCTTTTGGCAAAAAATAGAAAATTCCACATTTTTGTAGATAGGAGCTTGAAACTTCTACAGTAGGGTTCTCTGATACATTGAATGTGATGCTGTGTTTTCTGTTAAGATTCTATGACTTTTAGGGGGTCTTTCCCCCTATTTCTAAAATGAAGCAAATTTTCTTAGGCTCGTAACTTTTGATGGGCAGGACTAAACTTGGCGAAACTTATATATTTAAAATCAAGATAAAAATGCGATTCTCTTGATATAACTATTGGTATCAAAATTTCGTTTTTTAGAGTGTCGGTTACTATTGAGCCAAGTCGCGGCTTGCTATACAGTTTGTTACCACGAACTGTTTGTCACGGCTTAGCGTGGCAACAATGACTAAAATCTGATACTCCCCTTAAACTTGGTATGGGTGTATATAAACCTTAATAATCTGGGTTTAGAGCTAAGACATTGGAAAAAATTCGTCTGAAATGAAAAAAAGGATGGCTTTTCAATATTATGAAGGTAAGAAATTGATGGGTTTCCAAAAATCCGAACTTAAAACTGTAGGCTTAAAACGTCAATGTGGAAAAGTAGGGTTTCAATTATTAAGAGGAAGGCCTCTGAATAGTGTTGGAATATGGACGACCAAATTATGGGACCAGAGCGCGTGTGCAAGACATAAATTAAGGGACCAGAGTTAAGGGACCAGATTAAGGACCAAATTATGGGACCAGAGCGCGTGTGCAAGACATAAATTAAGGGACCAGAGTTAAGGGACCAGATTAAGGACCAAATTATGGGACCAGAGCGGGTATGCAAAACTTACATTAAGGGACCAGAGCTAAGGAAACAGACTAAGGACCAAATTAAGGGACCAGAGCGCGTGTGCAAGAATTAAATTAAGGAACCAGAGCTAAGGGACCAGATTAAGGATGAAATTAAGGGAACAGACCGCGTATGCAAGACTTACATAAGGTATTAGAGCTAAGGGACCAGACTAGGGACCAAATTAAGAGACCAGAGCGCGTGTGCAAGACATAAATTAAGGGTCTAGAGTTAAGGGACCAGATTAAGGACCAAATTATGGGGCCAGAGCGCCAGGACCAGAGCTAAGGAAACAGACTAAGGACCAAATTCAGGGACAAGAGCGCGTGTGCAAGAATTAAATTAAGGAACCAGAGCTAAGGGACCAGATTAAGGATGAAATTAAGGGAACAGACCGCGTATGCAAGACTTACATAAGGTATTAGAGCTAAGGGACCATACTAGGGACCAAATTAAGAGACCAGAGCGCGTGTGCAAGACTTAAATTAAGGGACCAGAGCTAAGGGACCAGATCAATGACCAAATTAAGTGACCAGAGCGCGTATGCAAGACTTAAATTAAGGGCCCAGGGGAGTTTCAGCAGAGGCCTGGTGAATCGGTCAAAGCGTCTCTTACAGTGAATATACAGCAAATATAGGGCAATTTGGCCAAACTAATAAAATTGTAATATTTTGGGACTGGGGTCAAGTTTGAATCCCTTCCACTGTGCGTAACATGATGTGCAGTGCCAGGTGGAGTTAGCGAAATTGTATGCAGGTTATACTTTTTGATTATATTGAAAGTTATATCCCTCTAACTTACATTTTTATCTTAATTAATCTGTGCTAAAAGCTTATCCAAATTTTGGATGAGATGGAAAGGTAAAATAGAGAACACAAAAAAAGAAAAGGTGAGGTTAGCTGTGATCATTCTAAAGTTGTTAGGGTACAAAATATGCATTTTTTATAGACAACAAAAAAACAGAAAGCTCGTTTTGGATTTTTGACAGTTCTTAAGAAGCAGTTGTCTATACTGTTTCTAACTAATGTAAAAGTGATGCAAGGGGATAGGAAACATTCTAATAAAAACAAATTTTATACGCCTCAAAAACCAAATAAGACTGGGAAAAATGGACTGAAGTAATCGATAAAACCTTTAAGGGCAATAAAACCTCTTAGAAATTAAAATGTGAAAAGTTATGGATAGTGGGAATAAATTAATTGCATTTTCGAAATCAGGAAAACAAATCCTATCAGGGTCTTAAACTATTTTCCAAGATTCACCAAAAACTTTCTTTTATTAACCAGTTTAGCCTATTTTTCAAGTCTTTCAAACTTCCAAGGGCTATTAATTTAATTTTTATTAATTAATAGTCATTCTTCAGGCTGAAATGCGCTGAAAATGGCTTCTTTTCAGAATATTCCGCTTTCAAAAATACGCTAATTTCTCCATCAAAAATACGCTGATACAAAAAAATTTGCAATATTTTCAGAAGGCTTGGATTCCTTCTCTGCCTACTAGAAACTCTAAGAATGGTCATGCCTCCTAAGACCATTTTTTCAAGAAAGCCTTAACCGGGTCAGAATAATCGCATTCTCTATCCATAGTATTCAGCCCAACTACTCTTACAAAGGTAGATTGTTTAATTTATTCCTATCTTTTCAGTAAAATCAGAACCTACTCTTACTCAAAACACGTTAAAAATGTAAAATGATTAATATATATAAACTCACGGTAATGTTTTGGTATAATAGCCTCTTTTCAAACCTTCTTCTCTTCCAAAGAAATATTTAAGGCTTGCATCCTTCCCCACTTACTATAATATCTGAGGACCCCCAACCTCCTTCAGTGAACACCTAAATAATACAAGAATAATTGATTTCTATTTTCATATCACTTAACAGAATTACTTAGAGTATTTTACTCTAGCTTCACTGAAAACACTCAGCAATATAGCATTCTGTTAAACGTTATGAATATAAAGTAGTGAGCAGAGTATGTTAATGGCTTTTAATTCTTTAATTAAGGACGAAACTACTCCTTGTTACCAAGTGAAATAGGGATAGGACATCAAACCCTTTATTGGAAATAGATAATTCAAACCTGAGTAACCCCCCTTTATTAACCCTCCAATTCTAGGGCTAGTCCGTATATTTCACAGTTCCAACATCCGTAACATTTCAATTCATATCCAAGTCAAAATAAATCATAACCCCTATCCTTTGTTGAAATTAGCAATTAAGCCATATGGTTAATGCTTGGATAATCTCCGGATAAAAACCACTGTTTGCGATTTATGTAGCATTCAGTGGAAAAACAAACAGATATTCGTGTACTAAGAAGCCCCTTTCATAGTTGAACAAATATGAGATAGTGAGCGATTTGCAATGCTTGTTAAAAGCTCTTGAAAACACCTGCTTCCACGAGTACCTGATTGTAACAGAGGATCATTATTGAAAATGTTCCAAGGGAAATACATTTCTGTCTAAGAGGAAAATATAAATTTCGATTATTTTATGCATATTAAGAATTTATATATATATATATATATATATATATATATATATATATATATATATATATATATATATATATATATATATATATATATATATATATATATATATATATATATATATATATATATATATATATATATATATATATATATATATATATATATATATATATATATATATATATATATATATATATATATCATATATAATTATATATTTATATATGTATATATATATATATATTTATATATGTATATATATATATATATATATATATATATATATATATATATATATATATATATATATATATATATATATATATATATATATAATACGAAAAGAGAAATCACCAATGCAACAGCACAAACATATTTAAAAAAAAAAAAAAAAAAAATAAGAAGCGCTGACGGAAGAACTGCTATATATATAGAAGAGAGAATAATGAGGACTTTTTATTCCCAAGACAGTGAACGAACAAAACCTATTTGTATATTTCGGCCCTATATCTAAGGGCCGTCTTCAGCAAAGAAAAACATATTACAATAAAAGTTCTCGGTTAAAACTCCATTTTTAAAATAGCCTAGGCATCGTTACTTCTTAAAGAATTACATAAAAAAACTAGTTTTTTTAACTGAAAGTAAGGAGCGACATTAAAACTTAAAACGAACAGAAATTACTCCGTATATGAAATGGGTTGTCCCCTCCGCAATCCTTCGCTCTTTACGCTTTTAATTGTTTTAAAAAGCAGAATTGTGGCAAAGAGTCAAACTTTGGCGTAAAGAGCGAAGGATTGCGGAGGTATCCTTCTTCTGAACTTGTTTCATAGGAAGTGCCTTAGTAAAAATGCAGCCTATAATTTCTGAGCGTTTTCAAAACCCTGCCACGAAGCCAAATACTCCCTAAAAATTCCCCTCGGAAAATTTTCTTCCCGCGAAAATTCTCCCCAAAGAAATCCCCCTCCAAAAAATTCCATATTTCCCCCCATAATAAACATTGTATGTGAACAATGGGCAAATTGTGTAACTTAAAGCCCTTTGCCTAGGGAATATGGGGGTCAAGTGATCCCCAAAGGCACAGTTATTGAACCTTTCAGCTATGCTGAATAAAATATATTCCCAAAATTTTGATCAGATGACTTTGAAGAAAAAATGCTGTCTGGTCACTCAAAAAGGGCAATAAAACGCCGAACTTCCGTTAGAATGTGCCCTATCCCAGCACTATAGGACCATTGGTTCATGACGATCACCCCCTTGGGAAAAAAACCAAAAACAAATAATCACGCGTCCGTGATCTTTCTTCTGGCAAAAAATGCAAAATTCCGTTTTTTCGCAGATAGAAGCTTGAAACCTCTGCAATAGGGTTCTCTCGTACACTGAATCTGATGGTGTGATTTGTATTACGATCCTTTCACTTTTTGGAGGTGCTTCACCCTTTTACGAAAACAAGGCAAATTTTCTCAGGCTCGTACCTTTTGACGAGTAACATCAAAACTTGCTCTTGACATACAGTTCGTTGCCACAAACTGTTTTTTCGAGCATTTGCCGTTGCATAACAGTTCCACTTGCTGTGATTGTTGTTGATTGAAGTCTAGTCTCCATTTATTTAATAAGTCAGTTTATCTACTTCTGCTTATATACTGAAAATTTCGGATAAAACTTGTGGACGACAAGAAGAAAAGATGCTTAAAGAAGGTACGCCATCTGTTTCCTTTCTTGATTGAGCATTTGCCACTTGATAACAATTCCAATAATGTACCACAAGTCATATCACCATAATTAGATATCTCATAATAAAGTCCTTCCTCTTAGGGGGATATCTAATAGATTTCTGCGGACCTGTAATCTATCACTGGTCAAAAGAGGGGACCTTAGAAATTCGTGATCTTAAATCCTTTTGTACATCTGACTATTATGCCGCAGTATTTCCGATTCCCCTTTTCTCTTTGCATGCAAGAACTGTTGTTAATAATTAAAAGAAGAAATCGCTGGACTATGTCAGAAACGCCCAGAAAAACGGATTATATCATGAAATGTTTTCCCCCTGTTCTGCAAATTATTTGAAAATGACATTTGCAATAATTGCCCTATTGCCTAGTTTTTACAAATATATCAGACCTACAAGCTTTAACGACAATTAACCAAGCATGATTTGTTTTTTGTTGAAGAGGGAGGGGGGGGTACAAATTTTGAAAAACAATGGAAAACTTCGAAAAACCAAACAGTTTATTCATTTATCCTTCCACTGAATTTGTAACTTAACTAATATAGCTAGAAACGTAAGATTCGTGCATGCAACGTAATATTCTTGTATTTGTTGTTAATATAATTAAACGTAGAAATAGCTAGACTATATCAAAAAAGCCCCCAGAAAATTGGTAATATCAAGAAGTTGTCTCTCTATTCTGCAAATTGGTCGAAATGACATTTGCAGTAATGCATTTTCTCTAGCTTTTATAACTATGTCAAACCTGGAAACTTAAACTACAGGTAAGCACGCGTAGTTTTTTTGGGGGTAGGGAGGAGGGAGATGTTCAGAACTTCAAAAATGTTGTGGAAGGGTTTGGAAAATTCAAGTGTATGAAGTTGTTCTTCCAGTAAATTTGAAGCTAAACTGTCCAAGCTAAAAACATTAAATTTAATGTTTTAATATTAATGTTTAATTAACATTATATTAATATTAATATTTATATTAATATTATTATTATATTATTATATTATTATTATATTATTATATTATTATATTATTGGTGTTATATTAATATTATTATTATTATTATTATTAATTAATATTATTATTATATTATTAATAATATTTATATTAATATTTATATTATATTAATATATTTATATTAATGTTTTAATATTAATCTTGGAAATCATTTTTACAAAGCAACATACTGACGTGAAACAAAACTTTCGAAATTTTTAATGAACAGCCGTTTTGAAGGCAATTTTAAATGAAGACATATTTCTATACAAACATAAAAATATACGTTTTTATTACAGAGCTTTAATACCCATGCTGTTAGGAAACGTAGCTAGGCAATGTAGATAGGGCAAATTTAGTGGAGGGTAGAAACATAGCAATGACAATGGACTGGTATAACTTTGTAGGTACAATAATCTAGTTATAACCAGCACAGTATTTGGTCACAAATGTGGTATAAGTTAGCATGGTCCTCATACGATGGTGAGACGGCTAACTTTATTAATTTTGTTATTTAAATCGAGAACTGGTAGGATCAATACAAAATGATAGGGTATATAGGAGTGATGTTTTTGATGTTGTAAATAAAAGTCACCATCTTCTAGCATCTAGAGTTAAATTAATGCTGACATTTGGGGAAGGTATATTGAAAGATAATAAACTTTCTAATAACAGTTGGATAAGAAACTGGAAAGTTTATAATTTGATTATATCCAAGGGTCTAAATGGGGGGTGGAGGTGCTTTTTCTGATGTCATTTAATGAATACACAAAAGGGGGGTTATGCAATTGCAGAGTTGCGCATCACCATCATTTCAATAAAATTTACGTGGGAGGGGGAGGTAAATATATTATTCTACTTCTAGTGGAGGCTAACATGTCGTTTTGTCTTTTTTTCATTGAAAGTACAAAAAGAGGGCTTTTTTCAATTAAATTCTCGAAAAGATGTGTTTCAAATTCTAGGGGGTGGTGTGGGGCCAAGGCTCCCTAACCTTCCCCTATGATCCTAAAAACCCTCCTTAACCCGGCCACTGGAGCCTTGAGGCAGAGCTTTGAGCCTCTGGAGTCTTGGATTTTTTAGGAAAATTAGGGTGTACCAAATACTTCTAAATATACCATAGGAAAATTTTATAAATAAATTTTTCAGTCTGAATGGGGGATCGGATCTGTTTTACAACATCAGTTAATTAAACCCAGTATCCTATACCTTGGCAATGTTTCTTCAAGTTTGATCGACGTAGTCCGGAGGGGGGAGGGGGATAACATGCTATTTTGCAATTTTTCAACAAAAGTACAGAAAAAGAGGAATTTTCAATAAAAAAAACATAAAAAGGGGGCTTTATGAAGTCTAAGGGACGGGGTGGGAGCTGAGGCCTCCTCCCCATAAATTGAAGCTACTAGAGTCTTGAGACTAAGTCGCTCTGACTTTTTAGAAATATTAGTGTATTTGACAGTCTTCTAAAATATACCTTAAAATAGTTTTAAAAAGTTGTCCTTCTGTCTAAATTTGGGGATCGAATCGATTCAGCAACATTAGCTAATTAACGCTGGTCTTCAATACCTTGGCCAGCTGCCTTCAAGTTTGATTGACGTGGCCGACTTCCAAACCTCATTGAATTCCCGAAGGCGTTTAGACTGACCAGAGCATTAGTCTCTCCTGAAAGCTCTTTCATTTGATGTCATTTTTCTTCCTGAAAAGTTGACAGTCAAACGATTTGTTCTACAAATTATCGGCTTTAGAATATTATATTTCCAGTCAATTGACAAGACGCGTGGCATGGGTGTTAGTAGCACGTGGCCACTCATTGTCCACACAGGAAGGGATTGGGTGTGTACCTGTAATCGGAGAATCATAGAATTATGTACCCTTTCTAAAAGACATTCTCAAGGGAGTGATGGGAATGAGTTTTTTGCATTTGACAGAGAGAATATGAGAATATTGCGATGGGACAATTTTTAGTCCCATTGGGAGTGTAAAAGTTGGCATTAAATCCAAGCCTCTGTTCTATGCTAATATTCGTGAGACTTTTGTTTCAATATTGACTCAAAAGTCCGATATTGTAAAGTTAGGTCGACGCAGCAGAAATGTATAATATGGGATAAGCCGCTTTGCTTCGAAATAAGAAAGGGGAGATACCTTGTACTTAAAATTAATCATTTAGGGTGCAATATTTTGACTAATATATATCTGTGGCGTTTTGCAAAAAGGGCCTAAGTCTACTTTTTTTCGAAAATGAGTTAAGTATACATTTCGGAAGAACTCGAAGAGATCGGTCTATTCAAATACTTATCTGTAATTCTGACCGAGGCATAAATTGTTACAAAAGAGTATAAAAAAGAGCGTAAGTCCCTTATCTTCTAAATAGCGAATAATTCAGCAATTTGGACATTTCCAGAGAATTCTGATTGAAAAGTTAACTAGGAATCAGTCTTTGAAGTTTCAAGGTTCTTAAATTTTTATTTAGAATTTTTTTTTATTTAAATTTTAATAAATTATATTGGAAAGATTTTTTCGTTGTGCGTTTTTACTTTCATTTTGTTCTCCTTAAAATTAGAAAAAGTGGACTTGGGCCTTTTTTTGCAAAACGTCACAGATATTCTGACGAGGTTCTATAAGGTCAGCATAAGAGAAAATAAGGTATCCATGGCTTGGATGGGGAAGGGTAGCATTACATTCAAGCAGTACAAATGTTTAAGATGAAATGATAGTTTTTCAAAATGAGGGGCTTAAGGATATCCTATAAATAAAAAAAATATTTATTTTGGGTCTAATGTCTGAATTAATTAGATTTCCGACCCATAAAACAATTTAAAGACATTATTATTTTTTATTATTTTTAGGTCAGCATGAGAGAAAAACGTATCCAAGGATGAAGGAAGGGGGATAATTTTGGTTGAAAATGATATAAAGTGAGAGCATAGCATTGGATTAAATAAAATGCCTAAAAATTTAACAAAATGAAATTTGTAACTTTAAGTTTGGGTATTTTAAAAGAAAATATTTGCGATAAAGGTTAATTTTTAACTTGCAAGGGCCCTTGTTTTTTTTGTTTTTTTTGTTTTTTATTTGGGTGTATTATTTTATCAGTTACATACTTAAGCAATTGATGACCCCAAACATATCAAATAATATAATTTTTGAAATGAATTCAACTGGATTTTTTTAAATTCAATTACTTGTGGATTTAATAAACGATGATGACAAACCACCGCCCAGGGAAGTATGTAGAGGTGAAAGTCTTTGGGACTTGATCCTTCCCCGAAATCCTAGATGTTCCCTTTTTTGGGAATTGATTATACAAATATTTAAATATTTTTTATATTATACACCCCTTTTTCAAGTTCCTGCCACCATTAAAAACTCAAATAATTGTCGCTTCAAAGATTTGTTTTCAAACAGTTCGTGGTAACGAAATGTAGTAAGGAGCGACCCGGCTCAATAGTAACCAAAACTCTAAAAAATGGAATTTTGATATCAATAGCTACATCAAAAGAATTGCATTTTAATTCTGATTTTAAATATATAAGTTTCATCAAGTTTAGTCTTACCCATCAAAAGTTACGAGCCTGAGAAAATTTGCATTATTTAAGAAAATAGGGGGAAACACCCCCTAAAAGTCGTAGACTCTTAACGAAAATTACACCATCACATTCAGCGTAACAGAGAACCCTACTGTAGAAGTTTCAAGCTCCTATCTACAAAAATGTGGAATTTTGTGTTTTTTTGCCAGAAGACAAATCACGGGAGCGTGTTTATTTGTTTGTTTGTTTGTTTTTTTCCCCAGGGGTCATCGTATCGACCAAGTGGTCCTAGAATGTCGCAAGAGGGCTCATTCTAACGGAAATGAAAAGTTCTAGTGCCCTTTTTAAGTGACCAAAAAAATCGGAGGGCATCTAGGCTCCCTCCCACAATCATTTTTTTCCAAAGTCAACGGATCAAAATTTTGAGATTGCCATTTTGTTCAGCATAGTCGAAAACCATAATAACTATGTCTTTGGGGATGACTTACTCCCCCAAAATCCCTGGGGGAGGGGCTGCAAGTTACAAACTTTGACCAGTGTTTACATATAGTAATGGTTATTGGGAAGTGTACAGACGTTTTCAGGGGTATTTTATTTTGTTTGGGGGTGGGGCTGAGGGGAGGGGGCTATGTTGGAGGATCTTTCCTTGGAGGAATCTGTCATGGGGGAAGAAAAATTCAATGAAAAGGGCGCAGGATTTTCTAGCATTACTATAAGAAAACAATGAAAAATAAACATGAAAACGTTTTTTTTCAAATGAAAGGAAGGAGTAGCATTGAAACTTAAAACGAACAGAGATTATGACGCATATGAGGGGTTCTAAAAATACTTTAGCATAAAGAGCGAGGTATTTAGGAGGAGATAAATGCCTCGCTCTTTGTGCTAAAGTATTTTTAGTAATTTCAACTATTTATTCTACGGCCTTTCTGATTCAGGGGTCATTCTTAAGAATTGGGACAAAACTTACGATTTAGTGTAAAGAGTGAGGTATTAACGAGGGTACAAACCCCCTCGTATACATAATAAAAACATAAGATTATGAAAGTTTGTTCCGTAAGTTAACTCTTAAGTTACGTATATTTTTTACTAATAAAAACGTTCGTTAAAAATTAAAATGTTCTAGTTGCCTTTTTAAGTAACCGAAAAATTGGAGGGCAACTAGACCTCCTTCTCCACCCCTTATTTCTCAAAATCGTCTGATCAAAACTAAGAGAAAGCCATTTAGCCAAAAAAAAAAAATTAATATACAAATTTCATTTTAATAATTTATGTGCGGAGAGCCAAAACCAAACATGCATTAATTCAAAAACGTTCAGAAATTAAATAAAAAAAAACTAATTTTTTTAGCTGAAAGTAAGGAGCGACATTAAAACTTAAAACGAACAGAAATTACCCCGTATATGAAAAGGGTTGTCCCCTCCGCAATCCCTCGCTCTTTACGCTAAAGTTTGACTCTTTGCCACAATTCTACTTTTTAAAACAATTAAAAACTTTAGCGCAAAGAGCGAGGGATTGCGGAGGGGACAACCCATTTCATAGACGGAGTAATTTCTGTTCGTTTTAAGTTTTAATGTCGCTCCTTACTTTCAGCTAAAAAAATTTTTTTTTTTTTATTTAATTTGTTTGAAAGAAAGAGTTTGTTTGTGTTCTTTAAAAAGATACAAGCTTAGCAAATTTTTGAGTAAGTTTTACAGGGAGATAATTCAAGCTTACGGCCCTTGAAGAAGATCTACAGATAACGTCCAGTTAAACTATTGTTCCACAATATAATTAATATTCTATAATTATAATACTACATTTAAATTATATTTATAGATAACAATTGTTAATATTATCTCAATATTAACAAATATTAGTTAGAATTTAAAGATATTATCCCATAACTAATGTTCTTCTAATATTTTCTCTTGTGCTCAATCCTAATAAAATATACTAAAGTAACATAAAATAGAATACTTTAGAAACAAATTTGGGCTATATATTTGCACATTAGGGTAGGTGGTGGTGGTAAAGTATAGCAGGTTTGTATGCCGAATGTGTTAGGTACAATTATTCTGCATAACATGTAGTAAGAATTGTTTCCTAATTTCACACCGTCCAAATACTTTGCCCGTACTCTCCTTAATACGCAAATATATAGCCCAAACTATACACATTCCATCTATTTTGTCACTTCTCTTTGTCTTTTCTCACGCCAAGCGAAAAAAAGAAAAAGAAAAAGGTTCTGTAATGCGTCAATGAATGAACAAATTGAACGGTAGGGGGTTTATCATACATGTACCATTATTAACATTACATTAATATTAGTAAATATTAATTAAAATTTTCAAGTATTAAAAATTAATTAAACAACATACATTAAAATACAATAATTATATTTATATTATATAATGTTTATATTCTATAAATACAATGTATTTAATTTCTATAATAGTTAATATTATTAATTATTATACTAATCTGCTATATAATATAAGGTACTTACGTGTTATAGCGACTAAACTCTGTTCTTCATCTGTAATTAAATATAAAAAAAAAGTCTTTTTAACTGAAACATAAATTATTCCGTATATGAAAGGGGTTGTCCCCTCGTCAACGACTCGCTCTTTACGCTAAAATTTGACTCCGGTAATGAAACCGGTGTTTTGTGGCCACTCGAAAATAATCAGCTTAACTGGAGCGAAATAAACGTTATCTATGCAGGTGTTTTTAATTAAATATTCAATATACAGAGGTGGTTAGGTTAGTATACGTCAGGTTGGGTTCGGTATTTAATATAATTTTTTCTGGGGGCCCTGCTTTCCATAGTTCTCTGTTGTAGTTTCCGTAATTTTGTTACTAAAGTATTATATTTTCATCATATTTAGATATATTTCATTATGATTAATCTAACTTCATTTCTTTGGTGTGGCCTCTTAACACGTAGAATAATTTCTATTTATATTATATTTATTTCTATTTAATAATGTTTTATATAAATAATTATATAATAATTTTATATAAATAATTATATAAATAACTATATAATTATATGAGTAATTTCTATATAACAATTATTTAATTCTATTAAATAATTTCTATTTTTTTATTAAAGCTTTCTAGTTTCAAAGATCCCACTGAAAAGGCGTTCTAATCCTAGAAGACCAGATGTTTTTCCAAATAAACGTATTTGGCTCTGACCACCATTAGATCGCATGCCTTTTTGTGGTTCTAAATATTTTATTAGAGTCTGTCACCCATAACTCAAACATGTTTGCTCCCATTACTATCGCTCCATTAATGCCTCAAATGTAAAACCATAATCCAAATGAATAAACTGTTTTCGTTTAAAAATACTGAAAGGGGAATGTGACCCTAGCTTAACGCGCAACAAAACGTAAATTTGTCCTTATTCATTGTTGTGAGTGGGTGGTAATTTAAAGGTATTTGAATGGAGAATAACCGCAGTATTTCCAAAAAATTAACTTTTATGGAAATAATTCAAAAACCTTCTATCATTAGATTTCCATAAAACTACAAAAAATAGCATGAACGTTGAGAATTGCCATAATGACAATAATAAATTAATTTCTTCACCTACTATACAAAAGCATAAAGAATACCAGAGAAGAAAACAGTAAAAGAAACAAAAATGAAGAACAGAAATCGAAACTATCAAAATCTTAAAAATGTCGGCAAAAAAAGAAGTCAACAGAAAATTAAATCCAAACAGCAAAGATTGTGCAATTGAATTTACTATATCAAACAGTTCGTGGTAACGAACTGTGGTAAGGAGCGACCCGGCTCAATAGTAACCAAAACTCTAAAAAATGGAATTTTGATACCAATAGCTACATCAAAAGCATCGCATTTTAATGCTGATTTTAAATATGTAAGTTTCATCGGATCAAAATTCTGAGATAGCCATTTTATTCTGCGTAGTCGATAAACCTTATTACTATGTCTTTGGGGACGACTTACTCCCCCACAGTCCCCGTGGGAGGGGCTACAAGTTACAAACTTTGACCAGTGCTTACATATAGTAACGGCTATTGTGTACAGACGTATTGTGCTAAGTGTACAGACGTTTTCAGGGGGATTTTTCGGTTGGGGAGAGGGGCTGAGAAGAGGGGGATATGTTGGGGGAACTTTCCATTGAGGAATTTTTCATGGGGGAAGAAAATTTCTATGAAGGGAGCGCAGGATTTTCTAACATTATTTATAAAAAAAAAACAATGAAAAAAAATATGAAAAAGCTTTTCCAACTGGAAGTAAGGAACAGCATTAAAACTTAAAACGAGCAGAAATTATTACACATATGAGGGGCTCACCTCCTCGTAATACCTCGCTGTTTACGCTAAAGAATTTTTTAGTAATTACAACTATTTATTCTACGGCTTTTGTGATTCAGGGGTCATTCTTAATGAATTGGACAAAATCTAAACTTTAGTTTAAAGAGCAAGGTACTGACGAGGGGGTGAACCCCCTCATATACGTAATAAAAACACGAGAATACAAAAGTTCGTTACGTAAGCTAATTTATAAGTTACGTATATCTTTTACTAATAAAAATATTCGTAAAAAGATGGAAGTTCTTGTTGCCTTTTTATATTATATTTATTATATTTTATTTATTATATTTTATACCTCCTCTAGTTCGCCTGAAAAATAAAACTAAACACCATTCCCATATAAATTCTGCTTTTTGACAGCCTGGATACATATACACTTTTTTTGATTTAATTAAATTTTAAGAGTAGAAGTAGCAACAGAAGTAGCCCAAAAAATTTTCAGCTTCATACCCTCGGTTGTTCTTGAATATTGCTGAGATGTTTTATTGGCAACCACCGTAAACACAGTGCGTTTTAATGTAGTTTTTTTTTCTTTAAGATTTCGTTAATTCTTAAAATTTCACCTTTATACCCTTGGCATAGTTGTAATAGCAGTCGCATTACCAGCATCATCACTATTAGTAATATTATTACTATTAATAGTAACAGTAATAGCACTTGTACTAGTAGCAGCAGTATTATTAAAATATTGCCTTTCAACCAGTCGAACACCCCCTCATCGAGTCCTGGAAGTTTGAAATTAATACAATTAACCATTGCTATGACACATTTGCATACTTTTTCCAATTTTCATTTTAATGCTGCTAGCCTTACAAGTAGTTGCAATGCGAGTAGTAGTTGGTAGAGCAAGTAAATATAGCAGCGGCAGCATTATTAGTAGTAGCGTGCCCATATTGCCTTTTGGTCAATTGATCTTCCCCTTTAAGCATTCCAGGAGAGTTCCAACTTAATACACAAATCAATTCTTAAGATGTGCTTTTTCGACAATCTAAAAGCACATACTACGTGTTGATTTAGTTCGAATTTACCCTCAATGTTCTCTCAAATTTTACCTTCATAGACTTAGCCTTCATAGACTAGCACTAGTATCGCAGCTGTTTTGATGGTAGTAGGAGAAGCAGCAGTAGTATTACTGTTGTGTTACTAGTAGTAGTAACAGTAGTAGTAGCAGTATTAATCAAACAGTTCGTGGAGCGACCCGGCTCAATAGTAACCAAACTCTAAAAAATAGAATTGATACCAATAGTTACATCAAAAGTTACATCGCGTTTAAATGCTGATTTTAAATATGTAAGTTTCGTCAAGATAAGTCTTACCCATCAAAAGTTACGAACCTGAGAAAATTTGCCTCCTTTTAGGAAATTGGGGGATACAACCCCTAAAAGTCATACAATTTTGACGAAAATCATGCCATCAGATTCAGCGTATCAGAGAACACTATTGTAGAAGTTTCAAGCTCCTATCTACAAAAATGTGGAATTTCGCATTTTTTGCCAGAAGACAGATCGGATGAATGTTTTTTCCCCCCAGGGTTGATCGTATCGACTCAGTGGTCCTAGAATGTCGTGAGAGGGCTCATTCTAACGAAAATTAAAAGTTCTAGTTCCCTTTTTAAGTGACAAAAATTGGAGGACACCTAGGCCCCCTTCCACGCTCATTTTTCCCCAAAGTCACCGGATCAAAATTCTGAGATAGCCATTTTATTCACCATAGTCGAAAAACCTAATAATTATGTCTTTGGGGACGATTTAATCCCCCAAAATCCCCGTAGAAGGGGTTGTAAAGTACAAAACTTTGACCTGTGTTTACACATAGTAATGGTTATTGAGAAGTGTACAGACTTTTTAAGGTAGATTTTTTTTTGGTTTGGGAAGGGGGAGAAGTTGAGGGTGGGGATTACGTGGGAGGATCTTTCCATTAGGAAATTTGTCATGGGGGAAGAGAATTTCAATGAAGGGAGCGAAGGATTTTCTAGAATTATTTAAAAAACAATGAAAAAAAATAAATATCAAATGTTTTTTCCAACTACAAGTAAGGAGCAGCATTAAAACTTAAAACTAACAGAAATTATTACGCATATGAGGGGCTTACCTCCTCGTAATACCTTGCTCTTTACACTTCAATATATTTAATAATTTCAACTATTTATTTTACGGCCTTTGTGATTCAGGGGTCACTCTTAAGAAATCGGGACAAAATTTAAGCTTTAGTGTAAAGAGCGAGGTATTGAAAAGGGGGTGAACCCCCTCATATACGCAATAAGAACATACGAGTGTAGAAATTCGTTACGTAAGTTAATTGGTAAGTTACGTATATTTTTTACTAATAAAAAAGTTCGAAAAAAATTAAAGGTTCTATTTGCTTTTTTAAGTAATCAAAAAATTGGAGGGCAAGTAGACCTTCTCCCTCGCTCCTTTTTTTCTCAAAATCTCAAAATCTTCCGATTAAAACTATGAGAAAAACATTTAGCAAAAAAAAAATTAATATGCAAATTTCGTTTTAATTATTTATGTAGGGAGAGCCAAGATCAAAACATGCATTAATTCAAAAATGTCCAGAAATTAAAAAAAAAAAACAAGTTTTTTCAACTGAAAGTAAGAAGCGACGTTAAAATTTAAAACGAACAGAAATTACTCCGCATGTGAAAGGGGCTTTTCCTCCTCAACACTTCGCTCTTTACGCTAAGGTTTTTTACTGTTTTAAAAAGTAGAGTTATGAGAAAGAGTCAAAATTTAGCGTAAAGAGCGGGACGTTGAGGAGGAAAAGCCCCTTTTATATACGGAGTAATTTCTGTTCGTTTTAAGTTTTAATGTCGCTTTTTACTTTCAGTTGAAAAAACTTGTTTTTTTTTTTATTATTCAATAACATTAGTAGCATGTACATGTTGCCTTTTGGTCAGTTGAACACCCTTCTCATGATGAAAAAAATAATTGAAGAAAAAACGGGTTTAATTTCTTATAAAGCAGTGACAACAAAATAAAATAAACAACTACACTTTAGCTAACAAAAAATAAAAATACTCCGAATATTTCGGCCCCACGTCCGGGAGCCTTTCTCAACGAAAAAGAAAAAAAAAAAAAAAAAAAACAACAAAAAAGGAGAAAGTTACAACAATTTAATTACAACAATTTAATGGCATTTTTATAATGTCTTAAAAATAGTCTTAAATTGTTGTAATTTTCTCTTTTTTTTTCGTTGAGAAAGGCTCCCGGACGTGGGGCTGAAATATTCGGAGTATTTTTATTTTTTGTTAGCTAAAGTGTAGTTTTTTATTTTATTTTGTTGTCACTGCTTTATAAGAAATTAAACCCGTTTTTTCTTCAATTATTTTTTTCGTAAATGGAAAAGCAGTGTGGTCTAAGAAATTATTTCCTTCTCATGATGCCCCAAAAGTTGCACATTGATACAGTAAGCCGTTTTTAAAAATATTGCTGATATGCCCTCTTGATACCCTTTTGACGTCCTTTTCATCTTAATACTCTAAGCCTTACAAGTTGTTGCAAATGAAGTAGTAGTTGGAGAAGTTTAGTAGCAGAAGTAGTAGTAGTAGTAGTAAAAGTATTAGTGGTTGTAGTGTTAGTTGTGGCACATAGTATGTTTTGATTTTCATCAACTTTCCCCACGGCGTTTCCCAGATGTTTATTTCAATATCCTCAGCCCTAGTAGTACTGCCATCCGAGTCGAGTGGTTAGCGCACTAGACTTGAAATCCTGCGAACAGGGTCCGAGTCCTAGTGTCGCTGGCTATTTAGTTTGGAACGGGGTCAACGGTGGGACCCTCCATCACTATGGAAGGCTAGAAGCCCTCCATCAATTTTGATTCTTAAAATGGAACTAGAGCTTCCAATTTCCAATCAAATGAGCCTCCTCTAAAGTTGCTACGACCACCACTTCCATAGAAACCTTATATACCCCGGGACATAACTTACAACCCTTGCCCCCAGCCTCCGGGGTTTGTTTCAACCCCGAAAGCCGTGTTATTTGATATTTGGACTCATTTAAATAAATTGACTATATCAACATTTCATTTGATGCATTTGAGGAAAAGAAGACGTGGGAGTGGGGGGTTACTTACACTCCGATCACTTTTGATTCTTAAAAAAGGCAATACAATTCCAGATTTCCAATCGGTTGAGCCCCCACTGAAGTTTATACAACCATCCTTTTCTTAATAGCATTATATATACTTATATATACGTTATAGTTCCCATTTCCTTTAAATCTTTATTTATGACATCCTCCTAACCCAGACAAGGACGACCTGCTTACCGTGTAGCCCCAGACGGTTGGCCAAAAAGCAAAATCTTCGGTAATCTGTCATCCTTCATCCGTAGAACATGGCCTAGCCATCTCAACCTTTTTTTCATCATAGCCCTAGAAAGCGGGATTGAACCACATTTTTCGTACAACCTACTGTTTGAAATACGGTCAGTCAGCCGGGTACCCAGAATAATCCCAGAATATATATATATATATATATATATATATATATATATATATATATATATATATATATATATATATATATATATATATATATATATATATATATATATATATATATATATATATATATATATATATATATATATATATATATATATATATATATATATATATATATATATACATATATGTATATATATATATATATATATATATATATATATATATATATATATATATATATATATATATATATATATATATATATATATATATATATATATATATATATATAGCACACGAAAATTTTTTCAGAAATTTTTTTAGCACACGTGCTTGATCTCAAGATGTGTATGCAGTGCATTAATTTTGAGAAGCTAATCTTAGAATCACCCTTGGAGCAACTGCCATCTCCTAGAATTTTCGCCTCCACCTCCTCCTTCGATTAGTTTTTTTTTTAAATATTTTCAATTGAAAATGGTTTTTATTGATAAAAATCCTGTTTTGAAGTGTTTTTTCATTGGTTTCCACATAATAATAAAATTGTTTCTTTGATAAAATGGTTTCTTAGCAAAAAAAGGTAAGTGAACTGCCCCTATAGATGACATTTTAAAAGATAGAAGTGGACAGATGTTCACCGTTTAGCCATCCTTGTATCAGTAAAACGCAAGCATCCACGCGAACAGGACCCCTGATGTGATCGGATGATCCCCCGGAGATTCTTAGGGTAAATTTCTAAGGGCACTAAATGCAAGTGGAAATGTGCAAGTCAACAAAACACCTCATATAATTAGTATGTAAGAGATAAGATGAGGGTGAATAAAAAGTTAGAGCTTTTCGTCATGAAAGCTGAAAAGCAACCTTCTTTTGATTTACAACCGCGGACCGTACTAAAGTCAGACAGAAAAATGTGGTGGGGAATACAAATTACCAAAAATTAAATTCAACAGATGATATGGCTAATGTATTTTATAAATTTCATTAGTTGAAATTATTTCGCTATACATTAGCATTTCTCTTTAGAAATAAAAATGACACTGTTATCATAGCCCCCCCCCTCGTACCTTCTGAAGGATAAAAATTCCCCATAGAGATTGCTGACACACAGGGCATCAAATCTAAGTTCCAGCTGCTGGTTCTCTTTTACAAGGACAAGTAGCAAGTTTATTGCCCAGCCTTGCTATGGTAAAAATTTAACCCCCGGCCCTAGTAACCAAAACTCTGAAGAATAGAATTTTGATAAAAACTAATACATCAAAAGATTTGCTTTGTATGCTGATTGCAAATATTTAAAATCGATTAAATTTGATTATACCTTTCAAAAGTTGCGAGCCTGAGAAACTTTGGCTTATTTTGGAAAAAGGGGGAAACACTTACAAAATGTCAGGTGATCTTAATGATAATCATCATACCATCAGGCTTATTTTTTTTTAAACTCTCGGGTAGAGTTTAAACTCTCGGGTAGAGTTTTGAAGTTCCTTTCTAGAAAAATGTAGAATTTCGTTCTTTTTGCCAGAAAAAATCCCGAATTTTTTTGGTTTCCCCCTCACCCCAGGGGTAGTCATATCGAACCAATGGTCCTATGAGATTCGGAGAGTGACCATTTGAACAGAAACCAAAGATTTTTGTGCCCTTATAAGTAACCCAAAATATTAGAGGGCAACTATCCCCCCCCTATGCCCATTTTCCCTCAAAGACACCCGATTAAATTTTAAGATAGTCTATCGATTCAACATAGTTAAAATTGTCCCATATCTATAACTTTGAGGCTGACATGACCCAGCATAGCCCTTGGGAAGAAGGCGACAAGCGACAAAACTTGGTCATTGTTCCTATCTAGCACTATATTTTTATTGGGAAATGATTTGAATATTTTGGGTTAGGTTCTGCGGGGGAAATTTCTCTCCCAGAGATAGGTTTCGGGGAATATTTTCAGGGAAATTTTACGCGGGGGAGGGGTGTTTCTGTTTTGGTTTTAAAAACAGTCAGAAGTATAATAAAATAGTTTTTTCGACTGAAAGTAAGATGCCACATTAAAAGTAAAAATGAACAAAAAATTTTCCAGAAAGCTAAAAATTTAGGGAAATATCGTTAGCCAGTTTTTTGCAATAACTTTCTAATAGCATTTTGTAATTAATACGTATCAGTAATTTTTTTTTCTCCTTCTACTTCCATCAATGAAAAAATGTAAATATTAGCAAGATATCAACAAAATTATATTCTGAAAAATTGAATCACAGAGAAACGAGGTTTTTCAAACAGTTCGTGGTAACGAACTGTAGTAGGGAGCGACCCGGCTCAATAGTAACCAAAACTCTAAAAAATTGAATTTTGATACCAACAATTACATAAAAAGAATTGCATTTTAATGCTGATTTTAAATATATAAGTTTCATCAAGTTTAGTCTTACCCATCAAAAGTTACGAGCCTGAGAAAATTCGCCCTATTTTAGAAAACAGGGGGAAAACACCCCTTAGAAGTCATATAATATTAATGAAAATCACACCATCATACTCAGCGTATCAGATAACCCTACTGTACAAGTTCCAAGCTCCTATCTACAAAAACGTGGAATTTTGTATTTTATTGCCAGAAGACAAATCACGGATGCGTGTTTATTATTTTTTTTTTTTCCAGGGGTGATCGTATCGACCCATTGGTCCTAAAATTTTGCAAGAGGGCTCATTCAAACGGAAATAAAAAGTTCTAGTGTCCTTTTTAAGTGACCAAAAAATTGGAGGGACCTAGGCCCCCTCCCACGCTCATTTTTTCCCCTAGTTGTCGGATCAAAATTCTGAGATAGCCATTTTATTCAGCATAGTCGAAAAATTTTATAATTATGGCCCCTTGGGAGGGGCTAAAAGTTACAAACTTTGACCAGTGTTTGCATATAGTAATGGTTATTGGGAACTGTACACAGGTTTTTTGGGAGATTTTTTGGTTGGGAGGAGGGGTTGAGGAGAGGGGGTTATGTGGGTGAAACTTTCCATGGAGGAATTTGTCATGGGGGGAGAAGATTTCCATGAAGGGGGCGATGCATTTTCTAGCATTATTTAAAAAAACGAAAAAGAAAAAGTCTTTTCGACTGAAAGTAAGGAGTAGCATTAAAACTTAAAACGAACAGAAAATTTTACGCGTATAAGGGGTTCACCTCCTCCTATTACCTCACACTTTACGCCAAAGTATTTTTAGTAATTTCAAATATTTATTTTACGGCCTTTGTAATTCAGGGGACAAAATTTAAGCTTTAGTGTAAAGGGTGAGGTATTGACGAGTGGGCGAGACCCTCTCATATACATAATAAAAAAATACGAATATAGAAGTTTGTTACGTAAGCTAATTCATAAGTTACGTATATCTTTTATTAATGAAAACGTTATGAAAACAAAGAAAGGAAATAATAAATGAAAAGAGAAAAAACAAATAGGTGAAAAACAAGGATTTTATCAGCCAGTAGCAAAATATGAAAAACAAGCAAATATTCCGACAAGGATCTCCGCCAAGTCGTCCTCAGTGCTCAAAAAATTAAGAAAGAGGGGAAAAAAAAAAATCTAACCTTCTTAAGTGAACTGTATGAGAGGAAAAGAGACACTGAATCAAACAACAAAAAACCAACTTGAACTCAATGAAAGAGAAGTTACCAATTAGATTGAATAAGTATCCTTTGCCTTGCAACAGATTTCGCCTGTCTACAATTTCGGTTTTCATTAGATATGCGGACAGATTGTCTTAAATTAGAATGGGCGAAAATATTCATAGAGTCTTTTAATGTTAAATTGTTATAAATTGGGCTTAAGGAAATCCCGTGTCTCTATTTATATGTTGTTTTTTTTTTATCTCAATTGCCTCTTTAAAAGATTGTGGTAGGCCATTTACGGTAGATATTAAAGTTGCCTCTTCAAAAAGAACTAAATGGTCAGGATTTTCGTATATATGCTGGGCCAGAGCTGAATCAAAGTTGTCATATTTATTTTCAAACTTCAAGGACTTATCTATTTAAATTTTGTTTTCATGCAATCGTTCCCCTAGTTGTTGATGGGTCCCGCCAATGTAAAATTTTTCCACATGAACACGGGGATCTGTAGACACCAATACCTAGTATAGGGTCCGTTTTATCCTTTCCCGAGTTGGAAAAATATTCAACTTTTTGTTTAGTTTTGAAAGAAACAGAGAGATTATGTTTTTTTAAATTTTTCCAAGTTTGTTGCTGATTTTCGAGACGTATGGTAATGTAGTGAAAGTTTTTTCTCAATTGCCAGTGTGACTGAATCAAGGGGGACGGGCTCCCTATTTTCCTGTTTTACCTTTTTTAATCGTCTATGTATTATATTTTCAATGGGATTGATTGGGTAGCCATTGCAGAATAGAATATCTTTAACATAATCTAACTCGGATTTTACATGATTACGTGAACATATTTTTAGAACCCTGTCGACTAAAGAAATTACTACCCCTCTTTTTAGTCTTTAGGGAGATATTTCCTTAAGCCCAATTTATAACAATTTAGTATTAAAAGACTATATGAATATTTTCGCCCAGTCTAATTTAAGACAATCTGTCCGCATATCTAATGAAAACCGAAATTGTAGACAGGCAAAACCTGTTGCAAGGCAAAGGATACTTATTCAATCTAATTGGTAACTTCTCTTTCATTGATTTCAAGTTGGTTTTTTGTTGTTTGATTCAGTGTCTTTTTTTCTCTCGTACAGTTCACTTAACAAGGTTAGATTTTGCTGTTGTTTCTTCTTTTTTTCCTTTTTTTTCTTTTTCCTCTTTCTTATTTTTTTGAGCACTGAGGACGACTTGGCGGAGGTCAGGGTCGAAATATTCGCTTATTTTTCATATTTTGCTACTGGCTGATAAAATCCTCATTTTCTACCTAATTGTTTTTTCTCTTTTCATTTATTATTTCCTTTCTTTGTTTTCATACGTCATGCATAGCCATTATTGTCTCTGAACGTATTTAAATGAAAACCTTGGTAAAAAATAAAAGTTCTAGTTGCCTTTTTAAGTACCCAAAAAGTTGGAGGGCAACTGGGCCTCCTCCCCCCTCCTTTTTTTCATAACCACTCGATCAAAACTATGGGAAAGCCATTTAGCCAAATAAATAAATATACAGATTTCGCTATAATTATTCATCTGCGGAGAGCCGAAATCAAAACATGGAAACAATAAAAAAAAAACATTTTTTTTAACTGAAAGTAAGGAGCGACATTAAAACTTAAAACGACCAGAAATTACCCCGGTATATGAAAGATGCTGTTCCCTCTTCAAAGCCCTGCTCTTTACGCTAAAGTTTTTACTGTTTTAGAAAGTAGAGTTGAGAGAAAGAGTCAAACTGTAGCACAAAGAGCAGGGCTTTGACGAGGGATCAGTCTCTTTCATATACGGGGTAATTTCTGTTCGTTTTAAGTTTTAATGTCGCTCCTTACTTTCAGTTATACAAAACTTGTTTTTTTTTATTTAATTTCTCTCAAAACCGTCCTGAACAAGGCTGCCATAACTAGCCGAGTCATTGTTAATGCACTCTAGCATGGGATGATAGAACTGAGGTAAAAGATATATTTAGTATAATTACTTTTTATCTAATCCTAGGTGAACACACAACTTATCCTGACAGAATTAGCTAGTCATCATATGTTTTGGAATAATTCACCATTTATATTACAGTGCCAGGACATCAAAATAAAAGTATTTTTTGCCCCCTTCCCAAGACCCGTCTAAGGTTTATTCATATCTGAAGCTTGCGATTTCCTAAGATTTTTCTTTCGGTTGGCTAAAATTTATTAAATCTTTAGATTAGTTACATTTCCTCAGTGTATTCCACCAAGGCCATATCCAGGATGCTTCTTTTTTTTTTGGGGGGGGGGTACTTAAAATTTAAAAACAAATCTACAAATAAACAATTTGTTTATTTGCATTTTTATTATGTTTTTACGAGTCAGAAAATTGTTTCGGGTGGAAGGAAGGAGGATTCAAAATCTCTAGCCCCTGCTGGATACGGCCTGGATACTTTGAAAATGAATAAGCAAAAATAACTAGGTAAATTTGTAAAATTTAGTAAAATGTGACAGCCACCATTATAAAAATTGAATAACTGCATAACAGGTTTTATTTCTTTAAAACTGAACTCTCCGTATTTCCTAATATTTTTTAGATATATACTTAATTTTACACTTAAGCAACTCAAACAATCAGATTATATATTCACTGTCCTTGTTACTTTAAGACCTACTCCTTTTCCCTTGTTTACAAAATTATATGTAAGCTATGTTGAAGCTAAACTGACACTGTAAGGTCGATTCTCATGTCCCTGGCAACATTTACTTTATATCTTTAGTTCACTGGGCCTACAGAGGGAAAATGCTCTTTCCCTACCATAGCAAACTTCAGTAACGCCACGTAACACCAAGCTTCAGTAGCGCCAAGCTTGTAGCACCATTGCGCAAAACCAGTGCAAAATTGCGTCTATTTGGTATGTCAGAGCATAAAAGTCCGTAACGCAAATGAAATTGGTCAATCATCACCGGATGCTGACTCTTTTAAGCAACAGAAGAGGTCGTGCCACAACAAAGTGGCGGCTAGCATGTTACTGACAAATTTTAGAAAGATGTTAAATCGCATAGCTAATGTCTCTTTCTGCACGTCTCTTATAAATTCGTTTTAACAATTACACCGTAAAGTGCCATATGATATCTTCTAGAGTGGAAAGGTTGGAAACTATAGTAGGGTACTATTATAATCCTCATGGTCGAAAACGCTTAATTGGAGGTTTGAAATCCCTGCTTTTATTTACCCCATCCCAGGCATCATAGTAAGCGAAAACAAAAAGCGTGCTCTGAAAAAAACAGCCCAATGAACAAATTGTCATGTATTTTCTTTCATTTTCGCGATGAAGATGCATATTAATGACTTTAATTATGTGATATCATATTGATATATACAAAAAACTTCAATAACCATATTAACGAAAAATTGCATTGATTTCTATATATTCAATAGTGACATCATTGTGGATTCGGTTACTAACATAGGGGGGTACAACTGGACTTGCTAGTTCCTCAAGATCCTATTACACACACCTGGGTCTTGAGCAATATTAAATAAAAAAACAAGTTTTTTTAAATGAAAGTAAGGAGCGACATTAAAACTTAAAACGAACAGAAATTACTCCGTATATGAAAGGGGATTTTCCTCCTCGACACCCCGCTCCTTACGCTAAAGTTTTTTATTGTTTTAAAAAGTAGAGTTGCGAGAAAGAATCAAACTTTAGCGCAAGGAGCGGGGTGTCGAGGAGGAAAAGCCCCTTTCATATACGGAGTAATTTCTGTTCGTTTTAAGTTTTAATGTCGCTCCTTACTTTCATTTAAGAAAACTTGTTTTTTTATTTAATTTCTGAAAGTTTTTGAATTAATGCATGTCTGATTTTGGCTCTCCGTACATAAATTATAAAAATAAAATTTGCATATTAATTCATTTTTTGGCTAAATGGCTTTCTCTTAGTTTTGATCAGATGATTTGATCAGGTGTAATATACCCGCGTTATAGGGAATGTTTTCTAAGAGATGCAGGAGCACGTTACATAATAGAGAGTGTTTTTTGTTGTTACGTAATAGATTTTGTTCACTTTTGGTTGTTATGTAATAGTACTTGCTAAATTCCATTAGTCAAGCGGGTAACTGAGGGCAACAGACACGTGGGTGTTACGTAATGACGATGCATACGTGGGTGCTACGTAAACACGCGGGGTGAAACGTAATGCCGATGATTACGTGGGTTGTTACCAAATACTTTAAGATTTTTTCTTCGGGATTTTACTTTCTTTCAAGGTGTTTTTTTCTTTCAATACGTTTTTTTCTTTGGGATTTCATTTTCTTTCAAGATTTTTTTTTATTCCAAGGCATTTATTTCTGGGGGTCCTTTATAATCTAAAACTTTTTTTGTGCATTAGGATTCGAAAGGGACTTCTCCTCGACAGAATGGAAAAAATACAGAAGAGAGATTCGTCATTATTTACGTTACGCTCATATGGCACTTGTGATGAGGTCGGAACCTTAAATTAGACTTGGTACTAGAGTTATCGATTTCATCGTCCTAGCACGTCAAGAAGCACCGAACTCGCCAAAGCACTAGATATCCCTCCAACTTCCCCAAAGAGATCAGATTCGGTCCGCTTATGTAAATCACATATCTATAACTTGTACTTTTCTTGAACTCGCCAAAGTGCTAGAAATCCCTCCAACTCCCCCAAAGATAGCGAATCCGGCCCGGTTACGTCAATCACGTATTTAGAACTTGTGCTTAATATTCCCATCAAGTCTCATCCCGATCTTTCCACTCTAAGAGTTTTCCAAGATTTATGTTTCTCCCCTCCACTCCCCTATGTCCCTGGATCCTATTCGAATTGAAAATAGAGCATCTGAGACATGAGATCTTTTTATATATCAAGTTTCATTAAGACCCGATCATCCATTCGTAAGATAAACCTACCTCCGTTTTCACAATTTCTCCTCCCTCTAGTCACCTGCTCAAGATGGTCGAATTGTGAAAACGGCTGTTGTCAAGTCAATTTGTGCAGGTCCCTGACACGCCTACCAATTTTCATCGTCCTAGCACGCCAAGAAGCACCAAACTCACCAAAACACTCAAATATCTCCCCTGACTCCTCCAAAGAGTGCAGATCTGGTCCAGTTTACGTATTTCCAGTTTACGTATCTAGAATATGTGCTTATTCTTCCCACCAAGTTTCATCCCGATCTCTCCACTCTAAGTCTTTCCCAAGATTTTCAGTTTCCCCCTCCAACTCCTTCCAGTATCACCGAATCCAGTCGGGATTTAAAATAAGAGCTCTTAGACACGAGGTCCTTCGAAGTATCGAATTTTATTAAGATCCGATCACCCGTTTGTAAGTTAAAAACATCTCATTTTTTCTAATTTTTCAAAATTAACCCAATTACCTCCCACCCCCAACTCCACCAAAGAGAGCGGATCCAGTCCGGTTATGTAAATCACACATGTGGGACTTGTGCTTATTCTTCCCACCAAGTTTCATCCCGATCTCCCCACTCGAAGTGTTTTCCAAGATTTCTGGTTTCCCCTCCAACACCCCCGATGTCATCCGATCCAGTCGGGATTTATTATAAGTTCTAAATAGTAAATTTCATTAAGATCCAATCACATGTTTCTACGTTATAAATACCTCATTTTTTCTAATTTTTCCGAATTACCGGATTATGTCCCTCCCGCAACTGCCTCAAAGAGAGCAGATCCGGTTCAGTTATGTCAATCACGTATCTAGGACTTGTGCTTATTCTTCCCACCAAGTTTCATCCCAATCTCTCCACTCTAAGAGTTTTCCAAAATTTCTGGTTTCCCCCTCCAACTCCTCAACTCCCCCAAAGAGAGTGGATCCGTTCTGGTTGTGTCAATCACGTATCTAGGACTGGTGTTAGGACCTGTGAAAGGACTATTTCCAATCTGATCTGGTCTGGTCCCTGATAAGCATGCCAACCTTTATCGTCCTAGCTTATCTGGAAGTGCCCGAACTAGCAAAAGTGGGACCGAACGACAAACAGACAGACAGACAGATAGAAATTGCAGTCGCTATATGTCACTTGGTAAATACCAATTGCCATAACTAGGAATAATTCCTAGCTCCAAAACTGATCGGTACTATTGGAAAAACCGATGACAAAAACCAATCGCTACCATATGCAAACTAGAAGGAAAAAATTACCCATGCGTCTGAATGGGCTATTATATGCTTCTGATACCCTTTGGTTAGACGTAGATAGACCTATTGCTACAGCCTAAAATACCTAAAAGAACAAGAATTCAGGAGACTAGGTCACAGGAAATCATCGAATAGTAAATGGAGCTGGAGATTTTTCTTTATGACATTAGCATCAGTTTCCGCTTTTATATGTTTCTTATACTCTATAGTTAGATATTAAAAGACTGTAGTTTCTAATAATGAGATCATGAAGAAAATATGTTTAAATTAAATTTTCTAATAAATATTCGTTAGTCGTCAAAAATAAAGCCTCTATTTACAGAATCGCTATGCTTGAAGTTTTGAATGACCTATCATAGGCAGTACAATAGCATTGCTTAAGTAAAGAGTGAACTTGCCTTTATTTATCTTTTTTTCTTTTTACAAACGCACTTAGTATAGAAGTAGTTCTGGCAGAAACTTCGGAGGGGGCTTCCGCTGGCACAAAAGAATGAGACGTTCTTTTAAAGAACCGTTGCCTGAATTATGTTCGCTGCATCCATATATATCACCACAAAATCACAAATAGCAAAGTGAGGAGGAGTTGTGGCCCATCAGAAGAACCCTTACTCGTTATCAAAGGTGCTTCTTGACGTGCTAGGACAATGAAATCGATAACTCTTGTACCAAGTCTAATTTAAGGTTCCGACCTCGTCACAAGTGCCATATGAGCGTAACGTAAAGAATGACGATTCTCTCTTGTGTATTTTTGCCATATGAACTCTTGGCTCTTGTTTTCTATGTTAATGATCGGTTTTTGTCATCGGTTTTTTCCATAGCATTGATCAGTTTTGAAGCTAGGAATTTTTCTAGTTTTCTTATGGTAGCGAGTGGTTTTTGTCATCGGTTTTTCCCTTAGTACCGTCAGTTTTGGGGCTAGGAATTTTGTCTAGTTTTCTTACTGTAGCGATCGAATTTTTTCATCGGTTTTCCCATAGTGCCGATTAGTTTTGTGGCTAAGAACATATTCTAGTTTTATTTTGCTAGCGATCAGTTTTTTGTCATCGGTTTTCCCATAGCACCGGTAAGTTTTGGGGCTAAGAATTCATTCTAGTTTTCTTATGGTAGCAATCGGTTTTTACCATAGTGCCATTCGGTTTTGGGGCTAAGAATTGTGCATGTTATTTATGCTTTTTAGGAAAAATTTTGCACGTATCGTATAGATACTTTTCCTTTGCCAGAACGTAGACAAGGTACTTGGTTTTATTCAAAATAGCGTATTTTGTGACGGCCTTTAATGAACACTTCATCATTTTTCTAGTAAATCAAGTTTTCTCACTACTACCGTTTTGAAGTTTCAAGCGATCTCATTACTCCTTCAAGGGTAAAAGATTGAAAGTTCTTAAGCCCAACTGGCCAGACATGAACTGATGTTCAGTTGCTTTGATGTTCTCATTGAAGTAACTCTAATAGCTTCTTTTCCCTACGTGGGTCAGCAGCGATAATTGTATTTATTGTTACTGGTGGTGGTTTTATTTGTTTTTAGTTTAGCATTTTTTCTTTTTATCGTGTGCTGAGGACGCCTAGTTTAGATACAGACGAAATATCCGCTTTATTTTAGTCTTTCATCTCTTTTCTCTCTACCGGCCACAGTCTCGTTTGAGGTTTTTTTGTGGAGTTTTATCTCTCTTTGTTGTTTGTTTAATGGAGTTGCAAACAAATCCAAAATATTGCTCCTGTAGCACATTAGTGGCCATCTGAATCAGTTTTTCTCATCAGTTTTTGAAAAACTGATCCGTTTTTCTCATTAGTTTTCCCATGCGTCTGAACGGACCATAAGGGTGGAAATTGGCGCTAGGGTTGAAAACAATTATCATATTGCACTTGGTGATTTTCCTTTGCCCTGAACTGGTTCATACGTGTCCTTTTAGCTATCTTAAAATGTAGGGAAGGATTAAGAAAGCATCATCCTTTCAAAATTTGCTAAAAGGTCAACTAGAAAGGCTTAAAGTTAACTAGACTAACACCAGATAAACCAACTAGCTTAAACACCTGCTTAGAATTAAATAAACCACAAAACCTGCCACAATTTTACCAAGGTTAAGGTTTTAACTACCAGCTTAAAGTCAAATAGACTACAAAACCTGATAAGACTTTACCAAAACTAGCCTAGACCTACATAGTACCGATTGGATTTCGGCCTAAAGCAATTTTTTAAACCAAAAACGCTGTTTTTTGTCACTTACTGAGAAATTTGCACATTAATCTCTTAATATTGTAGATTAAGAAGCCTATTTCTCAAACAGGCTTTCTATTTGAGAAATTCTCAAAGGTGTTTTCCATAGGGTGTTGGCTTGAGAGATGTTTCAAACAGGCTAAATTGGCTACTTAGGTCTACTTTTGCAGTATTAGCAGATTCTCTAACAAGTTTTCTTCTTCATTTAAATTCTCAAAGGTGTTTTCTATAGGGTGTTGGCTTGTGAGATGTTTCAAACAGGCTAAACTGGCTACTTAGGTGTACTTTTGCAGTATTAGCAGAGTTTCTAATAAGTTTTCTTCTTCATTTAAATTCTTAAAGGTGTTCTCTATAGGGTTTTGGCTTGTGAGATGTTTCAAACAGGCTAAATTGGCTACTTAGGTCTACTTTTGCAGTACCAGCAGAGTTTCTAATAAGTTTTCTTCTTCATTTAAATTCTCAAAGGTGTTTTCTATAGGGTGTTGGCTTGTGAGATGTTTCAAACAGGCTAAATTGGCTACTTAGGTCTACTTTTGCAGTTCTAGCAGGGTCTCTAATAAGTTTCCTTCTTAATTTAAATTCTTAAAGGCGTTTTCTATAAGGTGTGGCTTGTGAGGTGTTGCAATCAGGCCAAATGGGCTATTTATTAGTTAATTATTAGTTAACATGCTAGGTTTTGGTAGAGGACAATAGAGCTGTTTTGTGTTTTCTTTATTTTAGGGTATAAATTAAAAGGAAAGTTGTACTTTATTACAATTATTAATTAATTGCAATAGTTAGTAAATTATTAGTTTGCATGCTAGGTTTTAGCAGAGGACAACAGAGCTTGTATATGTTATTTTTGTCCTTTACTTTATAGTCTAAATTAAAGTTAAGTTGCAATTTACTGCAACTATTTGTTAGTTGCATTAGTTAGTTAATTATTAGATAATCATGCTAGGTTTTGGTAGAGGACAACAGATAGGGGAATGCCCTACAGATAGGTAGAGTAGCTCCATAGGAGGCTTAGACCAAGTAGGACCTTGTCCCAGTGGGGTCCATAATAGAAACTGGGAAACCCTCCCCTGGGGGTGATAATTACAGGTGGAGGAGGAAGAAGGCCCCTCAAATGTACACTCAACAGGGCCCACTGCCGTGTTCACACGTCAGATGAGTTACAAACCTTCTCCCATTAATGGGTTAAATTGCATGGTGAAGCAGAACACCATCGTGGGAGGATCCTCTATAGGAGGACAACTGCGGCAGGGCGTAAGATCCAGATTTATGGACAACGGCCTCTGTAAAGGGCTGCCTCGACCCTTTCGGGGTACCTGCAAGACTGGGAAACTTGCGGTCAATTTTTCCCACCTGAGGAGTGGCGCCCCTCGAGGAAATTATAGCCTAGTAAACAACACAACACTCGTACGGGATTCTGATTATTGGATATTTTTCTGGGCTTGGTTTGTTTTGATGGGCATTTTCGGGCTGAAAAACCTCTTCCTAGCTAATTTATCTACTATGGGCTGCCTCCCCGTAGTAGCACAATATTTGTAGGCATGAATATATAATGAGTCGGAGGTAATAGGCTTGGGACTGTCTGTGCAGGATTTCGACTCTTGTTGATAGAAGAGCATCGCCAAGTGCTGAAAACCATGTCGTGATCAAAATGGACCCAGGATTGCACAAAGCCTCCAACTTACTGGAGGTCCCAGAGACTTCTTGCTGTCCGGTTCTAAGTCGGCTTAAGCGCTTCGGTGTAGACTTGAGAAAATATGTTGGTCCCCATCCTGCACTGGTACCCGGGATCACTGCTTTTCTTGAGGCCAAAATAATCTCAAAGATTTAAAGAACATGAAAATTGGAACTTGGAATGTTACGACGTTAAAAAATGACTATCGCATCGTCATTTTGACTGACGAATTCAGACGGTTTGAACTGGATTTATTAGGAGTTTCAGAAATTCATATCCCAGGGGTAGGAAGCATGAAATTAGGTGACATAGAATTTGTTTACTCAGGCAGGAAGGATGGGGTACATAGACAGGGAGTAGGGCTCATGATGAATAAGGAAGCAGCTAAGTCTTGTTTAGGCTGGGAAGGTATTAATAATAGAATACTAATTGCTCATTTTATGACTAAAAAGTTTAGGGTATCGGTTATAGTATTATATGCCCCCATTGAACCAACTGATGGAGATACTAGTGACTCAGATGAATTTTACTTACAGTTACAGGAGCAAATAGACAGGGTACCAGGTAGAAATATGGTGTTTTTGCTAGGAGATTTTAATGCCCAGGTTGGCAGAAATAGGGATAGATGGTATCCTAGCCTAGGTAAATTTGGTGTAGGAAAAGAAAACAGTAATGGCTATAGGCTTTTGCAATTTTGTAAGTATAACAACCTAGTTATAACCAATACTGTGTTTGGTCACGAAATGGCCCATAAGTTGACATGGCATTCACGTGATGGTAATACAGCAAACCTTATTGATTATGTTATTGTAAACAGAAGACTAGCAGGATCAATACAAGATATTAGGGTGTATAGGAGTGCCGTTATTGATGTTAAAAGTAAAGATCACCATCTAGTAGTGTCTAAGGTTAATTTAAAGCTGAAATTTTGGAAGGGTAACTCCCTCCCGGAAAGTTATGATGTTGGTAGACTTCAGGATGAAAATTTGAGAAAAAAATTCCAGGAACAGTTGAGTACTAAACTTGAGAGTTTAAAATTTGACAATGTGGAAGATGGATGTAATAATTTTAGAAAAACAATTTGTGAAGTTGCTGATGGTGTCCTAGGGAAGAGTGCTAAGACTGCAACTAGGAATATTAGTGAAAAAGCTTTAGGTTTAATAGAGAGTAGAAGGGGTGTGTATAAGAATTATCTGAGCGATAGGTCGTATGTAAACATAAAGGAATGTAAAGAAAGTGGAGAAAGCATTAAAACATGAACTAAGGAGATGTGAAGTGGAGGCGATTGATAAAATTGCTGAGGATCTGGAAGATGCGACTAGACGGCATAATAGTAAAATATTATACTGGCATTTAAATAAATTGAAAGGGAGTAGCCAATCCGGACTAGTCCCAGTTAAAGATAGAAATGGGGCCAAAATTAGTGACAAGGAAAAAGTTAAAGAAAGATGGGTGGAACATTTTGAGAATGTGCTAAACCGAGATACAGTTGCAGGAAAAGATATAGATGAAAATGAAAAAGTTTGTGATACCTTGGATGTGAAGGAAGATTTGTTTAGTGAGGAAGAATTAGCGACAGTACTAAAAGGATTAAAAAATAATAAGGCCCCAGGTGCTGATAGTATGATTAATGAGTTTCTTAAATATGGTGGCTCTGAGGTTAGGAATAAGCTACTGAAGATTATGAACATGATTTTTGGAAAAGGGGAAGTTCCCAATGATTTTAGGAAAACCTTAATTAAACCACTGTATAAGAAAGGTGACAAGAGTGAATGTCGTAATTATCGAGGCATTAGTCTGGTCTCGGTAGGTAGCAAATTACTGAGTAATATGATACTTTTTAGACTGAGACATGCTGTAGACAAAGTTTTAAGGGAAGAACAATGCGGTTTTAGAAAAGGTAGAGGATGTGTCGACCATGTTTTCACTCTTAGGTTAATAATTGAGAAGTCCCTTCATTGTCAAACACCTTTGGTCCTCAGTTTTATCGATTATGAGCAAGCTTTCGATTCTGTTGATAGAACAGCGTTAACAAAGGTCTTATCGTTATATGGTATACCTGAAAAATACATTAAAGTGATTTGCGCTATGTACAAGAATAATACTGCTGCGGTTAAGGTAGGAAATGAGGTTAGCAACTGGTTTTGTATTAAATCAGGAGTTAAGCAGGGTTGTGTTCTATCCTCCTTTATATGGATCATTTTGATGGACTTCGTCTTAAGGAGCACAGAAAAGGCAATTGGAGACCATGGAATCAAATAGAGAGGAAGAGACTATGCTGATGATTTAAGCATATTAAATGAAACTGTGAGCAAAATGAATGAATTTTTAGAGGTTTTGCGAGTTCAGGGTGCTAAAATAGGCTTGAAAATTTATGTTAAGAAGACTAAGTCACTAAGGCTAGGAATAAGTGAAGATGAACAGGTGACATTAGGTAACTAAAAGATTGATCAGGTGGGGAGCTTCAGTTACCTTGGTAGTATTATTAGTAAAGATGGTGGGAGCAGTGAAGATGTTAAAAGTAGAATAGCTAAGGCTCATGGTGTTTTTTCACAGTTAAAAAAAGTTTGGAAGAATAGAAAGATAAGTCTACAAACTAAGATTAGAATTTTGGAAGCTACAGTGATGACAGTGGTCAAATATGGCTCTGAAGCATGGGCACTCCGAAAAGCAGATGAAAATTTACTAGATGTTTTCCAGAGAAATTGCCTACGGATTGTTCTGGGTACCCGGCTGACTGACCGTATTTCAAAAAGTAGGTTGTACGAAAAGTGTGGTTCAATCCTGCTTTCTGGGGCTATAATGAAAGAAAGGTTGAGATGGCTAGGCCACGTTCTACGGATGAAGGATGACAGATTACCGAAGATTTTCCTTTTTGGCTAACCGTCTGGGGCTACACGGAAATCAGGTCGTCCCTGTCTGGGTTGGGAGGATGTCATAAACAAAGATTCAAAGGAAATGGGAACTTCCTGGGAGGGTGTAAAGAGGGAGGCTTTAAATAGATTAGGTTGGAGGAGGATCGTGCGTAGCTGTGTTGGCTTCAGGTGGCTTGGTGCTGCAGTGAGTTATTATTATTATTATTAGTAGTAGTAGTAGTAGTAGTAGTAGTAGTAGTAGTAGTAGTAGTAGTAGTAGTAGTAGTAGTAGTAGTAGTAGTAGTAGTAGTAGTAGTAGTAGTAGTAGTAGTATATCTATTATTCGATTTTCTTAAAAATATTAGTATTTTTTTTTTAATGAAGTTGCCAGTTGCTACTCTGTTAACGGCACTACTAGTTTTAATTTCAATCTTCCAGTGCTGACTCAACAAAGATGTATCTTTTATAAGTTGTCCATTCTTTTTGCTTCTAAGCATAATATATGTGATAGTATATAAGTATATAATATTATATATAGAGTAGCTTATTATGATCACGTTATACTGATTGTATGTAATCAGTGATATGTAAGACACATCAGTTGTACGCATAATATTCAATTACATATATTATATATGTTATTTATATCTAAATTAGCTAAGTTTCGAAAACATATTACATAGTATCAAGGTCGTTACTAGCCAAAATGTTGGGGGGGGGGGCAAGGGATTTTACCGACTGACTTTTGTCAAGAATTAGCAAAATGTCCATTTCGAATACAAAACGTAAAATTACTGAACAAATCGGTAAAACCGCTGAATTTACCGACCGAGATTTAGATTTTGGTTCGCATCATGTCACTATTTTAATGTTCTTTATTTTATCAAATGAAAAATTGTGGCACCATCTTTAGACTCATGGTAGGAGTCCGTAAAACTGCTGTGTTTACCGACCAAGTTTGATTTTTTTTTTTTTAGATGACATGTCAGTACTTTCGTGGTCTTTATTTAACCGAACAAAGAATTTTAGCGGCGTCGGAAAAATCATGTCACTTCGCTTAACGATTTTACCAACTTTTTTTTTTTACCGAGTGACCATAACATTGGGGGGGGGGTTCCCCTCCTCCCCCATACGTGACAGCCCTGCTTAGCATGACATTACTGATTAGACCAAGAGATGCTGTAGGTAAAGTTTTAAGAGAAAAACAGTGTGATTTTAAGAAGAGAAGAGGATGTATCGACTAAATTTTTTGTCTTAGATTAGTGATTGAGAATTACTTGAATCATCATAACCCTTTGGTTTTCAGTTTTATGTATTACGAACAGGCATTTGATTCAGCCAATGGACGAGCCTTAGTGAAGGTCCTATCTTTGTGTGCTGTATCAGATAAGTAAATCGAAGTGATAATTTTTGTATGCATGGAATAATTTAACTGCTTTAAGGGTAGGAAGTGAGGTTAATAGCTGGTCTAGGGTTGAATCAGAAATTAAGCAGGATTGTTTCCAATCCCATTTATATGGATTTTTTAATGGGATTCGTCTAAAGGAACATGACATAGGCTATAAGAGAGTGTGGAATCAATTGGGAAGTAAAACATTTCATGACTAAGATTTTGCATATTTGTTGAGGGTAAATTTGTCGTGGGGTAAACACCTCGGAACGTCATTTATATAACTCAAAAACAGTAATGGCCGCAATACTGATCCCTGGGGAACTCCAATATCATCAATAACAATATGCCTTGACAGGTGCCCAGTTATAGGTGCCGCATATTTCTTGAAATAAAAATTTCGCAAGATGAATTGATTCCATAGAGGTGTTTAGGGTTTAGAATGCAAGAATAAGTTAAATGCTAAGAAAACTAACTTCCTTAAACTGAGAATAAATGAAAGTAAAGATGTGATTCTAGATAACAAGGAGATCAATCTGGTGGATAGCTTCACGCACCTGAGCAGTGTATTAGTGAAGATTGTGGATGTATAGACACCATCAGAAGTAAAATAGCCAAGGGCCAGGGGTTTTTTTCGTGGTCGAAGAAAGTTTAGAATAATAAAAAGATAATTCTGCGAACCAAAACTAGAATATTGGAAGCCACTGTATTGAAAGTGGTCAAGTATGATTTTGAAAACGAGACCGCTTCGAAAGGTATATCTTTCAACGTTTTCCAAAGAACTGTCTACGGATAGTTTAGGTACCCGTTTGACCGAACACATGCTAAAACAACAAGCCGTACGGCAAGTGGGGTTCTATCCCACTTTTTAGGGCTTTAATCAAAAAAAGTTTGAAATAGCTAGACACGTTTCGCGAATGGAGGAGAAGTATTAACAATTTTTTTTTTTGGCAACTACTTAGGGTTAAATGAAAAGGTTGTCCTCAAATGGAATAGGAAGATGTTACAAGGGAGAATTTAAAGGAAATTGGAACTTGGGAGGGGTATAGTGTGAAGCTTTGAATAGATTGGGCTGGAGAAGGAACATATGCAGCTGTGGGCTTCAGGCCACTTTGCGCTACAGTGAGTTGTTACTGTTGGTAGCAGTATATAATGTGCTATACCCTTGCATTACATAACATTCTTATTTTGAAATTCACATACAAATAAAAAAAACTAAATAACACTTTCGCACTGGAGAATACTTGTGAGGGTTTGTGGTCGCACAAAAGTCCACGTAATTACTTAACTATTAACGCAACTATTTTAAAAAACCTTAACTATTAAATAAATCTATTACAAATAAATCAAAAGTAAATAAGCTATAACCTATATATTAAACAAATTAATGCTGAGTCAAAATAATAATAGATAAATAAAAATATAAAAATTAATATAACAAATCCAGTCTCCATTATACTTCAATTCTTGGCTCCCCCACCCTGCCAAAACCTACCCACTCTACCATTCATAATAAAATTCAACAATATAACATATAATGTTGTATTATATATAATGTATACCACAATAAAATAAATAAAAATCAATAATAGAAACAATATATAAGTTTATTATAACCCAAAGATTAATATAGTATTCTAATTCTCCAATTCAAACTTCGAAGAGCACCTGATACTTTGAGCTTGTTTTTGATCATCTGTAAGCAGCACGAAGCCCAAGAATAATCTAGTTGCTCGGATGTTGCCAGGTTTGAAGCTGCTGAAGCTAATTGAAAAAGGCGGATTGTTGATTAGAAATTTCCGTAGGGCTTCAAAACCTCCCGTAGAGACGTATTTTCCGCTGAGAGGATCAAATTCAAAAGACAAACAAATTCTTTAATGTTCATTGAAGTAGAAAAGCCTGTTATGCAACACCTTTTGTTATATATTCGATTTTTTCCAAACATAGTTAATATTTAATTTTTTATTATTATTCATTACATTTTCAGTATTTTTTTTATTAAGATTTATTATTATTATTATTTCGTTGATAATAAGTAATATATATATATGTATATATATATATATATATATATATATATATATATATATATATATATATATATATATATATATATATATATATATATATATATATATATATATATATATATATATATGTATGTTACTGTGAATGTCCGCAAATTGGTTAATGTTGTCATTTAACGGTGAATGTCCGAAATACCTTTCTTCTCCTTGGATTTTGTCAGCGTTGCCAGTCAACTTTTGAATTTCATGCAAGGTTTGATAATGACAGGTTAGGTTAGAACAGATTATGTTTGGTTAGCTGAGGTTGGGTTAGATAAGGTTTTTAACCCATTTCTGATACTTAAAACCAAATTTAACGTAATCTAAAGTCAGCTAACCTAAAGCAACATAATGTACCCTAAATTTAACTTTTACCATTATACCTTGCATCAGACAAAAAAGGCTGACTCATAAAGCGAATTGAATCGAAACGGAGAAAAAAGGATTTCGAACATTCAACGGTGAATGTCGACATTAATAATATTACGGACATTTTCGGTTACACAAAGAAGCTGACTAAAAGAACCTGCCTCGCAAAGCTAATTGAATCCAAGCAGAGAATAAGACATTTCGTACATACACCGGTGAATGTCGACATTAACTAGATTGGATATTCAAGCTAACATATACATACATATATATATATATATATATATATATATATATATATATATATATATATATATATATATATATATATATATATATATATATATATATATATATTTATTTATTTTATTTACTGAAAAAAATGACAGCGGATTGTCAGTTTAATTGACATATATTGATATTTATTCCTTGAAGTTTTAATAATTTTTTGTGTATAAAAGTATAAAAAAAGCAAAAACATTCACGACATATTTTGTTTTCAGTAAAGAGCATATTATGCTCAGGTCTTGAGAAGGCATGGGGGTTGTCAGCCCTAATCATGTGAATATCTGCTCGTTCTGAGTTTGACTCGGCTATTTATTGTAATTTCTGTTCGTTCGCGTTTTATTTCTTTTATTGATAGTGATTTGTGGTAGTTTTATGCTTGGAAGATTATTTGACTGTTTTCTGCTCATTTTTGGCTTAACAGAGCTCTTTAATTTTCTTTGAAAAACTTGTTTTGTGGAAAAAGTTTTTTAAATTAATTTCTACTCGTTTTTATTGACAGTTTTTTTCATGGATTTTCTTTTTTATGTTTTTTTTTTCTATAGGAATTTATAGTTAGGGTTGCTATTGGTATGTTGGAGAAACGTTTTCAACAATTTTTATTCCTGACACAAACAGTATTTTTCAATTTAATCTTATAACTTCCGAAGTTGACCTGAAAAATAAAAATTAATACCATTCCCAAAAGATTCTATCTATTCTCTTTGACAGCTTGAATACGCTTACGCTCTTCTTTTTTTAATTTAAATTGTAAGAGCAGAACTGGTGATAATAATAGCCCCAATAGTTTCAACTTAACACCCCCAGTTGTTCCCAAAATATTTCTAAATTGTCTTATTGGCAACCCTAAGCACAAATGCCTTTTGATTTAGTTTTAAGCAACATTTAGTTTTAAAGCATAATGGGCGGATTGCATAACTATGGATGGTTTATTTTCCGAACATCCCAAAAGACATAGCTACTAGACCGTTTTACTATGCTGAACAGAATGGCTGTCTCAGAATTTTGACTGGATGCGCTTGAAAAAATGAATGGGCTTGAGACAAATGCTGCTTGTCCTCCAATCTATTAACACTCTTAGAAATGGCACTAGAACTTTTAACTTTCAATCGAATTAGCTCCTTTAAAAATTTTAATGCTATTTCAACCTATTAGCCTATACAGTGGTGCTGCCTATAATATTGCTTATGTGCCCTTTTGAAAGCCAGCATGCATACAGTTTTTTATTTCATTGAATCTCCTCCTAAGCATTCCCTAAAAGTTTCACATTAATACCCTGAGCGTCATTAGTTACAATAACTGTAGTGGTAGTATTAAAAGTGTACACATAGTGCCTTCTGGCTAGTTCAAAATCCCCCACAACTTACCCTTAAAGGTCTAACCTAATAGTATAAGTTAATATTCAGGTACTGCTTTGTCATCTTTTTGAAAGTCTATATGCTCAGAGTTTTTTTTTTTATTTAGTTCAACATCCGCATCAATATTCTTTAAAAGCTTCACCTTAATAGCCTTAGCTTGCGCAGTAGCAATAGTTGTAGCAGTATTAGTAGCAGTATGCGCATAGCCCCTTTGGTTTCTTAACATCCCCTTCAAAAAATGCTGTAGCTTTCAGCTGAGTACCATCAACCGTCTTAAAGCGTTTGTGATGCGTCCGCTTGACAACCTGTGTGGGCACCTGTGTGTTTTGAATTATTTCCACACAGTTTTATGCATCCCACAATTTTCGCCTTAATATCCTTAGTTGTAATAGCAGTAATAGTAGTTGTAGGAGTAGAATTAATTGTAGTAGCATAAACTTTAGTGGCAGTACTAGTAATAGAAATAGCAATAATGGTAACAGTAGACGTAGTATGAATAGAAGCAGTAGCATTACGATACAAATATTTCTTTTGGTTAGTTCAACATCCCTCACAACAAGCCCTGTTAGTTTCAACTTCACACACCAAACTGTTCCTGAGATATTACTGTTTCGCCCTTTTCACAACCTGCAGACAGAAGACATGGTTTGACTCAGTTCACGTTCCCCCTCAAAATTTTTTGAAAATTTCACCTTCATACACTTAGGCAAAGCTGTAGGCATAGTAGTCAATTAATAGTAAGGATATTACTAGCAATAGCATTAAATAGCGGTAGTACTACTAGCAGTTATATTAACATGTTGCCTTTTGGTCAGTAGAACATAAATCTCATGAAGTCCTGGAAGTTTCAATTTAATACAATTAGCCATTGCTATGACATTGTTGATTGCTATGTCCATTCAATAGCCTATATCTTCATACACTTCTTGAAACTTACAAGTAGTTGCAATAGAAATAGTGGTAGTAGCAACAGTAGTACATGTAGCTGTAACAGCAGTACTAGCAGCAGCGTGAACATTTTCCCTTTTGGGGAGATGATCTCCCCCTTTAAGCATTCTTCGAAAATTCCAACTTAATACCCAAATTAATTTTTGGAGATACACTATTTTGATAGTGTGCATGCACATAGTGTGTTTTTTCAATTAGTTCATATTTCCCCTTACTACTGGAAATGGAGTAGCGTGGTAGTAGTAGAGGTGGTAGCTGAAGTAGCAGTATTGCAAATATTGCCTTTTGATAATCTCCCTTATCATTTCGAAAATTTTACAAATTAATATGCTCAGTTATTCCTGTGTTAGACCGTATTGACAATCCGTATACATATAACGTATTCACGCGTTCAACAATCCTCTCAATATTCTCTGGAAGGCTCACCTGAATACCCTTCATTTTCTTGGGAAGTAAAGTTCAAACATACAAGCATTTCTCAAAAACATATACTATTTGTAAATAATAACAAATTGCCTAACTTAAATAATCCTTTGACCTTTCAACAATACTGAACAAAGTACCTCTCTTAAAATTTTTATCGGATATGTTTTGGGAAATGATAGGCTCGGGGAGGGGGCTGATTATCCTCCATTCACTTTTGACTCTTGAAAGAGACACTAAAACATCCGACTTCCAATCAAATGAGCTCCATCCGATCTAAAGTTTATACGACCACCCGTTCAATAAAAACCTCAAAGGCCCCTAGGGGATAACTTACAACCCTTACCCCCAGACTCTGAGGGATTCTGTCAACCCCAAGGGCTTTATTAAATGATCTATGGATTATTTTTGAACAAATGGCTATCTCAAGATTTCTATCACATGCATTTGTGGAAAATACGACCAGGGGTGGGCTGTCCCTGATCAATTTAATTCTTAAATATTTGATTTCTTAGTAGAATTCAGAATTGAATTCTAATCCAAAGAGCCCCCTTTGGAGTTTATACGAACACCCTTTCCCTAAAAACCTTATATGACCACACTGCATAACTTACATCCCTTGCGCTGAGGGTTGTGGGGGGTTGTCATCGTCGAAGACATAATTTCCAGATTTTTCAACTACGCTGAACGAAACTGCTATCTCAAAATTTTGATTAGACGTGTTGTGAGAATTGATGGGGGATGGGCTTGTCCAATCACTTTTGACTATTGAAAAGGACAGTAGCCCTTTCAATATCGAATTGAATGCTCCTTTTTTGAAGTTATTACGACAACAAATTGCCATCTCAAAATTTCTATCAGATACATTTTGGAAAAATACGAGGTATGGGAGGGGGTTGGCAGCCCATCGATCACTTTGAATTTTGAAAAGTGCACTGTAACTTCTGCTCACCAATCCAATGAGCCCCTTCCGAAGCTTATAGGCCACCCTTTCTATAAAAACCTTATATGCCCCCATGGCATAACTTATGTACCTTTCCCTGTTTTTTTTGGGGGGGTTCGTTCTTAAGGACATAATTTCCTGACCTTTAAACTATGCTGAACTAAATGGCCTTCTTGAAATTTTTATTGTATGTTTTTGGGGAAATGGATGGCGTGGGAGGTAGTTACCCTCATATCAATTTCGACTATTAAAAAGGGCACTAGCCTTTTCAATTTCCAATCGAAAAAGCCCTTTTCGAAGTTTTTATGGTACACTGTTTCTAATCTAAAAAAACATAAATATAAATAATAATAAATTGTGCCTGCATCGCTCTTTACTTAGGAAACGCTATTGTGCTGGCATTGATTTTCATCTTTTCTTCATTTTAGCTGCTAGTTTCAGTTAAGGGAAACCAAGAGATGTTTTGTTCCAAAATGCACAATTTATAATAAAGTTCTGGTTTTTCAACTGTTTTTAACAAAACATTAGTTATTTAAAGTGGTTTTTGGGGCATCCCAGATGCGAAAAAAAAATTGATGCCAAAAGTTGAATTTTCTAGAAATTGATTTTAAAAAAATGCTTCACAAAACAAGTTTTTCAAAGAAAAATAAACAGCTCTGTAAAGCCAAGAATGAGCAAAATAAAGTCAAATAATATTCCAAAGGATAATATTTCAATTTCAATGACCTGACAGTCCACGGTCATTTGTTTTTTTTTTTCTGTTTTTTTCAGCAACTTTTTTCATGTTAATTCTTGCTCGTTATGAGTTTGACTCGGCTATCTATTGTAATTTCTGTACTTTAGTTTCATTTATTTATTGATAGTTATTTGTGGTAGTTTTACACTTGTAAGATTTTTGCTCACTCTTGGTTTAATGGAGCTCTATACTTTTCTTTGAATAATTGGTTTTGTTGAAAAAGTTTTCACATTAATTCCTGTTTGTTGTTTGTTTTCATAGTTTTTTTTCATTAAAAAAAAATAATGTTGTATATCTTTTCAGTTTTTTCTATAAGAATCTATAGTATGAGTTACTATTTGTATGTTGGAGGAACTTTTTTAATACTTTTTAATCCTGAAGCAAGCAGTATTTTTAATTTTATTTTATAGCTTCTGAAGATGACCTAAAAATAAAACTTAATATCATTCCCAAAACATTCTATATATGCTCTTTGACAACCTGGATACAATTACATCCTTTTTAATTATTTAAGTTTTAAGAGTTTTAATTAAGTTTTTAATTATTTAAGTTTTATCCCCAAAAGTTTCAAATTAATATCCTCAGTCATTCTCGATAAATTGCTGAGATGTCTAATTTGCAACCATAAACAAAATACTTTTTGGGTACTTTTTCAAATTTTTTACGACAAAAAATGACCACCTCAAAATTCCTATCAGATGTACTTCGGTAAAAATAAGGGGTGCAGAGGGGTTTCCACCCTCCTATCACTCTATATCTAAAAATGACACAAATACTTCTGATTAGCAACCCAATGAGTCCCCTCCCAAGTTTATAGGATCACTCTTTTAAATAAACCTTGTATGCCCCTAAGGCATAACTTAAGGCCCTTGCCCTGAGAGCTGTAAGAGGGTTGTTATCCTTAAATACATAATTTCGAGATCTTTTAACTATGTTGAACAAAATGGTAATCTCAAAATTTTGATTGGATAGGTTTGGGGAAACGGTGGGCTTGTGAGGGGAGTTAGTTACCCTCCAATCACTTTTGACTAATAAAAATGGCATTAGCCTTTTCAATTTCCAATCGAACGAGCCTTTATCGAAGTTTTTACAATAACAACTGGCCATTTCTAATTCTCTATCAAGTGTATTTTAGAAAAGTATAAGGCGTAGGGGGGAGGGGATATACACTCTCCGATCACTCTGAATCTCAAGAAGGACACTGGAAATTCTTACTACCGAACCAAGAAGCCCCTTCTGAAGCTAATAGAACCACCTTTTCTATATAAACTTTATATGCCCACAGGGCGTAACTTACAACCCTTGCCCTAAAGGCTGCAAACGGTAGGGGGTGGGGTGCCACCCTCAAATAAATGATTTCCTGACCTTTGAATTACGTTGAACAAAATGGCTATTTTAAAATGTTGATTGGATGGGAAATTTTTGTTTGGGGAAATGGTGGGCGTTGGAGGGGGTTATTTTCCCTCCAATCGCTTTTGACCATTAAAAAGGGCACTAGCCTTTTCAATATCCAATCGAATGAGCTGTTTTCGAAGTTTCTACAACAACAAATGGCCATCTCAAAATTTCTATCAGAGGCATTTCGAGAATATACGAGGTGTGGAGGAGGGGTATCCACCCTCCGATCACTCTAAATCTTAGAAAGGACACTAAAATTTCTGATCAGAAACCCAATAAGCCAACTCCGAGGCTTTTACGATTACCTTTTCTATATAAACCTCATATACCCCAAGGGTAGAACTTAAAACTCTTGCCTTGAGGGCTGTTGGGGGGTTGTCATCCTCAAAGGCATAGTTTCCAACCCTTTCAACTAAGTTGAACAAATGGCTATATCCAAACTTTGATGGGAGGTGTTGTTTTGAAAATGGTGGCGTAGGGGGGGGGTTAGATGCCCTCCACTCACTTTTGACTATTAAAAAGGGACCTAGCTTTTTCAATTTTCAATCAAATGAACACCTGTCGAAGTTTTGACGATAACTCCTTCGATAAAAAACTGCCCTGGTCTAAAACCGAAAAAAATAAATAAATAATTCATTGTGCCCATATTACTCTTTACTTAGGCAGCGCTATTGCGCTGCTTTTGATTTCTAAAGTAAAAAAAAGCGATTTAGTGCGCTTTGGAATAAAAAATCGACTATCTTAAAAACCAAATAGATATGAGAAGATGGATTGAACTAACTGCTAAGAATTAATAAAACTGAGAAATGAACCAAGAGCCCCGTTAGTAGTGACAGCAAAATGACTTTAAGAGGGCATTATACCTTCTAATCCCGGTCCCGACACTTTTTTTAAAACTTCTTTAAGATTCACGTGCTTATTACGTAATAGGGAATGTTTACTTTTGCTTGTTACATATTAGAGAATGTTTTTTTTAAAGATGTGGGTGTTAATTCGTAATCTGGAAGGTTTTTGAAGAGATGCGCGTGTTAATTACTTAAAACCTAAGGGTGTAGGGAAAAATATTTAGGGACCTGCCAAGTCATGATTTCTTTGGTTTTACGTCATAGGGTTTTAGTAGTACGTGATAGCGAGTGTTTTTTCTTTAAAAACTTACAAAGGCCAAGAAAAAACCTTCAGGGCCCGCTAGTGGGGTACCTTTAAGACTTCAGACCCTAGCAACCAATTCGAACAGGAGCCCCAAGTGAGTAATTCCGAAGCAAGCCCTATCAATCAATTCCAACGGGCAAACCTAGCGAGTAATTCCAGCGGAGTCACTAGCAACCAATCCCAACGGGTCCCTAGCATCCCATTCCATAGAAAGGCCTAGTGAACAATTCCACCCAACAGGTGCTCATTGTTATGCAATGAGTTTTGTTTACTTTTGGTTGTTACGTAATATCAAACAGTTCGTGGTGACCAACTGTAGTAGGGAGTGACCCGGCTCAATAGTAATCAAAACTCTAAAAAATGGAATTTTGATACCAATAGCTACATCAAAAGAATAGCATTTTAATGCTGACTCTAAATATATAAGTTTCATCAAGTTTAGTCTTACCCATCAAAATTTACGAGCCAGAGAAAATTTGCCTTATTTTAGAAACCCTGCTGTAGAAGTTACAAGCTCCTATTTACAAAAATGTGGAATTTTGTATGTTTTGCCAGAAGGCAGATCACGGATGCGTGTTTATTTGTTTGTTTGTTTGTTTTTTTCCCAGGGGTGATCGTATCGACCCAGTGGTCCTAGAATCTTGCGAGAGGGCTAATTCTAACGGAAATGAAAAGTTCTAGTGACCTTTTTAAGTGACCAAAAAAATTGGAGGGCACCTAGGCCCCCTCCCACGCTAATTATTTTCCCAAAGTCAACGGATCAAAATTCTGAGATAGCCATTTTATTCAGCGTAGTCGAAAAACCTTATAACTATGTCTTTGGGGACGACTTACTCCCTCACAGTCCCCGTGGGAGGGGCTACAAGTTACAAACTTCGACCAGGGGTTGAAAAGAGGGGGATATTTTGGGGGAACTTTCCATCGAGGAATTGGTCATGCGGGAAGAAAGTTTCCATGAAGGGAGCGCAGGATTTTCTAACATTATTTAAAAAAAAAACAATAAAAAATAAATATGCAAAGTTTTTTCAACTGGAAGTAAGGAGCAGCATTAAAACTTAAAACGAACAGAAATTATTACGCATATGAGGGGCTCACCTCCTCCTAATACCTCGGTCTTTACGCTAAAGTATTTTTAGTGATTTCAACTATTTATTCTACGGCTTTTGTGATTCAGGGGTCATTCTTAAGGAATTGGGACAAAATTAATCTTTTCTTTAGTGCAAAGAGCGAGGTACTAACGAGGGGTTGAACCCCTCATATGTGTACTAAAAACATGAGATTACAGAAGTTCGTTGCGTAAGCTAATTTATAAGTTACGTTTACCTTTTACTAATAAAAACATTCGTAAAAAATTGAAAGTTCTAGTTGCCTGTTTAAGTAACCAAAAAATCGCACGGCAACTAGGCTGCCTCCACCGTTCCTTTTTTCTCAAAATCATTCGATCAAAACTATGAGAAAGCCATTTAGCAAAAAAAAAATAAACTTGCTAATTTCGTGTTAATTATTCCTCTGCGGAGAACCAAAATCAAAACATGCATTGATTCAAAAACGTTCAGAAATTAAGTAAAAAAAACAAGTTTTTTAGCTGAAAGTAAGGAGCGACATTAAAAACTTAAAACGAAAAGAAACTACTTCGTATATGAAAGGGGCTGCTTCCTCATCAACGCCCCGCTCTTTACGCTAAAGTTTTTTAGTGATTTCAACTATTTATTCTACGGCTTTTGTGATTCAGGGGTCATTCTTAAGGAACTGGGACAAAATTAATCTTTTCTTTAGTGCAAAGAACGAGGTACTGAAGAGGGGTTGAACCCCTCATATGTGTAATAAAAACATGAGATTACAAAAGTTCGTTACGTAAGCTAATTTATAAGTTACGTTTACCTTTTACTAATAAAAACATTCGTAAAAAAATGAAAGTTCTAGCTGCCTGTTTAAGTAACCAAAAAATCGCAGGGCAACTAGGCTTCCTCCACCGTTCCTTTTTTTCTCAAAATCATTTGATCAAAACTATGAGAAAGCCATTTAGCAAAAAAAAATAAACTTGCAAATTTCGTGTTAATTATTCCTCTGCGGAGAACCAAAATCAAAACATGCATTGATTCAAAAACGTTGAGAAATTAAAAGTAAAAAAAACAAGTTTTTTAGCTGAAATTAAGGAGCGACATTAAAAACTTAGAACGAACAGAAATTACTTCGTATATGAAAGGGGCTGCTTCCTCATCAACGCCCAGCTCTTTACACTAAAGTTTTTTACTGTTTTAAAAAGCAGTGTTGAGAGAAAGAGTCAAACTTTAGCGTAAAGAGTGGGGCGTTGATGAGGAAGCAGCCCCTTTCATATACGAAGTAATTTCTGTTCGCTTTAAGTTTTAGTGTTTTTTTAAGGTGTATTTTTTTCTTCGGGATTTCATTTTCTTTCAAGGTTTTTTTTCTTTCAAGGCATTTTTTTCAGGGATCCTTTATAATCTGAAGTTTTTCTGTTCACATTAGGACTCGAAAGGGATTTCCCCTCAATGGAATGTAGCAGTTGACAGGTGGACTATGAAAGCCTTTCTAATATTATTATTCGAAGAGTACTTTCCACGTCATAACCTATTCCATGCACAGGGGAATCCTTTATACGGAATCCTGTCTCACTTTATAGAGCCATTAAAGATTCGCATTTCTCCAACCATTTTGACATGAGAGCACAAGCTTCGTAAAACTGTTGGTTTCTTGCTTTCTTAGATGCACCTCTTGGCTGCAGCGTCATTAATTTTCTAAGATAATCTCGAAAGGTTAACTTAATTATTGAATCAGTGACATTTTACGTAGCATTAGCCTTAGATATTTCATTGGGTGAATGATTGCGTATTACAAATTTGTCATGGAGCAAGAAATCTAAAGGATTTAAACTTTTTTACATACAAATTTTATTAATAAAAAAAGTTACAAAATCCTGAAATTAAGAAAAAAGCAATCAAACCTTAACAAACGGAAAAACAAAACTTGACATGGGCTTAGAACAGACAAAAATATAAGCAAAAAGAACCATGAATTATAGAAAGGTGGAAACCGTAGCAAGCAATTTTAAGGCGGTGGAGAGTTGTTATAAGAGGTAAATTTGAGCCATATTAAGAGATGCATCAAAATGTCAAAATGAAATAAAAACGAAATGAATAAAAACAAAATGCATCGTTTTATTGCTCTATTTGACGCACCTGTGTAAAAAAGAGACACATTTTTGCATTCAGTTATTTCTGACAGGTTTTAATGAAATTATCGCGTTTCTTTGAGCCAAGAATATGCATAATCCATGCCATCGTGACAATATCTGGCTGTAATTTGTGTCATTGGACTGGTAGATTGTGTCATGCTGGCTTCACATGACAGGAGTCATCAGAAGAAACGTTGTTGGGTGTTTTTCATTAAGTTTAAACGATGGATTCTAGTGTAAGGGGATATTTTGAAAGAAAAATGCCATAGGTATAGTGATCCTAGCCAAAGGGTGACGTGTGTTAACCATTGAGTGTCACAGGCTGGGAATCATTTTTAGTTTATAAAGTTATTCTCGTGGCAAAAGAGGTTGAAAAACACTTAGGTATTATAATATGGGCAAGATGGTGTCGTGTGTCATCTGTAGTTTGCCACGGTGGCTTGATTTGCCTTAGGGGGTATTACTTAAGGCTTGCTAAAACACGAACTATTGGACTAAGCATAATTTATCATGACAATTTCTTAAAGATACCTTCGAAATAATGAGGGTGCCAGAGAGTGCTGTGTGCCATATATAGTTTGTCCATGGCTGTGTGAATCGTCTTGGACTAATATGGTCTACTGCTTAAAGTTAAGCTAGGAGGTAATAAGAGAATTTTTTCTATGGAGGAGGATTGAAATTAACCAAAGCAGAAATAAAACGTGTGAACTTCAAAATTTAATACCTTGGATGGAAAAATCTCAATTTCAGGTATCAAAACAGTCGACTTATCTCGTTACGTTAGAAACTTAAATAGACTTGTAAAACGTAGACTAAATCGTAAACAAAACATATGAACTACAAAAGATTAATATCTTAGATGGAAAAAGCTGAATTTCAGGTATCAAAACAGTCGTCTTACAATGATACATTAAAACCGTAAATAAATTTGTAAAACATGAAATAAAGCGTAAATAAAACATGCTCACTTCAAAAGTTGAAAACATTAGATAGAAAAAGCGAAATTTCGGGTAAAAAAAACATTCATCTTACGTTGATGCATTAAAATCGTAAACAAAATTGTAAAATGTGAACTAAAGCATAAATAAAAATTTTTGATCTTCAAAAATTTATTATCTTAGAAGGAAAAGGCTGAATTTCGGGTATTAACACAGTTGTCTTACGTTGATACACTACAACCGTAAATAAACTTGTAGAACGTGAGGTAAAGCGTAAATAAAACGTGTCAACCTCAAGATTTTAATACCTTAGATGGAAAAAAGCTGAATTGTAGGTATAAAAACAGTCGTTTTATGTTGATATATTAAAACCGTAAAACAAACTTGTAAAACGCGAACTAAAACGTAAATGAAAGGCGTGAACTCCAAAAATTTCATACATTAGATGGAAAAAACTGACTTTCAGGTATCGAAACAGTCGTCTTACGCTAATACATAAAACCGTCAATAAACTTGTAAAGCATATACTGAAACGTACGTAAAATGTGTGAACTTAAAAACGTAATATCTTAGATGAAAAAAACTGAATTTCAGGTATCAAAACAGTCGTCTTAGGTTGATGCGTTAAAATCGCAAATAAACTTGTAAGACGTTAAGTAAAGCGTAAATGAAACGTGTGAACGTTGAAATTCCACCTGAGATGGAAAAAGCTGAATTTCAGGTATCAAAACATTCTGTCTTACATTGATACATTGAAACCATAAATAAAGTTGTAAAGCGTGAACTAAAGTGTAAATAAAATGTGTGAACTTGAAAAAATTAATACTTTAGATTGGAAAAGCTGAATTTCGATTATCAAACCCGTCACCTAACGGTGATACAACAAAACAGTAAATAAACTTGCAAAACGTAAACTAAAGCGTAAATGAAACGTGTGGACTTCAAAACTTAAGGCCTTAGGTGGAAAAGTTGAATTTCATGTATCAAGACAGTCGTCTCATGTTGTTACATTAAAACCGTAAATTAACTCTTAAAACGTAAACTAAAGCGTAAATAAAACGTTAAAAAAAGTATACGTTAAAGCGTTAATTTTTCCGATTTTTATTTGTTTGTTGTAAGGTTGTCCCTCCCATTATAAACTGCCTTATTTTTGCGACTATGATTGGTTAAATAAGGCCTAGTACAAACCCAGATCAAAGGGTCAAAGGAGGTTAGCCTCAGTTTTGTCTCTAATGATTTGCCAGAGGTGTTTTCTAGCCAAGTAATCAGATCGTTTGAATTTTTTACACTCCTCCGAAATTCGTCTTAAGGCATTATGTCACGAGGGCAACACTTTCATTCCTTCCCTGATTTACCTTAGTCTGCCGATTTTAGCTTAGTCTACCTTTACCTTAGTCTACCTTTTTTCCTAATTCTACCGATTTCGGTTTATTGCCAGAGAGTAGTAAGCATCTAACCTCTACGATTCTTCTTGAAAGCTTAACGTCTGGCAGGATTGATGTCACATTTTGGAAAGCTGTGTTTCGTCTGGGGCCAAAAAGTATAGTTTTCGCTAGTCCAGTTTTGAATCGAAGTTGGGCTAAGTTGGTAAAAGCTTAAGGTACGGGTTGGTCACCTGGCCCCATTACCAAACAAATAGAGCTTTTTCCTTTTGCTCATTTCTAAGTAGTGACATAAAAAGTTGCCCCACAGCGAGAAAAAAAAACTTTTGAACAAAAACGGGTAGGTTTTTGTCAACAGTGATAAATTATCCTTAATACAGCAACAGCTTTTTCGTGCAATAATTAGTTCATGCTATATACCATCTTTTCGTCTGCTACGGAGAGGGACATGCATGCATGAACAGGCTGGTAGAGTTAGGTCTTTTTTTATTAAAGGGCTTAGAACTTCTGCGAGCTAGTTTACCTTGTATTTCAGCAAAAGAATTAGGAAAATAGAATCCAAGCACAAAGGAGGGAACTTCCACTAAGAATCGGTTATTAGACCATGGTTGTCTTCATGGATAAGGGGCTGCGTACTTTAAATGACTGATGTACTTTTCTGACTTTATTTTTCTGTTAATCTTAGCAATTTCTATGGTATTATGATCATATCAACAGAATAGCACTGCCTTCAGTCAAGAGTGAAGTGGTCTCTATGTATTAAATAAAAAAACAACTTTTTTTAAAACTGAAAGTAAGGAGCAACATTAAAACTTAAAACGAACAGAAATTACTCCGTATATGAAAGGGGCTTTTCCTCCTCAACGCCCCGCTATTTATGCTAAAGTTTCTTACTGTTTTAAAAAAAGAGTTAAGAGAAAGAGTCAAGTTTCTTACTGTTTTAAAAATAGAGTTAAGAGAAAGAGTCAAACTTTAGCGTAAAGAGCGGGGCGTTGAGGAGGAAAAGCCCCTTTCATATACGGAGTAATTTCTGTTCGTTTTAAGTTTTAATGTTGCTCCTTACTTTCATTTAAAAAACTTGTTTTTTTTATTTAATTTCTGGTCGTTTTTGAATTAATACATGTTTTGATCTTGGCTCTCCGCACATAAATAATTAAAACGAAATTTGCATATTCATTAATTGCAATTAATCGGAATATTTTCAGAAAAAAGGAGCGAGGGAGGAGGCCTAGTTGCCCTCCAAGTTTTTGATTAATTAAAAAGCAACTAGAAATTTTAATTTTTTACAAACGTTTTCATTGGTAAAAAAATATACGTAACTTACGAATTAACTAACGTAACGACCTTCTATATTCGTATGTTTTTATTACGTACTAGCTGTTGGGGTGGCGCTTCGCGCCACCCCAACACCTAGTTGGTGGGGGCGCTTCGCGCCCCCCCCAAGCCCCCCCGCGCGCGTAAGTCGTTACGCGCCATAATAGTTACGCGCCATTGTAGTTGTGTCCCTATGTCCCACCTGTGAATATAGATATATATATATATATATGGTTTTAACTACGTAAAACTTGCGAATATACAATATTCTTTGCTGTCCCATTGTCTTTGCATATAAATAGATTGTCAGGTTATCCCCCTGTTTCCCCCGGTGTCCCCGTTGTAGTTGTGTCCCTGTGTCCCGGTCGTCATTTATATTCCCTGTGTCCCGGGTCCCGGTCATCATTTGTATCCCGGTGTCCCGGTCTGTATATACATTCGTTTTTTAGTTTTGTTTTTCTCCTTTATTTTTTTTCCTTTTTTTTTCTTTTTTAGCTTATTTAGATTTTTAGATTTTTTAGTTTTTTTTATTAGTTTTTAGTTTTTATTTCTTTTTAGTTTTTTTGTCCCGGTCGTCATTTATATCCCCCTGTTTCCCCCGGTGTCCCCGTTGTAGTTGTGTCCCTGTGTCCCGGTCGTTATTTATATTCCCTGTGTCCCGGTCGTCATTTGTATCCCGGTGTACCGGTCTGTATATACATTCGTTTTTTAGTTTTGTTTTTCTCCTTTATTTTTTTCCTTTTTTTTTCTTTTTTAGTTTATTTAGATTTTTAGATTTTTAGTTTTTTTATTAGTTTTTAGTTTTTTTTTTCTTTTTAGTTTTTTTGTAGTTTTTACCTTCTTTTTAGTTTTGTTAATTTTTTTTTTTACTTGTGTCCTGGTCGTCATTTATACTCCCTGTGTCCCGGTGCTTTGTTGATTGCTAATCGAACATTCCTTTTGTCCTGGTCGCTTTCTCTTTGAGTGTCGTCATTTATTTTTTTCTTTTTTAGTTCTTTTAGTTTTTACCTTTTTTAGTTTTTTTTTAGTTTTTAGTTTTTTTAGTTTTTTACCTTTTTTTAGTTTTTTTAGTTTTTTAGCTTTTTTATTTTTTTTATTAGTTTTTAGTTTTTTTGTAGTTTTTGCCTTTTTTTTTAGTTTTTTGTCCTGGTCGCTTTCTCTTTGAGTGTCGTCATTTATTAGTTTTTTCCTTTTTTTTTTTAGTTTTTTATTGGTTTTTACCTTTATTTTAGCTTATTTTTCAGTTTTTTCCTTTTTTTTAGTTTTTTTTTATTTTTTATTTTTTTTAGTTTTTTACCTTTTTTTAGTTTTTTTAGTTTTTTTAGTTTTTTAGCTTTTTTACTTTTTTTATTAGTTTTTAGTTTTTTTTTGTAGTTTTTGCCTTTTTTTAGTTTTTTCAGTTTTTTTTTTAGTTTTTTATTGGTTTTTACCTTTATAGTTTTTTTAGTTTTTTAGCTTTTTTATTTTTTTTATTAGTTTTTAGTTTTTTTTGTAGTTTTTGCCTTTTTTTAGTTTTTTCAGTTTTGACGTCACCTAATCCAGTTTTTTCAGGTGACGTCACCTGACACATCCATCCACACATCCATCCACACATCCACAGACAGACAACTTATTTTTATATATATAGATGTGAGGGGTTTCGACCCCTCGTCAATACCTCGCTCTTTACACTAAAGCTTAGATTTTGTCCCAATTCCTTAAGAATGACCTCTGAATCACAAAGGCCGTAGAATAAATAGTTGAAATTACTAAAAATACGGTAGCGTAAAGAGTGGGGTATAACGAGGAGGTAAACCCCTCATATCCGTAATAATTGTTGTTCGTTTTAAGTTTTAATGCTGCTCCTTACTTTCAGTAGAAAAAACTTTTAATAGTTATTTTTTCATTGCTTTTTATGACACTTGGTATTAACCAAGTGACATATAGCAATCGCAAATTCTGTCGGTCTGTCGGTCTAACGGTCTCGGTTTTGCTACTTTAGGCACTTCCAGGTAAGCTAGGACGATGAAATTTGGCAGGCGTATCAGGGACCGGACCAGATTAAATTAGAAATAGTCGTTTCCCCAATTTGACCATCTTGGGGGGGGGGGGTGGAGTGGGGGGCAAGTTAATTCGGAAAAATACAAAAATAGAAGTATTTTTAACTTACGAACGGTCGATCAGATCTCAATGAAATTTGATGCTTGGAAGTATATCACGTCTTAGAGCTGTTATTTTAAATCCCGGCCGGATCTGATGACATTGGGGGGGGAGTTGAGAGGGGGAAACCTAAAATCTTGGAAAACACTTAGAGTGGAGGGATCGGGATGAAACTTGGTGGGAAAATAAGCACAAGTCCTAGATACACGATTGACATAACCGGAATGAATCTGCTCTCTTTGGGGTAATTGGGGGGGGGTAATTCTGAAAAATTAAAAAAAAATGAGGTATTTTTAACTTACGAACGGGTGATCAGATCTCAATGAAATTTGATATTTAGAAGGATATCGTGTCTCAGAGCTCTTATTTTAAATCCCGACCGGAGCTGGTGACATGGGGGGAGTTGGGAGGGGGAAACCTAAAAACTTGGAAAACACTTAGAGTGGAGGGATCGGGATGAAACTTGGTGGGGAAAATAAGCACAAGTCCTAGATACATGATTGACATAACCGGAATGGATCCGCTCTCTTTGGGGTAGTGGGGGGGTTAATTCTGAAAAATTAGAAAAAATTAGTTATTTTTAACTTACGAACGGGTGATCGGATCTCAATGAAATTTGATATTTAGAAGGATATCGTGTCTCAGAGCTCTTATTTTAAATCCCGACCGGAGCTGGTGACATGGGGGGAGTTGGGAGGGGGAAACCTAAAAACTTGGAAAACACTTAGAGTGGAGGGATCGGGATGAAACTTGGTGAGAAAAATAAGCACAAGTCCTAGATACATGATTGACATAACTGGAACGGACCCGCTCTCTTTGGGGTAGTTGGGGGGGGGGGGGGGTTAATTCTGAAAAATTAGAAAAAATGAGGTATTTTTAGCTTACGAACGGGCTATTGGATCTCAATGAAATTTGATATTTAGAAGGATATCGTGTCTCAGAGCTCTTATTTTAAGTCCCGACCGGATCTGGTGACATTGGGGGGAATTTGGGGTGGGGAAACCTAAAATCATGGAAAACGCTTAGATTGGAGGGACCGGGATGAAACTTGGTGGGAACAATAAGCAGAAGTCTTAGATACGTGATTTACACAATTGGAACGGATCCGCTCTATTGGGGGGGGGGGGGGCGTTAATTCTGAAATATTAGAAAAAATGACGTATTTTTAACTTACAAAGAAGTGATCGGATCTTCATTAAACTTCATATTTAGAAGGACCTCGTGACTCAGATCTCTTATTATAAATCTCAGCCGGACCCAGCGTTATTGGGGGGGGGCAGTTGAGGGGAACCGGAAATCTTAGAAAATACTTAAAGCGGTGAGATCAGGATGAAACTGGATGGGAAGAATAAAAACCTGTCTAAGACACGTGACTGACATGACACGTGACGTGACTGACACGTGACGGACCGGATTTGCTCTCTTTGGTGGAGTTGGGGGGGGGGTGTAATTTTGAAAGTTGAGGTATTTGTAACTTACGAAAGGGTGACCAGATCTTAATCGACCATATCCTGTGACATTGGGGAGAGTTGGAGGGGGAAACCGGAATTCTTGGAAAACGTGAAAATTTGGGTATTTTTATTTTACGAATAGGTGATCGGATCTTAATGAAATTTGATATTTAGAAGAAATTCATGTCTCAGAGCTCTTATTTCAAATCCCGACCAGATCTTTTGACATTGGGGGGAGTTGGAGGGGGAAATCTTGGAAAACACTTGGAGTGGAGGAATAGGAATGAAGCTTGGGGGATAGAATAAGCAAATGTCCTTGATACGTGATTGAAGGAACCGTACTGGATTCGCTCTCTTTGGGAGAGTTGCGGGGAGGGGTTCAGTGATTTGGCAAGTTTGGTGCTTCTGGACGTGCTAGGACGATGAAAATTGGTAGGCGTGTCAGGGAGCTGCACAAATTGACTTGATAAAGTCGTTTTCCCAGATTCGACCATTTGGGGGGGCTAAAGGGAGAGGAAAAATTAGAAAAAATTAGGTATTTATAACATACGAGTGGGTGATCGGATCTTGATAAATTTTGATATTTAGAAGGACATCGTGACTCAGAGCTCTTATTTTAAATCCTGAACGGTATTAAGCCTCTTATTTCCTTTTAAATCAATCTATTGATTCATAGAATTTTTCTAGAGCTCATACCATATGATCTCTTGGCTCTTAGCTCTTCTTGACTCGTCACAAGTGCCATATGAGCTCTTAGCTCTTGTTCAAGTAATGCTAGAAAATCCTGCACCCCTTCATTAAAATTCTCTTCCCCCATGAGAAGTTTCTCCATGGAAATATCCTCCCACGTAACCCCCCCAACTCTCCCCCCTAAACCAAAAAAATCTTCCTGAAAACGCCTGTACACTTCCCAGTAACCATTGTAATATGTAAACACAGGTCAAAGTTTGTACCTTGCAACCCCTCCCACTGGGACTGCGGGGGAGTAAGTCGTCCCTAAAGACATAGTTATTAGGTTTTTCAACTATGGTGAACAAAATGGCTATCTCAGAATTTTGATTCGGTGACTTTTGGGAAAAATTGAGCGTGGGAGGGGGCCTAGGTGCCCTCCAATTTTTTGGTCACTTAAAAAGGGCACTAGAACTTTTAATTTCCGTTATAATGATCCCTCTCAAGACATTCACTCTCTATCTACTCAGTCGATAAGATCACCCCTGAAAAAAAAAAACAAAAAAACAAACAAATAAACACTCATCCGTGATCTGTCTTCTGGCAAAAAATGCGGAATTCCACATTTTTGTAGATAGGAACATGAAACTTCTACAATAAGGTTCTCTGATACGCTGAATCTGATGGCGTGATTGTCCTTAAGATTGTATGACTTTTAGGGGGTGTTTCTCCCTATTTTCTAAAATGAGGCAAATTTTCTCAGGCTCGTAACTTTTGATAACTGATCTTGATGAAACTTATATATTTGAAATCAGCATTAAAATGTGATTCTTTTGATGTAACTATTGGTATCAAAATTCCATTTTTTAGAGTTTCGGTTACTATTGAGCCGGGTCACTCCTTACTACAGTTCGTTACTACGAACTGTTTGATTTATTTATTCACTGAGGCGTTTCGCATAGGAGGAATTGTCGTAAAACCTCAGAGGAAGCTCTTTCGATTGGAAATTCAAAGTTATGATACCTTCATAATGCAAAATGTACTAATTATTTATCTATTGAGCACGCGACATTCATGTAACTTGATAAAACGAAGCAGAGGAAAAAGAAAAGAAGGAAAAAGCAAACAAACAAAACAAAAACACATGAACAAGGAACAAATTACTGCACTGTCTCTTGTCATAGCAACGAGAAGAGTGATCCGAGGATAACTAGCTCCCTTGCCCTTTTTAGATACCCATCCTCAACACAGATAGAAATTTTGAATTTAAAAAGTTTTCAAAATAGTCAAAGTGTCTGACAATTATGTCTCTGGGGATGTTATAGCTTTTACCGCCCTCGCGGCAAGTAATTTAAATTATGCCGTTGACCAAATTTTTTGCGATAAGGCTTCACTGTATTATTATTATTTATTCGTTGTTTCTTTCCAGAGATAATTCATAGGGAATGGTTAGTTGTATAAACTTTGAAGTTTTAGCGCCCATATTAAGAGGCAAAAGCGATTGGAGGGCAACCCGCCTACCTCCTTCGCTTTATTTCCCCTAATACATCTAATGAAATCAAGATAACTATTTTGTTCAAAATAGTGCATATATAAAATAATTGTGCCTCCAGGTTTGACAATACCCCAATATCCCTGGGTCAAGAACTGTAAGTTATACAAGTTGCCCAATGAAAATATTTTAGGTTTTTCATTGGGAAAAGAGGACATGTTTGATCCTGGGTCTCAGAAAAGGCAAGGGTATTAAGGTAAAACTTTAAGAAAATGTCGAGAAAACTGCCGAATATAATCAAAACACACTATGTGCTTGCTGGTTGTCAAAAGAGAATATTGCACTATCTAAGTTATTGAGTTGAAACTTTCAAGGCATGTTGAGGGGATGTTGAAGAAGGTTTGTAGGGAAACTAGCCCCCCTACCCCCTTCTCCTTGTCCTTTATACGTTCCCCTCTTCCAAACACCGATCAAATTTAGATATTGTATTTTTTTTTCCAACTTGTCAAGAGTCTAATAGCTATGCCTCCAGGGATTCCATACCCCTCACGGCCTCGGTTTACATACAAGATTTATCAATAAAAAAGTAAATATTTGATTCTAGATGTACCAAAAAAGGCCAAGGGAAAGAAGGCGAGAAGGAAAGAGTTAAAGGAAAATGGGTAGAAGATTTTGAGAATGTGCTAAACCGTGACAGAGTTACAGGAAAAGATATAAACGATTGAATTGTCTATGACACTTGGATGTGAAGGAAAATTTATTTTGCGAGGAAAAATTAATAACATTATCAAAAGGATTAAAAATAATAAGGCTCCAGATGCAGATAGTGGGGTAAATGAGTTTTTTAAATATGGTGGTTAAGAATTTAGAAATAAATTACTAGAGATTATAGCTATGGTTTTTGATCAAGGGGAAGTACCCAGCCAAATAAGGAAAACTATAATTAAAGCCCTCCATGAGAAACGTGATAGAGTGAGTGTGGTAATTATCGAGACATTAGCCTTGTTCCTGTACATAGCAAATTAATTAGTATTATGATAATTTTTAGACTTAGAGACACCATATACAAAGTTTTAAGATAAGAACAGTGCGGCCTTAGGATGGGTGAAGAATGCGTCGAACAAATTTGTTCTCTTAGGTATCACCTAAGTCATCAAACACCTTTAGTCTGTTGTATAAAGAGTGTAAGAAAGTGTTTAATTCAGCTGGTAGAAGAACTTTAGCGAAGGTATTATCCTTGCACGGTATACCTGACAGATGCATTAAGGTGATTAGTGCTATGTACCAGAATAAATTCACTGCGGTTAAGGTAGAAAATGGGGTAAGTAGCTTGTTTAGTATTTAATCAGGAGTTAAGCAGGGTTTTCTTTCTATCCCTATTTATATAGACCATTTTGATGGACTCTGTCCTATGAAGCACAGCAAAGATAATGGAAGGACATGGAATCAAATAGGGAAGTAAAACTTTCGTGGACGTGGACGCTGATGATTTTAGCCTCCTATGTGAAAGTGTTAGCAAAATGAATGAACTATTAGTCGTTTTGCGTGTTCAGGGTAGAAGAATAGGCTTAAGAATTAATGTTAAGATGCCTGAGTCGCTAAGGCTATGAATATGTGAAGATGAAAAGAGTTGGGTAACAAAAAGATTTATCAGAAGGAAATCTTTTTGGTAATATTAATAGTAAAGACGGTGAAAGCACTGAAGATGTTAAAAGTAGAATAACCAAGGCTCGGTGTGTTTTTTCACTGTTGAAATTGTTTTCGAAGAATAGGAGCATAAACAAAACCAGAATATTGGAAGCTACAGTGATGACAAGAGTCAAGTATATAGTTCTGATACCTGGGCTCTCCAAAAAACGAGGAAGTTTTGCTTGAGTTTTCTAGAGAAATTGCCTACGACTGTTTTGGGTACCCAACCGACTGGTCATACTTCAAACAGTAGACTCTGGGAAAATGGAAGTCTAATCCCGCTCTCTATGGCTATAATAAGAGAAAGGTTGAAATAGCTAGGGCGCTTTCTGCGGATAAACGATAAAAGATTTCGAAAGATTATCTATTTCGGCCAACGGTCGAGGGCCAAACAAAAACAGGTTGTCCCTAGTTGGGATGGAAGGATATCACAAGGTAAGGTTTAAGGGAAATGGAAACTTTCTGGGTGGCTGTAAAGAGATAGGCTCTGAATTGATTAGGATGGAGGAGGAGCCTGTGTAACTCTGCTGGCCTCAGGTGGCAAGGAGTTGTAGTGAGTTGTTCCCGAAAAAATTGTGAACAAAATTTTCGAATAGACATATAGTCCAAAGTAGTTGAAAAGTCAAATAGCAATGCGTCGTTAGTGTCTAAGCTATATAAGTTGCCCATTTTTGAAATAAAAGGTTTGTTATTGGGAAAAGGGGACATGTTTGATCCTTAATCTCCAAAAATCCCATGGATAAAAAGGTTTAAATTTTAGAAAATGCTGAAGGGGATGTCAAGTAAAATAAAAAAAAAATTATTCAGGAGGGTTGTTAAAAGGGCAAAACAGCACTATCCAAGCAACGGCTAAGGGGATTGAGTTAAAAATTAAAAAGTATATTTTTAGGAATATTGAAAATGGAACGGAGGGCAAACAGCCCCTCCTCTTGCTTTTTCAGATACCCCACTAAACACTGAAAAAAATCTTAAAAAGTCATTTTATTCAAAATAGTCACAATGTATAATAACCATGGATTTGGGGATGCCATGCCTCCACAGCCCCTGGGGCAAGTAATGTAAATTGTGCACCTTGTCCTTTTTTACATGCACGATTTGTCATTGGAGAGAAGGAAATATTTTATCATCAATGTTTCCAAAAAGATTAAGCGTTTTGAGATGAAGCTTCCGGGAATTTTAAGGAATATTAAGAGCTAAATGAAAATAAACTATTTGCATCCTAGTTATCAAAAAGGCGTCTCTCCGATATTTTAGGAACGGGTAAGTGTATTATTTTAAATGTTTAAGGGCCACTACTACTGCTATATTTTTGGCTGAGTTCGAGAAATATTGACTTGGGAGTTGAAAATCAAAACAGACTTATTGCATGTTGATTGTCAAAAGGATTAATCAGTATTTTCTCAGGAATAGTTAAGGGCATTTATTTTCACGGCATGTTGAACTTTTCTTTGAAGGCAAAGAGCCTTTGACCTTTTTAGAAGCTCTTAACACTCGTCAAATTATAAAATAGCCACTTTTTCAAATCAGTCAAATAGTTCAATAGCTATGCCTGTGGGAGGGATGTTTCTATCAAAACCTCTTTTTTTCATATTTTTTTAAAATCAATCAACTAAAAAGCTTGGTTTTTCGTCAATTATTTATCTTTGTAATATTGAAGGATATGACAACATGTGAAAAATTTATAATTTGAAGGTAGCGCTGTTTTAAAGCAAAATTTTCAAATCATGGTCAGTGCTTCCATTACGAGAAATTTTATTTCTGTACTAAACAGTGCCAGCCTCAGCTGTAATAAGCAAAAGCTAGTTGTTTATTCAGGCTTAAGAAAACAAAGCAATACTTGGTTTGATCAGAAAGCATACTCGACAAAGGATGGGGACCAAAAGAAGAGTAGCCCTTTGAAAATTGGTTTTGCAACTTTGCTTGGTGGTAAAAAGAAGTTACTTGTATTCCATCCTTAAAATTGAATGTATGCTAATAAAAAAAAAACAATTATGGTAAAATTCTAGCTCAGCTAGTTTTCACTATCTTGGAAAGAGGTTAGGTCAGAACAACAAAACTTTCAATAGGCCTAATGAATACAGGTCCAAAAACGTAGCCTACTCTGGGAGAATATTGCCAAGCTTCTATATTAGGCCCTAACCTTCTTCTGATTTTGTACCCAGAGATTCTCCCTTCATCTAGAAATTTCTCAAATTTTGTCAAAACAACATTTTACCTTAATTTTTAGTTATTAGGCTAGTTTTTTTTCTGATTTTAGGCTAGTTTTGAAAATATGATTACTTTTACTTGAATAAAATTTAAGCCATATCAATGTTATTTTTTTTTTTAATTCAGGAAATGTATTTGTATAGCCTAATTAAAACTTACGAATTGGGATTAAGCTAACCTGGACAAGCTAGCTGAAACAGCTCTGTTGTACTTTATTTAAGCAGAAGATCTATTTTGCAAGGTTTCACTTTTACAACAAAAAGGTTTTTAAAGTCATTAAAAGCCAGGACCCTCTAGAGAGAGAGAGCAGGAATAGAAGCTGGGACTTCAAAATAGGCTACCTTCCCAGTCCCTGCTTTGGTCTGTAGACCCTTCCCTGAAAGTTTCATTTTCCTTACTTAACCTTTATCCAAGATTATGAAAAGTTGTTAAACTAGAATTTCACTTAGAGTAGACTATAGCTAGAGAGTTAAAACTTCCCTTAAGGAAACTTGCTAATAAAATATGAGTAGTAAGCTAGCCTAAGAATATGTTCTGTATTTTATATACCTGCCAAATATCACAGTCACTTTTATGACAATGCATCACATCTCCTAGTAGGCCCAGGTACATTGTTGCTCTTTAGGGTTTGATGCAGTAGGCTATGCATTTGTATCACTCAGTTGTTCTGTGCCTTCTATAGTCACTAGCTTGCTTGGGTGTCACTTCAGTCAATATTCACTAGACCAGAACAGCATCACTTAGCTAGTTACTAGACAGGGGTTATTCACTTGCAGCAACTACCTGTGTCGAGAAACAGGAATCAAAATACTGCAACTATGCATTGTCAAACAGCAATTAAAATATACAACATAATTATAATAATTAATATGATTTTACACATTATAACCATTCTTATACAACCAAATATAAAAATTTAACCAGATAAAATATATCTTATATGATAAATTGGATAACTCTGAATTAGATAAATTGGATCACTGTTATATAGGTGAAAAATAACTTACAGGGAATGAACCAAATCTGCCTAAAAGGTTTGTGCTTAGTCATCTAACCCAATGAAGAGACATGTGGTGTTCTAGAACAGAATGCATTGTGAATAAATTAAATGCCTTCTCATAGCAAATTTTTAGCACTTCCCACTTTTTTTTCATATTTTCTACAGTTAAAGATAATGTGATGTATGTCTTCATACTCTCCACATGTGTTGCAGTTGGGGATGGGGCCATTTTCTACTGGAATAGTGTTAATTTTGTCTTTGCATGGCCATATCTAAGACAAAATATTTAAGTAGATATATAATAGGATGCAAGATGTGAGGTACATTTCTTTTGAAGGCTGCTTACAATCATAGAGATCAAGGAGCTGAGTGTGGGAAGAATGGAGCCAAGCCTCTTCTTCTTCCAAAATTTTTAAACTGATTGAAGATAGAAATTCAGGACCAGTAAAAGGGGTTTGAGAAATTAGGCCTAGTTGGGAGGTTTGTTTTGCAGCCTGATCTGCTAATTTGTTTCCTGTTATACCACAGTGTGTTGGAACCTATATGAATAGAACAGATATACCCTTTTTGCAAGTTGTGTAACCAAATTTTAAATCTCAATGGCAACATTTCTTGCTTGGTGTTGTTGGTGTGAGAGGTAATCCAGAGCTGACAGTAAATCAGTGCAAACAATGTACTTCTGATGTTTGATCTCTGTTTAGCTTGAAGTGAAAACTTAATTGCCATAAGCTCTGCAGAGAAACTTGTCAGGTTGCAGGGTAAACAATAGGAAAGAGATAGGCTCTGGGAGGGTATAACCACTGTACATTTGCATTTTGTTTCTGTCTTTGAGCCATCTGTGTAAACTTGGATGTAATCATGATATTCTGCCATCTTTCCCAGGAATATGATTTTCATCAGTGTTTGGGGGAGGTCCTCCTTTTTTCCAATGCTGATCTTAGGAATAATCAGTTCCTCAGATCGTCTGGAGGCACTAAGCAAATCATCATCCAAATCAACAGTCAGCCTACCATTCTCCATGAACTTTTCCATGCCAGGAAGGCAAAGGAATCTCTGGAAAGAGGTCATCTCTGTTAGCTTAAAGTGGATATCAGGGTTGTGGAGGCTAATGATTTCTTTGTAGATAACCTGGTTTCTGAGTCTTATTTTCTTTGCAAAATATCTTGCAAGGAGATATTTTCTTCTGGAGTGAAGAGACTAGATCCCCACTTCACAATACATAGCTGCAATAGGAGTAGATTTTAGGCCACCAAGGGCTTGCCCAGGTATAGCCATAGGATATACAAAAGTCAAAAGAAAACTCTTATTTGAAAATTTTTCTTTTAAAGGATAGTAAGTGTCTAGATTAGGCTATTAATCAGATTTTCTTATCATGTTTCCTCCCAGTAAAAAAAATTCTTTGTACAATTCAAGATGTGTAATGAGTAAGTAATGAATTCAGTTCAAAAATGGTAAAATTCTAGTATGACTTTTTGCTATCTTTAAGACAAGTGAAGTTAACCAAACACTTGGAAAACTGTAATTTCTGTAACTATCTTAGTTTTATGACTATCCATCTTAGTTCTGCCCTAGGAATGATGCATAGGCAAATGATAGATAGACCTATCTTTCAACAAATGAACTGACATCCTTTTTATATTCCTAATAAGGGCTTATGCTAGATTTGCCTCTCACTCAATCAGACTATCTGTCTAGTTTTTCTACAATTAGCCATAGCTTGATGCCAACAACTACTTGATTTTAATTCAAAATCAAAGGAAAATTAAACTGTCAGTAATGAACCCAGGACCAAAAACATACTCTTGAAGGTACTGCCAAGCTTCTATTTTAACCCTCTTCTGATTTTTAAGTCTTAGAAATCTGAATACTTGACAGGTCTATGCCATTGAGATTTTGAAAAACAATATTTTACCTTAATTTTTAGTTATCAGTTTCTTCTTCTCTGGTTTTAGGTTTTAAAATGCAATTCCTGTTATTTAAATAGAATTTTAAGGCATATCAATGATTTTTTTTCTTCTAAATTTAGGAAATGTATTTACAGATTTTTGAAACCTCATAAATTGGGGCTGAGCAAAGTTGTGAAGCTGAAAAGAGTTTTCTTCAACTTAATTTATGCAGGAGATCTATTTTGCAAGGTTTCACTTTTATAACACAAAAATTTTTAAAGGTCAGTGCCCTCCAGAGGGAGAAGGAGTAGAGTTAAGTACTTCAAAGTACCTTCCCAAGACATACTTTTGTCTGTTGTCCCATCCCTGAAAGTTTCATATTTTTACCCTAACCTCTTTCCAAGATAACAAGAAGTAGCTAAACTAGAATTTCACCAAAAAATACCTTGGGAAGTTATTGCCAAGCTACTATGTTAACCCTCGTTTGATTTGTAAGTCTTAGAAAATTGCATACCTCACAGGTTAGGTTTTGACAGCCTGTTGAAATTTTGACAATGCAACATTATACCTTGACTTTCAATTTAAAATTTTTTTTCTCTGGTTTTAGATTTGAAAGTGCAATCTTTATTGCTTGAGTAGAATTTAAGGCCATATCAATTTTTTCTTCTAAGTTTAGGAAACGTATTTGTAGATCTTTGAATCATCATAATTAGAATTAACCAAAGTTGTGAAGCTGAAAGCACTTTCCTTGCACTTCATTTGAGAAGGAGATCTATTTTGCAAGGTTTCAGCTTTGCAACATATTATTTTTAAGGTCATCAAAGGTCAGTGCCCTCTAGAGGAAGGAGGAGTGGAGGTAGGCACTTCAAAATAACTTCCCAGGACATACTTTAGTCTGTAAGCCCATCCCTGAAAGTTTCGTTTTTCTAACCTAACCCCTTTCCAAAATAGCAAAAGTAGCTAGTCTTTTGCAATTGGATATAGATCTCCAGGGCACAGGTCACACAGAGACCTAGGTCACACAATTATGCTCCATATAATCCAATTTTATCCTAATACTTGAGGCAAAATTTTCAGTTTTTGTGAATAGTGCTTTATACATACACATTTAAAAAGGTTATAAAGAAATTAATAACAGAATCCACCAGGATCCAAACACAAGCATGTGTTGAATCGGGTTATGTCAAAACAGGTAACTTTTTTCTTCTATCGAATTTGTAGGTGAAAATGGTCCAGTTTCAGAAGATTGGAGTTTTGTACCCTTCTCTGATAAAATTTCAAACTCCTAATAAAACAGAGATTTGTAGATATGTTTACTACATACTAAAACCCTTTCCAAACCACAAGTCTTTAAATTAAGCCTTCTTCTAGCAAAAGTTTTTTTTTTACAAAATTCATTGTTACCTTTACCCTAGTTCATGGTAAAATCTATATCATACAACCTAGAAAATAGATTATTTCACTGTTGGATTTTTCAGAATTTTCTTATGCAATTAGTTTGATTAGTGTTATTATTGTCCAATTAGTGTAATTAGCATGCATATTTGAATCATATACAACAGTAGATGATAGAGAACAGTAGAGTTTATCACACGCACTCAAAGCTTGAATCTGTGTCAGTTTTTGCTTATAAACCAGTGTAAATTTAACCTCTATTGAAATTAATCTTTTTGGTCAGCACCTAACCACCAAATTGCCTAGCAATGAATTTCATCCCTTGGACTCAACAAACAAAAAAATAAGCTTTTTAACAAGTATTTTGACTCCAAATAAGTCTTATAGTGTTGAACTTATTGCTTGTAAGCCATATTTTGAAGTCTGTATATTATAGTTAAGGCAAACCCAAATGTCATTTTTATTATGTAAAAATATCACTTATTTTTTGTGTTCCACTATCATATTTTTTTACTTTCAAAGTCTGTTGAGGTATAACATGAGCAAAATTTTTTACTCAATAATATGTTTCTTTTACTGAGAGTATGTTTTTTATATGTTCAAAATTATTTGTACCTGCATTATGATTATGCATACACCCAGGGGTGAGGACTCCCAAGATAGAAAAGCTCCCCCCCCCGAGAAAATTTGAACAATAATGACATGAATACAGGCCTATTGTAATGTTGGGGCTTGGGGTACCTGCTTGCACAGGTAATGGAGGTATATATGGAGATCTTTTTTGAAGACAGAACTGGCCAAGCATAAGGAATCACTAAGCTCTAAGATTTTAAAAGCTAAAAAAATTGATAAATTTAATAACCTTAAAAGAAATAGTCAGTGTTTTGGACCAGTACTCATGGTTCATATTAGTAAAAAAAAGGGAGAAAACTTTGGATCAATATAGAAAAAACTCCAGAAAAAAATTAAGGTGAAATACTAAATCATCAAGACTAAAATCCAGGTAACCAAAAAATTGAAAGCAAGGAAATTTGCAGTTACTTGTTTTTACAGTTGAGACTATTCACACCTTAATTTTTAATTATCCCTCCAGGGTTTCAGCTAATTTTAATTTTCTCATCCTGGAGGCAGGGGGCCTCCAGGATGTCCTGGAGGCCCCCTACCTCCAGGACATCCAAAAGAAAACAAGTGAATAAAAATTGATCAGGTTTATAATGTAAATCAGGTTTGGGTAGGTCACCTAATTTTTCTTGTGGTGTCAGACAAGTTCCAACTGTTGTTCAATGCTTTTAATTTTCTTTCTATTTTTGCTACGTGACAAACTAACACTATAATACATGATACAACAGACAATAAAAATATTTACAGAGGGTGCCTACAAATTAATTTATACTCGAAAACGGGCACACTTTAGAAAAACGGCAGAAAATTAATGAAAAAAGAAATGATAATAGAAATATTCAAGATGAAAAGCAAATGAATTGCCATGTTTATTTCATAACTCACATTCCACATCAAATATTAATATTGATGAAAAACCAGCATTGGTTCTTATCCATGGCTTCATATTAATTAACAATTATCCATTAAATGTAGTTTTGATTTATTTTTAGAAAGCAAAACAGGAGAACGTGAATCAACTTAACTTTCACATATGTTCCAAAAGTTTTCGGGGAAAATCTAGATTTTTCAAAATGAGTTCTTGGACAAAACAATTTTCCTGGCTGTCTTTGTAAACTGCACCTAATATGAAACAAAAAATTGTGAAAACTTAATAGAATCATGAGCAAATGGTAATAATCAAAGGAGTGTTTTTAATGTACAAGTGCTATTCCTTCCATTTCTCTATTGAGCACAGAATCTAAACAGCCAAATGTTTAATTTCTGTTATTTCTCTAAGTTTTTCAATTAATCAAATGTTTATAGAAATTGAATTACAGTGGTTGGTTTGAAGTGGTTTGAATATTCACTTTGGTTGAAGTGGTTAGCCAAAACAGATGTAATAAGGCTAAAAAAAGATGAGACAACGGTTTTTTTTTCATTCTCCTGTACTGTATTGTAATTGTATTGCCTATTTTAGTCTTTTTTTTAGATTAATTATTAATTAACTTTACTGAATAGCAACGGTAAAATACAATATTTGTAATAGGGTGATCTTGGGTAAGTTTGGGTAATCTGAAGCTCTCTTTTCATGTCTCTTTAAAATCGAAATTATGCTAAAAAATTACAGCTTTAAAAAAAACTATGTAATTTTTTTAATCTTATAGTTTAGCATTATTT